>NW_012267347.1:1701514-1774547 GCF_000151885.1 Dipodomys ordii | reverse complement strand
CGGCTGACTCGCGGCCCGCTAGACTCCAGCCCCGGCTCCGCCCCAGGCCCCGCCCCGGGCTCGGCCCGCCCCAGGCCCCGCCCTGGCCAGACTCGGCCTAGCTGAGGCTCAGTCCCCAGGCCCGGGTGGGACCAGCTGACTGCACCTGGCCCCCAGAACGCACTTTGCTCCACACCTGCAGACTCTTCCCCCCCCCCCAGGAGGCAGGTGCCAAGCCACAGGCACTGGTCAGCTGACTGTCGCCATGAATTCTCAATCCAAGTCTGGGCTCAGTCCTCAAACCTTGTTGACTTGGAGAAGGGGGAATGGGGGGGGGCCCAGTGGGCTCCTGGACAGGAAGGGTTTGGGCCAAAGGGTCCTTCAAGCCCCCCTCAAAAGCCACTAAAGACCTTGCTTGCTCCACTACTGCGGGCAAAACCAAAGGCCAATTGGGTTAGGAGGGTGAGCAGTCCAAGAGTTATTTCCTGGCTGGGTGATGCTGATCCACTTGCTCAATTCCTCCAACTCAATTTATTTCTTACCCAATCTCCTCCACCAATTGAACTGTGAAATCCTTGACATTTACTCATAGGGTTACCGTGCTGATTAATTGAGGAAATGTATGTAATATGTTTAGCACAGCATAACTAACATTAAATAGGAGATGGGATTGTTTTGTTTTTGAAGTATTATGTAGTGTTTTCTAAGTTTTAATTTAGGCAAAGGACTCTGCCTCAGTGAGAAGAAATGGACACAGCTCTCTGTTGGGAAGTGTGGGGTTTGGCCTGGTCATGGGAGAATTGAAAAAGCATCCCTTCTAGGGCTCTGTCTTTCTCAGTACTATAAAGCAGGTGGGGACTGGGGTGGGCTCGGAAGGGTAAGGCCAGAACGAGGTGAGAGAGCCAGGACTGCAAAGCCTTGACTATACAAATGGCTGTCTTTGGGAGCTCATCTAGCATTCTTCACCTCTGCCCTTCCCTACCTGCATTGCTCTTCCCTTCTACCTCCCTCCCCACTTCCCACCCTCTACCTCCTCTTTTACAAAGAAGGAATATGAGGCCAAGAGAAGAGAAGTGGTTCAGGCCAGATCAGACATGCTTCAACTTCCTGTTCTCAGAGGAGGTGTTCATGCAATTATCACTCAAAGCCACCTTCATCCACCACAAAGAAACATGGGGAAGAATGTTTGGGACCTCAGAGGAAGTCAGAAGTCCAGGCCTGACCTCGCAGGACTGCTCAAAGAACAGAGCAGCAGGGCGCCAGCTGCTTCCCATGTCGATATATCACAACCCGGTTTTTTTTTTCCCCACCCATTTCTCCATTAGGGGTGGGGAGACACCACTGTTTTTTCTGCCATGGGACATTTGGATATTTGTAAACATTTGCAGTCATACAAAATTATCAGTGCAGGGGCTGGGAAGGTGGCTCAGTGGTAGAGCATTTGCCTTGTATGCCAGAGGCCCTGGGTTCGATTCCTCAGCACCATATAAGCAGAAAAAAAAGCCGGAAGTGGCGCTGTGGCTCAAGTGGTAGAGCGCTAGCCTTGAGCTGAAGAGCTGAGGGACAGCGCCCAGGCCCAGAGTTCAGGCCCCACGACCGGACCCAAAAAAAAAAAAATTATCAGTGCAGGCAGTGCTGTCAGTCAAAATACAAACAAGAGGCTGGCATGTGAGTCTGTCCATTCACAAGCCTTGTATGGCCCCCGTGACAGATATTCACTATACCTGCATCATCTATAGGCTCCAAGCCATGTGAAAATGAAGTCACAGGGGAGACATTGGAGAAAAAGCATTCTGCCTTTTTGGAGTTGAGTGGAGAACACCTTCCTGATGCTTGAGGCACTAACTGTCATCCTCATAATCCTAGATGCCATTTGTAGGATGCTTACACAGTGAGGCCCTTTTGGATGGTACAGTCTATTTTACAGGATGATGACATTTGACCAGTTAATAGAAGAGAAACACTAGGTTCTGAAGGGTTATCTTGCCCCAGGACACACAACTTTTAAGTGGCCCAGGTGTAACTTGAGTCCTAAATCTTCCTACGCGCTCCTGTTTCTCCTCCCAAGCCTCTCCACCCTGTAAACTCATTCACAAGATGCATACTGATGAGGCGAGACCTTGTGCTAGGCACAGGTAAACAAAGCCAGCACGTTCTGCTTCCCTCAGGCTGTAGTCATTGTATTAAAGGAGACAGATGGTAACTAAGTAATTCCCAGTCCTCAATATGATCATTATGAGGGACCCTACCTTACTCTATGTCTTGTATTGAAAACAAGCAGATGGCAGATAGAGTTTGAGGACTAGGTTGGTGTCTCCAGAAGGGTTGAGATCATAGAAAAATATAATTTCTTCAACAAGCCCCTCCCCAAACTGTGGATTCCCAAAATGGCCAGCAGAGGGCACTGAAAGTACAGAACTGACTCAGCTTATGTAATTAGGAAAAATTAGGGGAGGAGGAACGTGGCTTGTCACACACAGACACATGTGCCCCATGGAATGGAGAGAGGTGTCACAGAGAAAGACACCCTCACACCCAATCCTCACCAGCTTGCTGCAGAGAAGGACTGTATCAATCATGAAGCCTGGAAGACATGCTAGTACACGCTTACCACACCCACAAGAAAATAGGCTCCTCTAGCACCGAGGCTGGTCCCTTGGGATGGAGCAGGCAGTGAACGGAGAAAGGGAGCCTGTCCGTGAGCCTCAAGGTCACCTTGGGATGTGGAGAGATTTGGAGGAGCTGTGGATACAGTAGTGCCCATCAGGACCCTGGCACCAAGCTGGACTGTCACCAGACCATCACTGGCTTCCCACACACCTTCTGTGTACTACCAGGTGTGGATCTACATCAGACGCCAGACTTGTTCCATCCACATGCTTATTTAATTCATTTAGCCTCCAGATGACATACGTACAAGCTCCTAGGTGGCCCCGAGGTGTTATGAGTATCATTAAAAATAATTAAGACCTATGTTCTGCCCTTAAGCAGTTTTTAATCTGGCTGTGATGTGTTACACTTCAGTCACAACTGAAGAGACACTGCTCTCAGCAAAGAATACAAAGGAGGACCATTTAACTATTCTGACCTGGATGCAGAATATGATCTTACTTTTCTTTTCTTTTTTTTTATTGTGAAAATATTGTACAGAGGGGTTACAATTACATGGGCAAGATAATGAGTACATTTCTTATCAAGCATTGTAGCCTCCTCCTTTGTTTCCTCTTCCCATCCTCCCCCCATCTCCCTCAATCTTCCTCCCCGCCCCCCCCCAAAGTTGTAAAGTTCCTTTTCGACGTAATGACTTGTACATCTCATTGTTGCAATGGGTCCACCTGTATCCCTATTGAAACAATTTGTTTTTTCCCTTCCCCTCCACAAATTATACCGACATCAAATACAGTGAAAGCAGGGGTTATACCGTGGGGGAGGGTCATACAAAGCAACAAAGACATAATCTTATAAATATGTTAGAAACAAACACATGAAAGAAAAAAACCATTTGAATACATATCTTAGGGTTCATTTCCCTAACATCAACAGAATATGATCTTATTTATCTTCTGTATCCCTCTCAGAAAGGGAGGCAGGGTTAATGGATTACTGTCCAGATTTGAATTTGAACCTAGGATTGTCTAACCCTTGTTCCTTTTGTTTTGTCTTTTGGTGTCCATGCTGGGGCTTGTACTCTTGCTTGGCTTTTTTGCTTAAGGCTAATGCTCTACCACTTGAGTCATACCTCTACCTCTGGATTTTTGGTGGTTAATTGGAGATAAGACTTCAGATTTCAGGTTTCAGATATCAGCCTCTTGAGAAGCTAAGATGGTTTCTTAAAGGCAAAATATCCAGCCCAGAACACACAAACACACGTATAGACACAGATTTAACTACTGAGAGAACGTGACAAACACCGCAGCCATTAAGATCCATGGAGACATGTAGGCACACTCTCCCAGAGGATGCCTGCTCAGAAGCATCCTTGTGTGGCATTCCAACAGTGGGTGGCAGTTGGCACCAATCTTGTGAGTACAGAAATGACAGGACCCTCTCAATGGTCAGGGTCAGGTGGTACGAAGGGCCCAGTGATACTGTGGTTCCTCTATTACTGAACAGCCATGCCACCCCCTTGGCATAGGGCTAGAGACAGGGGCAGGAGTGTGGGCTCAGCCTGCATCAGTTCAGGAAACACACACTCATGCACACATGTGCACGTGTGCACACGCATGCGCACGCGCACACACACACACACACAGAGCCACCATGCGGATATGAACAAATGCCTGGCCCAGGGAAGGTGGGAGGGGGGGAAGTGGGGTGTGGCTCGTGGAGGGTAGAGTGGGAAGATGGCTTTGTGGTTCTCTGAGTTGTCTGGATATTCCTGATGTCTGTGGTTTGTCTTCGCTCCTGTTTTAGTTTGGTATCTAGGTGAGGGAAGAGTTTTGCTATATCTCTGGCTCTCTGCTTGAAGTTTCTCAACAATTCAGCAGTGAGAACTTTTCCTTTTGGAAGGCTGTAGTGTGGGTCAGGGCTTTATAAATAAACACATACAAGGCCAGAACATTCTTGTGTGAGAGTCTTAGCTCTCCAGGAAGCAGGGGTCTATACACATTGGCCTCCCTCCTCTGACAAGTCTGTTCCCTAGCCCTCATGGGGTGGCCTTGTGATTACCCTCCAACCCCCAGCCAGCTGAGAAGGTAACAAAGGGCTGAGGTAACCCCATTGGGCAGCATGTCTTCTCCCCCTCACCCCTGGAAGCCCTAAGGAGCAGATGAGCAAGGGTGGGAGGGGGTAGCTGTTTGGGTAGATGAAGATCTGTGGGCTGAGTGTTGTAGTTGAGCCTCAGGGCATAAGAGATGGTTAGCATCAGGTGGCTGCCTCTGTCTGAGTCAACAGGTTGAGCAAGAGGTGGATTTAGACAACAGGTCATTCACAGGTTTGTGTGCCCCAGCTGTGAGGGAGGTAAGAAGTCTGCTTTGTGCTGAGAGCTGCACACATAGCACATTCACTCTACTCGTCCTCTCCACCATTCCAGGAGCCAGAACCTGTGCTGGTATCCAACAAAGATGGGGAAAAGAGGCACAGAGACATCATGTAAGTTACAAGGTCACAGAGCTAACATAGTACCCAAACTTAAATCTTCTGAATAGTCTTCTTCCTTCCTTCTTCTTTTTCTAGTCTCTACATATTTATTTATGTATATATACATGTGCTCTCCCCCCCCCTTCGGCTGTATACAACCTTCTGAAATAGCTGTCTTTCCACACTAATGTAGCTCTAGTTTCTACCATACAGTGAGTGTTCAAGAAATGTGTGTTAAAAGCCAAATGTGGTAACTCTCACCTGTAATCCTAGCTACTCTGGAACTTGAGATCTTAGGACTTTGGTTCAAAGCTAGATAGACAAATTCAAGAGACTCATTTCCAATTAACCAGCAAAATGTCTGAAGTAGATGGAGCTATAGCTCAAATGGCAAAGCGCCAGTCATGAGTGGGAAAAGCCAAGCCCTGAGTTCAAGTTCCAGTAATGGCGTAATCAATCAGTCAATCAGTCAACCAATTAATCAGCCAAGTATGTTGAATGAATAAATGCAATGTATCAGAGGCCCGGGACAAGAGGAAATAATGAGTTGTGTGTGTGATGGTTTTGAAAAAGAGAGAGGGACCCTGGAGACTTGGGTACACACTCCCTTGTGACTCTGGAATCCCAGCCCCTCAAAGCTCTCTGGGTGAGAGAGAATAATGGTGCTCAGCTTCACGTGATTCTCTGAGGTAGCAGGGGTTCTTGGCTCTCCCCTCCACTCAGAAAGGGCAGGGGGCATAAGGAGAGGGCTGGAAGGTGCCATCCCAGCCTCCTCAGCCAAGTTCAGCTCTTCCTGTGTTTTTCCCCTCCCTGCTCCTGGTCTCCCTGGCTCCTCCTTGGGCTCCCCTCTTGCCAGTCCCAGCCTCCTCCACTTGTCCACCTGGACACTGCAGGAAGCCAGCACCCCTTGGCTATTCCGGCTGAGGAGTGGATGTTTCTCTTTTTCTCTAATCCAACTGAAACAAGCATGGAATTTTTCCAAAGACTCTCTATTAGGAAAGCAAAAGGGAAAACAAAGCCAGAAATAAAAACTGCAAAAACAAAGAAACAGATGGAACAGTGGAGGATGAATACACTGGCCATGGGAGTGAGTGTGAGAAAAGTCTGATGCTAGCATTGCTCTCTCTCTCTCTCTCTCTCTCACACACACACACACACACACAGGTACACAAACATGCATGCATGCATGCACACAGCAGCCTGGCCTTGGCCCTTGGCTGGCATTTGTCACCCTAGTGTAATTACAGGGCTTGCTTCTGTCTACCTCTCCATCTTGTCTGTGAATTTCTCAAGGCCGCAGTCAGCTCTCTTCTGCTTTGCTTTGCTTTCTGCTTTGAACAGTTGCTTGGCAAGGACTAGAAGCTCAATAGACATCTGCAGAAAGGCGGAGTGAGCAAGGGGTGCGTGGGTGTCCTGAGAGGAGATCTTGTCCCTTCTCTCCTGTGGCCATCTGATCTCTCCAGTGGCCACTGTTATTCCCAGAGTCCATCCACTGCCTACTCTCATCCATGGCTGAAAGTTTCTTCTGTTTCAGAATTCAAACCTTTCCACCCTTCAATAAGCAACCTATGCTCCTTCCTGAGCAGTTTAGAAAGGATCCAGCTCTGTCCTCTGGGGAGGGAAGGTGCTGGAAATCAGATCCAGCTGAAAAAGAAATTGTAGTTCAAAGGCCAGGGAGATCGTGGGCAGAATATAATAGCTAGCATTCATTGAACGTTTTAATTCTCAACACAACTCTCTAAATTGGAGCTATTAAGAAAATTGAGGGCAGGTGCAGGTGGCTCATACCTGAAATCCTAGCAACTCAGGAGGTTGAAATCTGAAGATCAAAGTTCAAAGTCAGCCCAGGCAGAAAAACCCGTGAAATTCTTATCTCCTATTAATCACCAAAAAGTCAGAGGCAAAATTTGTGGCTCATGGTAGAATGCTAGCCTTGAGGAAAGGAAAGGAAAGGAAAAGAAAGGGAGAAAGAGAGAACAAAAGAGGAAAAAGGAAAAAAGAAGAAAGGGAGGGAGGGAGGGAAGAAGGAAGGAAGGAAAGAGAAGATAAGGAATAGCAGCCAGGTCCTGAGTACAAGCCCCATTACTGGCACAAAAACAAAACAACAAATCCAGGAAACAGGTTCAGAGAAGAAAAAACAGTCCAATTCATGATCAATCTAAAATTTATTTCCCAAGCATTCTAACTCTGTTCTTAACCAGACTGAAGATGAGCTGAATCTTTGTGGTTCACATTATCCTGTGGACAAGGAGCTGGTTCTGGGGATGGACAAGGATGCGCGGTCAGCTAGCTGCTGGCCAGGGGGTTGGGAAATCCCAGTGATAGGACTGGCACTGTGAGGTGGGTACTAAAATGCTAAGCATTGGCACAGGGTATTTGAGTCTCTGAATTAGACGTCCCTGGGAGAATGGGTGCAAATACAACAAAGTTAAAAACTAAAGGATGAGGCTCGTTAGTTACCAACAAGAAATAGAGTCTCTGTCCTAAACTAAGTGGAAAAAACACTGTAGGGCAGGGCTAAACAGCAAAGTTTTGGACAGCTAGATTTACCATCTGTGTAGCCTGGATCCCATTTCTGACTTTTTCTAGCCTTCGTTTCACATGTCAAAATGAGAATTATTATAGCAATGATCTCATTGTTTTCTGAGAATTATTGTGAAGATTAATTATGATCAAATAAGAGGCATATGGACAGGGGAAGATACATAGCCAACTAGGGGAGAGATTTCTAAGAGGGTCGCACCCATTCCCTAGCTCTGTTACCCACTGACTCTTTTCTCTTTTCATCTTGGACTAGAGTTACCTGCCTCTTCCACAGCCCCATCCACCCCAGCTCACTTCCTCACCACGCACTCCTCAGCTCTGCACGGGTTTATGTTCAAACCTGACCAGTGCTGGAAATGGATTTCTCAAAGCTCACAGCAATCATCTCTGACTGTTGGCACTTACTCTTGCCATGTAAAATCTAAAACTGTCAGGTGAATTTGTTTTGTTTTGTCTTGTTTTCCCCTTAAATTTTTTCCTCTCTCAGTCTCCAGATCTCTTGGTTTTGTCTCCTTCTCCCATCTCTCTGGCTTCTCCGATTATATCTTCTTAGAGTCTTCTTCTTTGCCCTATTGTCCATGGATCTACCTGGAGCCTTTGTCCTCCTTGGCAATCTCCTCTGGTTCAGGGGTCTCTGCTACCTGCAACTATGCGCTCTGTCATGCTCCAATGTCCAGCATACGTAGGGTTCCTTCACTGCAGCCTTGCCAATAACACCTGAATGTACCCCAAAGTAAAGCTGTGGCTTCTCTCCCAATCTCTTTCTTCCCTACCTTATTTCAGTTAGCTGTGCACCATCACGTCCATTCCTAAGTCCTTCCCCCTTCCTTTAGTGTCTAACCATTTAACCAGGTCCTGGACTCTCTACCTCTCACAACCCCGTCTCCTCACGATCATCACCACAGTCCTGCTTCAGACCCTCCCCATGCACATCCCCTACCTGTCTCTTCCTTCCAGACCAGGACTCCCACCTGTGTGCACACACACCCTGCAATCAGACGAGCCTTGCCAGGGCACAAATGGAATACAATTACTCCTCTGCTCAAAAACTCTTAACGGATCCATATTGTTGATAGCAATTTTTCTCCAACTTGCTTGGTGGTAAAAATACAGACTCCCACTCCCCACCTCCACCCTCATGAATCAGAGTCTCTAAGAGACAGACCTCCTGTTATGTATTTTTAACGAGCATCCAGGTGACTTGTCATCAGAGCTTTTTAGGAAACACTGGCATTTGGAATGACACTGAGCCTGGCATTCAAGGCCCAGCATCTACTTCTACTGTGTCTCCCCTTTGTGCTCTGGGTGCTTAGCCCTCTGTGCCCACATTCAAACTGTCCCTGTCTCTGAGCTAGATCCCTTCTAGCTCTCAAGGCCCAACTGTAAGGCAACTTCTTCCATGAAGGTCTTCCAGATTCTTCTAGCTGAGAATCATTCTCCTTCTTGGTGTGTGAACAGCAGCTAGCAGTGCCTGGCTCACAAATGCTTGCTGTTGGCACTTTTCCTTTCTTCTTTATTTTCTGGTGCACCCCTCCCGGTCTCCATTGTAGCTAGAACTTCTTGATCATCTGTTCCTGGAAACAAGGACCCAAAGCAATCCTTCTTCATAGCCTGGAGGTTAACTGTGCAGCCTCTGGAACCGAACTGGGTGTGAAACCCAGCTCCCCTACTTAGCTTGGCTATGTAGGATCTGTGTGCCTCAGTTTCCCCATCTGTAAAATAAGAGCAAAATATGAGGACTAAATTAAGGAATGCATGCATACTCTCTTTGTTCATTCAAGAGGCTGGAAAATACAGTATCAAGGTGCCAGTGACCACCTCCTAGTTTGCACATGGTCATCTTCCTGCTGTATCATCACATGACAGAGAGCAGAAAGGAAGCAACTTCTCAAGTCTGTTCTTACAAGGACACTGATCTGCAAGGTGTGGTGGTGTACATCTATTATCTTAGCACTGGGGAGGCTGAGGCAGGGAGATTGGGTATTTGAGGCCAGATTTGGCTATATAGAAAGACTGTCTACACACACACACAACTTTAATATAAGGGCACTAATCTTATCTTGTGGGCTCCACCCTCATTACCTAATTACCCCTTAAAGGCCCCACCTCCCAAAACTCTCACACTGGAGGCTCAAGTTTCAATATGTACCTAGCAAGAGATTTGGGGGCACTATAGCTCAGTACTTCAACGCTGGCTTGTCCATTGGATTATCTGGGCAACCTTGAGAAATACTGAGGCTTAGACCATACCTCAGACCACTTAAAATATGATCGTAGAAAAGGCCCATGCAGCTAAATAGAGAACTCAACACAGTCCAATCCCCTCACTTAATTGTTCAGAGGGAAAGGACTTACTCAGATGCACACAGCAAGTTAATGGTAAAACATGTCCTGTACTGAAAGCCTCTGTCTGTCTTCCAGTCCAGTCCTGGAGGATGCTGTGGCCCAGTCTTTGTCCTGCATTGTAGATGGGAGAATCATCTGAGTGGAAGTCGGACTCCAAGGCCACTCAGTCTCCTGGAGAAGAAATAGAGATGGGGGGGGGGAAGCAGAGGAGGGGGCGGGAGTTGATGAATGGAGATGAAGAGTCCCCAAGTGTAGAGATTTGGACATTAAATGACACTGTGATCCTGATCGTGAGACTGGACTAGCACAGGATACAGTATACAGTAAATACTCAATAAGTGCCAAATGTCTAAATGATGCAAAGGCAACAACAAAGTATGCTGTTGATTAAGCCACATTCCTCATGGGTGGTGATGGCATCCAGAAAGGGGCACAAGTATGAAAAGATCCTGCACTTGAAGAGAGGCACAGAGGAGGCTGAGCTCCACGGAGTTCCAAGGAAAATCCAGTGTGGGGGGGAGAGGCTATGGCTCTGGGTACTAGATGTTTACAGGCATCCAGGACACCAAAGGGGTCAGGCAGACACATGGTACTGTATTCTGAGCCAAGAAGAAGGGGCCTGGTAAGGGAAGAAGGAGGTAGGAAAGAGGAGGCTTGAGGCCAAGCCAGGCTGCCTCTTGATAGGAAGAGCAGGGAGGTGGGGTGCTCTGGGCCAGTGGCTGGGTCAGATCTTTGGCCAAAGCAAACCTGCCTCAGGAGGGCTGGGGGCCATTCCCACTGCACAGATGGAATCAAAGGCAAACAGGAACCCAGCAGGGCCCAGCTGTGACCCTTGCCCCCAAACTCAGCAAGACCCATTAACCCTATCCTCCCCATTGCCCCGGCATGCTTTTCCTGGTTCAAAGAAACTCTGGAAAATGTTCTACCTGGTATCAACCAGTCAAAAGATGTCAGTTTCCCCAGCCTCACCCTAGCCTGGCTCTTCTGCCTGATGCATACCAGGACCCTGTCCCACTTCTCACAGTCTATGCAAACCCTGGGCTCTTATTTAATGCCTACAGTTAAAGAGGCTAAGCTCATACTAAACAAAGTAGGAGCATCTGCATCTATGCTAGGAGATAGAACAAGAGCACCTGTCCTCATTTCCCTCTATACCCAGGTTGCCAGACAAAGGTCTTCATACGGATGGGACTGAAGGTAACTTCTGCTTCTCCCCTGAGCTGAGCCATTAGCTGAGAAGGAGGAAGTGCAGAATCCCGAGATAAGCCATGGCGAAAGGAGACCTCAGAGGTTTTCTTGGTCATGAGGACAACAAAGCCACCATAGAGCAACTTCTTGTTCAAGGTCACTTAGGTGACAACTTGGCTCCTCTTAGACTGACCTCAGCTGACCTGACTTACAAGCAAATGCCCCTTGCACCAGACACAAACAATGGGAAAACTCAGAGATATGGGAAGTAGGCACAGAGCAGCCTTGGTGCTCCGGAGAAGGGCTAAGAGGTGAGTCCTTTCCTTTTGCTTTCTCACACCTCCACTTGGGTGTCTAGGTGAAGAACATAGCATGAAACTATCCAAGGCCAGAGAGAAGGAAGGAGAGGTAGGAAAGATGGGAACGCTGAGAGTGTGGCTCTGTGGTGGAGCCCTTTTCTAGCATTCATGAGGCCCAGAGTTCTTCCCCCAGCAGTGCAGAAAAATAAAGGTGGGCACGCAGCAGGGAAAAGCACTTTTGAGTGTCCCCCTCACTGTTTTCCGAATTCTCTATATATATTTTAAAATAAAGGTAAATAAAAACCAGGGAAGAGAGTAAAGATGACAGAATTAAAAAAAAATGAAGGGACATAATTTTTTAATTCTTTTTTTTTGGTTTTGTTTTGGTACTGGGACTTGAATTCAGGGCCTGAGTGCTGTCTCTTAGCTTTTTTACTCAAGGCTGGTATTCTACCACTTGAGCTATACCTTCACTTTTACCTTTCTGATGGTTCGTTGGAGGTAAGAGTTTCATAGACTTTTCAGCCTGAGCTGGTTTCAAATCTTGATCCTAAGATCTCAGTTCCTCAGATCTCAGATCTCCTGAGTCACTAAGATTAGAATCATGAAACACTGACACACACACATACACACACACACACACACACACACACACGACTTTACTTCTGAGTAGACTGAGAAGACCAGGAAGAAAATGCAGGATCAGATGTTAGGAAAGAGGTGGAAAGAAAATTGACTCCATCTTTATAGTACAATGGGGAACTGAGGCAGCAACTGGCCTTGGACAGCTTACGTGTGGCTCTGAGCCCAACCTCCCCACCCCAAGGTCCCCACAGCCTAAGGGACTGGCAGGAGAGAGGGCTGGGGACAAAAGGAGAAGTGAGAAAGTACCTTTTCTGGACACAAGTCAAAGCCACAAGAGTCTTTCCTGAACTCCCACCTAATCTATCACCCTAAGATAGCTCCCCTTTGGAAGTAAAAATTCTCCCTCCCCCCTAGAAAAGGCCCGAGAAGCCTGGCAGTAGTAACAAGATCACAGGCCCCAAAGAAGAAAGGGAATGGAAAAGGAGAGCAGCAGACATTGCCCAGAGGGCTGGCAGCGAAGAGAGGAGGATGAGCAAGCAGGGTTGGAGAACAGTTGGGACTGGGACAGAGAAGTGGGGTGAGGGGGCGGGAGGAGGGACTATGGGGGTGATCCAGTCTCCCAGTTGTTCCCTCTCTCTGTCCCTCCCACTCTCTCTTTCATGATCTTGAAACAACCTTCAAGTCTGGGCTGAAGGCCCCAGGAGGCCAGTCACTTAGGAAACAAAACAGTTTCCTGGAGACCTCCGGAGCCCATCTGCAGCTGAGCACACCCACCCGCCCCGTGCACACACTCATTCTCCCATGGACTCTCACGTACACCCACAGCCCCAGCGCTGCCTTCCCTGTGGCCCACACACTGTGCACACGTGCACACGCACAGTGCGTGCCATGCAGACAAGCAATTCGTAACAGATTATCCACACATCTAAGTCAGTGCTTCTGAGCCGTCCACCAGACACATTCCCACGGTCTCATACCCATCCGCAGGATCCCACACACTCATGACCCCTTCGGCCTTAACTAGCATATAGGCACAGGCAAGTACACAGTCGTCTGTCTCTGTTTCTATCTCTCCCTTACACACACACACACACACACACACACACACACACTCATTCCCACTTCTTCCCAGGTCTTTCCATACCAACAATCAGTTGGCTCAGAACCTCTCCATCCTACCCCTGTGACTCCCTTTCTGATCTGTGACTTTGTCTCAAGCTCACTCGGGGTAGAGTCATCTTGGCCTTCCTACCTCCGGTTTGCAAGTCTTTCTGTTTTCTTGCTACAAGGCCAAATGGGCAGCATTGACCGGACTCACAGGAAGCCCAACCCAGGCACTCTAGATCAAAGGAGCAGGTATTACACCTCTTCTTTCTGAGGTTCACCGTGTACAAGGAAGTACCATTTACTGGCAGGATTAGTAAGGCATGGGTAAAAAGCAGGCCCTGATCGCCCTGTCCACCCATCACTTAGGGCCCCAAGCATGTGAGCAGAAGTGCCCTTGGACGGTGCAGGGCATGGCAAGGAGCCCCAGCAGGCTGTATGGGCAGAGAACGCGCACAATGCTTTCCAGTATTGAGCCTGGTGACAGGGACCAGAGCCAGAGTGTGGGAAGGACTGAGCAGTACTGGGAGGTGCCAGCAGAGATGGGGGTGGTGTGTAATGAAAAGGGTTCAAGCCCAGGGCCTGAAGTTTGTATACCTGCCAGTCTGGACCCACCAAGTCTCTCTTTTGTGAACTTTGTATCCTGGAGAATGTTGTGCAGAAGACAACCCAGAGATAATTCTAAACTAGGAAGCTAGGGTACAGGTACCTTCTAAACCCCGAGTTTTCATCTTGTTCACCCCTAGGCCTACAGCAAGTCTGTTCTGCCTACCAGTCTCTGGGCAATGCGCCTTCCTGTTACATCTTCCGCTACCCTCCTTTCTCTCGGTTCTACACATTCTGCTCTATAGGGACTGCACAGAAACCCTCATTGTTTCCCTGCCTATTCTACTCCAGGCTCAAATCATCCAACTCCAGAGGGGACCATGGAGAGACATGAGAAGGTCCCCCTCCTTCCTGGACCCAGGAGGAAGAAGGGGGGTGCAAATGGTATGTGACCTTCCAGATCCCTGTAATGGAAAATCTCAGCTGCAGGCCCAGAGGGGAGCAGTTATTTAGGGAATTTAGAAGTGTGTCCCATGCCCCCACAGTAGATTCATTGGAAGCAAGGTCCATAACTCTCTGCAGGGAGTTCCCTCTGGGAGACAAGGGACCCAGCCCAGCCAGCAGGTACCGTAGGCCTCCAGCCAAAGCCCCATTTCCTCTCTCCTTTTGTCCTCCTTCCAGGCCTCTCAGAATTGCCCCTACCCAGCTGGCTTCCCTTCTTTCCAGCTCTGAGCCGAGAGGAATGGGAACACTTTTGGACAGTCCTGTCCTCTGAGTGCTGGGAGGAGACAATGGGAACAGGAACTTGTCCTCTCTCCTTTCCTGCTTTACCCCCCACACTCACCTTTTGGCTTTCTCATCAAATGAACAGTGGATGACCCCGCCTGGTCATCTCCTCTGTCCCTCTTCCTAGATGGTATGGGGCTGAAGATGAGCCTCCAGCCCAAGGCAAGCTTCCCTCTTCTTTCCCTAGGCACAGCTTGCAGGAGACTTCTCCATCAAACCTCCAGACTGCACAGAGCCTGGATATTGATGTCTAAGTACTTTTATGGTCGTTAATTGTAGATAAGATTCTCATGGACTTTCCTGCTGGAGCTGGCTTCGAACCATGATCCTCAGATCTCAGCCTCCTAAGTACTTGGGATGACAGGCATGAACCACCAGCACCTGGCTTTCAGAGGACCTGAATTCTGGTTTGGTTTTTAGCTCAAATTGTTGAAATCCCTCTGAGCATCATTTTCCCACCTGGAAATATAAGAAGGGTTAGAAGGGATGGCCTCAGACATCCTGGGATCCTGAACTGACTGCTCCCTAAGGGCCACATTCCCTGGATTCCCCCCCCACACACACACACCACAGCCCCTTCCCCTTGCCACCCCCAACTGCTACTGCCAGAGGCCTGGGGGGAAATGGAGAAGAGCTGGGGTGGTGTGAGGAGCAGCCACAGGACAAAACAGACTGGCCAACAGGCCAGTTGCTAAAGGGGTGGGAGGGGAGGAGTCCTCAGGGATCCAGTTTCAACAAACTGTTTCTTTCCCGAGGAGGGGAAGGCGGGGTAAGGGGGAGAGGGACCTATTTAAAGCTACCCTGTTGCTCCGGCTGTCTCTGTCTGTCTGCCAGGGTCTCCAGCTGCCCCAGTCAACCGGTGTGAGCTTGAGATCCTCCTGGTGACCTCTCCAGCCTAGGTCCCCCTAGGCCAACTCTGGCCCAAGATGGGTCGTGGGGTAAGTATCCCCTAAGAGTAGGGGACACTTTGTGGAGGGAGAGGGAGGAATGAGCTGGGAAGGGAGGGGGAGAGAGAAACTGAATGGGATAGTTTGAACTCGGAGCTAACAAGCTCCCCTGTACGTGTCCCATGGCACCCATGAGCCCCAGTGCTCTCCTCTTCTGTACCTATCCTTGCCCTCCTCCTAGCCCTTCTAACAACGAGCTCCAAAGCCACCCGCCACCCCCCTGCACCTCTCCCCGCAAGGCCGTCCCTGCCCGCATCCTCACATTGCTATGCACCTCTTGCCGGGCCTGTCCCTCTCTCAACACATTTCCTGGCCTCTGGGCTAAAGGGATGTTTGGCATTGTGAGTTCTCTCCATCCTTTCTGCCCACTGAAAATCTCTATCCTTCTGGGAGTCACAGCCTGAGAGAATGGGGGGGGGGAGGGGATTGTCTTCTGAATTTGAAGTTGGATAGGTGCAACAGAGCATCCTGTCCCAAGGTCACCAGGCAGTTCCCAACACCAGTTCAGGGACCAAGTGTGCCCTGGACAGCTGGGAAGCGTGGGGGAGGAACAGTGATGTGCCCTCAGCCCCCACCCCAGCACCTCCCGGATGTCCCCAGAAGCTCTGTCCTCGGCTCCAGGCCATGGGCTTAAAGGACTTGCCCTGAAGCTGGTGAGGGGTGCCCCCACTCTTCTGCCCCCACCCCTCTGCCTATGGCATTCTGCAGCAGTGGTTTTGCCAAGGGGAAGATTAACAGCCACGTCGGGGCAGGCAGGGACAAGGCTTCCAATTCTTGGAAATGAAATTCCCATATGGAGAAAAGTGACCCAATCCCTTCGCATACTGTGCCTGGCTGCCTTCCTTTTGTGGAATGATGGTGAAAGAGAGCATGAAGGGAAAGGGCATGGAGAACCCAGCAGAGTGCAAGAAAGACAGGATCAGGGGGCACAGTGGGCTAATTTCTGGACCCAGTAGGAGACAGGCAAGGACGCGTTGTTATTGCACAAAGTTGAGCAGCTGAAAAAACTCTGAGCCTGGACACCAGGGTTCCTGAGCTAGGGTAGGAGCTAGAAATAGAATGTATATGTGTGTGTGTGTGTTTGTGTGTGTGTGTGTGTGTGTGTGTGTCTGTCTGTCTGTCTGTCTGTCTATCTGTCTGTCTGTCCGTCTGTCTGTCCATGACCACATGTTGCCTATACACTGGAAGTACTCATGAATACTCACTCACCTGAATTGTGACTCAGCAGGTAAATTTGCAAATGCCCAAGACTTGGAGCATGCATGAGCCTAGATGTCACTGGGAGGCAGTGTGAGGGACTCTTGGCCTGCCCTTAGGATAGGCCTATGGGGTAGGGGTTTCACAGAGGAAGATGTTTAGCACTGTGGATGACCTGGGACCTTTAGCCTTACCTTGACATCTCTTACTCATGGAAAAAGGAGTCTCCAATTCATGTGCAAGGCGCCTAAGAGGCCAGGGTTGGTGGGCCAGGCAAGCCCTCCGACCCCAAGGCAAGTCCTCCAACCCCAACTCAAGTAGAAAAAAGGAGTATAGGCACACACACACACACACACACACACACACACACGCGCGCGCGCGCGCGCACACACACACACAAACTCTTCCTTAGAGCAAGGTGGACTAGTTTAGATAAGTAGTCCTGCCTGGGAAGCAATTTGACCTTGACTTTACCAGTCTTTCTTCTTCCCTTGAACCATTGCAGCCCCTCATCTACCTCGGGGAGAATTAATAGCAAGATTCAAAGGAGGCTGATCTGGTCTGTCTGGTATGAATGACAGCAATATCTGGGATCAGAGGCTTGTCTGTTAGACAGGATTCTAAGCCTCTGAAGAGAAAATGCCTCTACTGCCTACCCTCTGTCCCCATGTTCCTTTTACCTCTGGTTCCTTCTTCCCAGCTGCTTCACTTCAGAGCAAGGCCCAACCCTCAGCCCTTTACGGTGTGCATGAGGGCAGCGTGGGAGTTGGGGGAAGGGACATATCTGGTGGGAGGAAGCCCAGCCTTCTCCAGAGGCAGAGGTGGGGGGAGCATTGGCTGATGTCCAGCTGCCCCCACTCTGTCCCAGCCTCTGGCTTTCTCAGAAAGAACTCTCTGTTCTCCTTCAGCATTCAAGACCCGGGGAGAGGGACTCGTAGTGGGGGAGGGAGACACAGAGTGAGGAAGGGGGGGTCCTTGCTTCCTCTTTCTTTCTTGCCTGGGCAGCCACTGGCCTCAAATCTCTGCAGGATCTGGCTGCAGAGCCTGAGATCCTTGCCAGGGCAGAAGGGGGAGGGGCCATATGCCCCAAGCTCTGGGCCAGGAGAACAGGGTGGGAGCTTAGGGACAGAAGGCACTGAACAGAGCTGCTTTAGCTCAGTCACAATCTAACATGTCAATGTGCATGGGCCAACTAGTTTGCATATATATATATATATATATATGCATGCATTTTTGTTTATTTGGGTCAGGGTCTTGCTTGCTATGTAGGGCCAAGCTGGTTTGAAACTCCAGATTCTCCTGCTTTTGCCTCCTGAGTGCTGGGGTTACAGGTTTATGCCACTGTACCCAGGTCTAGAAGTATGCATTTGATCCTAATTTTTATGTACTTTTCTTCACATCTAATTCCTCTGGGCTTTATCCCTTGCTCTCAGCCCCAGCTTCTCCTCAAGGCATGCCTAGGCATGGACATTGGTTGAGTGATAGTAATGTGTCCATGTGGGCTCATCAGCTATAACAATGTACTGTTCTGGGCCTGGATGCTGATAGTGGAGAAGGTTGTCCATGTGTGGGGGATAAGGAGGAGGGTCAGGAGATATCTGGGAACTTTCTCTACTTTCCATTCCAAATTTGCACAGAACCAAAACATTTGCTGAAGAAATTGTCTATTATTTATGAACAAACAAATACCTCCCCAGGCATAATCTTGAAGGAAAAAAAGCACAACACTTCAGCTGTGAATCCTCCCAGTTATTCGTTCTTCATGGAAAATAGACAAATAATTCCAGAAAGTCCCGTCTGTAAGTTCAAACACAACCCACTTTGTGTAGCTTTTATGTCCAATGAAGAGTCAAAGACACCAGGTAGAAACTGAGCAGCCTCTCTAAAACAAGCACCTTATATCTGAGCCCATGAGGGGGAGAAGGTAGAGGGTTGAAGAAGGATAGTAGTGGACTCGAACCATGGAACCCAGGCCTTTCCCCAACCCTCACCCACCATGCCAAGATGGCCTCCTCTAGGAGGGAGAAAGTTACCATTCTCTTCCTAGAGCTTTCTTTGAGACGACTGGAAGCTGATGGCAGCCCTGAAAAGCAGTAGAAATGGGGAATTTCATGAGGCTACAGGATGTGAGGGCGATCTGGCTGCGACATCTGTCACCCCATTGATCGCCAGGGTTGATTCGGCTGATCTGGCTGGCTAGGCAGGTGTCCCTTTCCTCCCTCACTGCTCCATGTGTGTCCCTCCCGAAGCTGCGCGCTAGGTCCAAGAGGACGACCATCCCCGATAGAGGAGGACCGGTCTTCGGTCAAGGGTATACGAGTAGCTGCGCTTCCCTGCTAGAACCTCCAAACAAGCTTCCATGAGGCTACAGTTGAAATATCATCTGGGACTGGCTAGACCTAACAATTTTAGCTTTAGATTTGCTCTTAGATATAATTTCTTTTATTTTTGGGGACAAATTGAGCCCAGTTTCCTTCTTGCCCAGTTGGGCTTTGGTATGTTAAGTCCTTCAAGTTACCTCCTTCCAGTTTTGGGTAGGTCTTCCTAGCACATCCCAGATTCCCATTTCTTGGATCTTCCATTACTGACATTTCTCAGCCCATCAGCCTTGCACCCTCAATTTCCACTAGTCTACCACCAAACCTTCTTTTCTTCCTGGATGCTCCAAGATTCTTCCTCCCCTCACAATCTTAGTCATAGTTATTCCTAAGCACAATAACCAGTGTTGAGCAAAGGCATTTCCTCAGATGCCTTTCTTTCACTCTCCTCCCTTACCTGCCCTGTCCACTTGCTTTCAGAATTCTAAACAGCATAGAATTGTGTTTTACAAGATTTCTGTGTGTGTGTATGTGTTGTTTTTTATCTAGCAGAAACTCATGTATCATATACTGAATAGACAAAATGCATTTCTCTCATCCTGAGTCCCTTGGTCTTCCCTGCAGTTTACATGTGGAGGTCTCACGGCTCCATCAGTCATCTACCTGTGAGAGCCTAGACCCCTCCAACTTTCTCCTCCCCCAGCACAGTCAGTGCCTTCAAGTCCACTGCTCACTTCCCAGCCTGGCTGGATGGTAGGAAGAGGGGATTCAGCTTGACCCCTGATTCTGCGCTCTCTTCCCCCCTCAGGCCGGCCGAGAGTACTCACCTGCCGCCACCACTGCGGAGAATGGGGGTGGCAAGAAGAAACAAAAAGAGAAAGAGCTGGATGAGCTGAAGAAGGAGGTGGACATGGTGAGGACATGACTCACCCAGCAGGGTCTCGAGCTGGCAGCCCTGTGCAACCAGAGAGATCCCCCTGCCAGGCTCCTCACGTTACCCTTGTGCTCCAAGTGCACTCAGCATCCTTCCCCAAAGTAACTCCACTTTCCCTCCTCAGGATGATCACAAGCTGTCCTTGGATGAGCTAGGGCGCAAATACCAAGTGGACCTGTCCAAGGTAAGGGAACAGGTTTCTACAGCTGAAGCCTAAGAGGTAAGAGAACAACACGCCATCAAGTGGGAGAGCACAGAAACCATAGTAGAGCCCTCACAGATGAGGGATCCATCCTAGAGACAACGAACTTGCCCAATCATGTGGCTAGAGGGTGGCAGACCTACAACTAAAATGTGGATTCCTGTTTCTTAGTACAAAGTATTTTCTCTTAATGCTCTGGAAGCCATGAGTCCTTAGAACTCAGTTTTTAGAGGACTCTGAGAAAGGATCTGCCCTCTACCCCTAGTAAACCAGTGATATATATAACCACTCACGAGCTGACCCACATGACCTAACAAGGTAATCCATCCTATTGTTATGGTAATCTGATGAGCTCCTGCTATACCCATCCATCCATGTATACATCCATCCATCCATCTCTGCATCCATCCATGATGTGGTTTCTCTAATCCTTACAATAACCTTGTCAGGTACTGTTAGACTGTTGATTAGAGCAAGGAGATTCAAGTGCAAATTTCCCAGGTCATACAAGCAAGTAGCATAGTCAGATTGCCGAGCCCACCTCATCAAAACATTTGAAAAATATTAACCTGTAAGAACTCCTGAGTCCAAGCCCCAATACTGAAAAAAAAATGTTAGCCTAAACTGAACATAGTGGCACATGCTTGTAATCCCAGCTACTGAGGAGGTTGAGAAAGGAGGACTGTTAGTTTGATGCCAGACTAATAAGACCTTAGTAAGACTCTGTCTCAAAACAAAACATAAAAGAATGCTGGGAATGAGGCTGAGTCTTAATCTAGCTTGTGTGAGGCTCTATATTGATTCAATACCCAATATGGAAAACAAGTTTATTAATCTTACCAGTGCAATAGCTGTACTATAGTTATTGTTCTAGCAATTTTGAAGGCTGAGCTAGGAGGGTTACATAAGCAAAAAGAAAAAAGCCGGAAGTGGCGCTGTGGCTCAAGTGGTAGAGCGCTAGCCTTGAGCTGAAGAGCTGAGGGACAGTGCCCAGGCCCAGAGTTCAGGCCCCACGACCGGACCCCCCCCCAAAAAAAAAGAAAAATAAAAGAAAGTCCTCATCTAAAAACAAGCAAATAAAACTTTGTTAACCAAAAATTTTAGTGAGTTGATACCTTCTCACATACTCCTTTCCTTCCATCTTTCCTGAAATTCTATGTTCCATTTCTTCATTTATTTATTGTGCTTATGACTAATACAGAGCATGAGCTCCATGAGACTAGGGATTTTGTTGATATTGTCCTCAGAGTCCCAAAGCGATCTAGTGACACTAACGGTGGACACTAACGGTGCATGAGACACTATGGGGACAAAAATAAAAAAAAAGACCTCTGAGCCAGCTTGGGGCCAGAGAAACAGCCTGGCCTGGCTTTCCTGTGGAAAATGACAGGTGACTGCCAAAGATCACCCTGCTGGTCAATGCTGTAGGTCTCTTTATGAAGTTCAGGTAAAAGAAGAGAACCTAAAGAAAAAGAGACAGGAGGAAGACTCTAGAGGTATTTTTCCAAGATGTTTATCCAGGCTTCCCACGGGAGATGTTGTGTCCTTAACCAAAACACACATCTCAATAGAAGAACTTTCAGAGGTGGAGCCACAGTCAGACGTGGCTCCAGAACTTCAAAAGGCTGGGATCCTCTTCAGGCTTCGAGGCCTCTACATCTTCTCTAGATGGTCACCATTCCTTGCCAAGGAGTTGCAGGGGTATGGTGGGGACTAAGTTGGCTCCATGTGTATGTTTTCCATACTTTTCTTTGTTCCCTAGGGCCTCACCAACCAGCGGGCTCAGGACATTCTGGCTCGGGATGGGCCCAATGCTCTCACTCCACCCCCCACAACACCAGAGTGGGTCAAGTTCTGTCGTCAACTTTTCGGGGGTTTCTCCATCCTGCTCTGGATTGGGGCCATCCTCTGCTTCCTAGCCTATGGTATCCAGGCTGCTATGGAGGATGAACCATCCAATGACAATGTGAGCAACACACCTGGCCTTTTGCCCCCCTCCCCCCCATGGCTCTGTCTTCCAACTCTTAAGTCCCCCAGTGTAGTGGTGGGGAAGGTGCAAGGAACAAGATCCTCATGTCCTAGTTTCTCGGGCCCGAATGGGAAAGGCCTGTGCCCTATCTACAAAGCACCTCCCCATACACACACACACACACACACACACACATGATGAGTGAGACAGCTCCTCCCTGTTCCTTCCCACTTAAGCAGGGAGGTCTGAATCTCTGGGTTTTCACCTCTGGAGAAGTCCTAGTTCTAGAATGTTCCTTGCCCCCTCCATCCTAGGAGACTGAGGTTTGGAAGATAGAGGGACGTTAGAGAGGACTTGCTCTCCCGCTCTCACTCCTAAGCACATATGAATGCCAGGGCTCTCCTATAGGATGGCATTTGAGTGCTCATCCTGAGTAGCACAGTCCCTGTAAAGTGGGGCATGCTAAGTCCCTTTAACTGTCTCTTCTTACCAGCTCTATCTGGGTGTGGTGCTGGCAGCCGTAGTCATTGTCACAGGCTGCTTCTCCTACTACCAGGAAGCCAAGAGCTCCAAGATCATGGATTCCTTCAAGAACATGGTGCCTCAGGTAGATGGGGCTGGGCTCCTCATTCAGGTATAATGGGATGGCCCAGTTCCCCTGCCCTCACCTCCTTGTGTGCTCAGAGATGGAAATGGACAGAAAAGATCTTCCAGTTTTCCACACTGAGACCTAGTTTTGTCACTAACGGTGTGGAGTATTTCTCTTTCCCCTTAGAGTTGGAGAAGGGGGAAGGGATAGAGACAAGCATTTCATGAGCTGCCCATGGCCTGTCCACAGCAAGCTCTTGTTGTCCGAGAGGGAGAGAAGATGCAGATCAATGCGGAGGAGGTGGTGGTGGGAGATCTGGTGGAGGTGAAGGGTGGAGACCGTGTCCCTGCTGATCTCCGGATTATCTCTTCTCACGGCTGCAAGGTGAGGGCGTCACACCAGATCTAGAGGTGGTTGGGTCTAAGAAGCAGACTGCATAGAGCTGAGAGGGTCCTATCTGAAGTTTAAAAGGAAACTCAGTTTCAAATGCCAACCTCTCTTCATACCTCATAGCTGAATCTTCTCTTAGCATATAGAAGGTTATTGTTACCTTCATGTAGCTGCTTATGAGGAATGCTCTATTTCCTGATAGCCCCTTTCTAGTTAATGTGTACTGCATACCAAGTAGGTGTCAGACGGTTCACATAGACTATCTGTTTCACTATGGAAGAATGGTGTAGTTGAGTGTGGGAGCACACACCTATAATCCCAATCTCAAGAGACAGAAGGATTCATTGAGGTTAAGGCCAGCCTAGGGTCACTAATGACCTAATTGTGTAGAGCTACTGCATATGGCCACACAGGCTATGCCCTGAACAATTCCTGGAGGAATAAAAACATTTTCACAGACTACAGGGTTAGGGACACCTCTGGAGTTGTGCAATGCAGTGATTTTGTTTATATTCCCCATTTTACAGATGAGCAAATGGAAGCTTCGTAGTTACGTAAATAACCCAAAGTCACATACAATCAGTAAGAGCCAGGATGCCAAAGCAGAGCAGGAACAATAGCTGACTAATGCCATAAATATGTGATGTGAGCAAGTATAATTTTGTCCATGTCACGAAAATTGAGGGTGATTCAAGCTGGCTCAGCTCAGGACACAGCTGTGTACGCGCATGTGCTACTGCTAGAATGACTGCATACTCGTTCCCCTGCAGGTGGATAACTCATCCTTAACAGGAGAGTCAGAGCCCCAGACCCGCTCCCCTGAGTTCACCCATGAGAACCCCCTGGAGACCCGCAATATCTGTTTCTTCTCTACTAACTGTGTGGAAGGTGAGAAACTATGCTGCCATCCCAGTACAAGAGAGGGAAGTTGCTGGGCGCTGGTGGCTCACGCCTGTAATCCTAGCTACTCAGGAGGCTAAGATCTGAGGATCACGGTTCAAAGCCAGCCCGGGCAGGAGAGACCGGGAGACTCCTATCTCCAATAAACCACCAGGAAACCAGAAGTGGTGCTGTAGCTCAAGTGGTAGAGTGCTCGCCTTGAGCTGAAGAGCTGAGGGACAGCCCAGGCCCAGAGTTCAAGCCCCACGACTGACCAAAAGAAAAAAAAAAAGAGTGGGTAGTGTCCTGGTCCTGAGGAGTTGGATTGAGGGTTTGCTTGGCCAAAGCCCTTCTACAAAGAGGGACATTAAGAGATGGAGGGTTCTGAAGAATCACTGCCACAGAGCAGAGCATGACCAGAGGCAAAATAACTCCATGTAAAAGTCACCTCCCTACCAGAAGAGCTCTAACTCTAGACTGTGCGGATTTCAGTCTTCAGAATAGTGGGCTGAGATCTCCCCACACACTGAGTAGACATGCACATATGGACACAAATGTACACACACACACACACACACACACACACACACACACCCCTCACAGATCAAGCATGATTCTTAGGAGGCTTGTAAATGCATCTGATGCCTTCTATTGCTTGTCATTTGGGGCTAATTTACTTGCTTCTCCACTTTTACCGCGGCCCCAAGCTGGGAAGGGTCGGAAAGTTTCAGGCCAGGTGAACGCGTGAGTCCTTCAGTCCTCATCCAGACCTGTGCCAAAAGAAAAGATCCATAATAGACAGGTTTGCTCCATCTCTGTTCTGGGTCCTGGAGATGGAACATAATTGTTAACAAGAACTCCCAATGTTGCCGTTACCTAAGAGCAAGGGTCTAGATGCAACCAAAGCCTGTGCATTCTATGATCAGGCCAGGGAGCTGAGTCAGGGATGACTCAGAGGAGGAGCAGAGGGCAGAGATAGTGGGAGAGGGAAGCTCTGACTAGCCCAAAGGCGGCTGAGAGACGGCAAAGGAGGCTTTGTACCCCAACTCCTTACCTTTCCCTTCCTATCACTCCTTTCTTCTCAGGATATTATGTTTCTTTGGGGTTGTTTTCCTCCTCAGCAAGTTGGAATTACAGTAAATATCACTTCATATTAAATGTCCTAAATTTTTAATGTACTGAGGTTCTGAAATTTACCCAACATTTCCCACAATTGATTTGTTCAGAAATGCCTGATAAGATACTCTTCCTGCTCATTGTGCAATTAGACTTGAAGAGGGGAGTGGAGAGGAAATGAATGTAACTAACATTTGTCAAATGTTTACCGTGTGCCAGGTGCTGGTCTAGGTAAAGCACATTATTACTTCATTTAATTATTAAAACAACCCCTGAGTAGGAATTCAAGCAGGGATTCAAACCCAGATTTGGCAGACTCCAAGACCTTTCTGCTGTACCACACTCCTGTACTGTCACACAAGAATTAATGATTGCCTAACTTCTTTATATTCGTGCCCAACATTGAGAAAGAAAATATTAAGGCAATATAAAAAAATCCGCAAGTGCTTTGTTTCTGTTAATAATATGCTTTGTGATATTGTTGAATATAAGATTGATTTTGCTATAATAGTATAGGCAATTTTTATTTCACTTATTGACTCTCCCCCATTTGAACTTTAGCATTACTTTGCAAGGCTTCTCCTCAAGCCCAAGTATAAGAGAGAATAGTATGCTGCTGTCTTGAGTGTGGAAGTGGTCATCTGTGAAGGGAGGGGGAGCCTGTGTCAGGTATAACTTACTGAAAGGGGGCTCTAGGAGCTGAGTCTTCGGCCTTTCTAGTCTGCGATCATTTTCTTTGTTCACAGAGTACAAGGAGACTTCAGTCCTGGCAACCCTAAGTCACCCATTCCCGCGCTTCTTCCTGTTTCAGGCACTGCCAGGGGCATTGTGATTGCCACCGGTGACCGGACAGTGATGGGCCGCATAGCCACTCTGGCTTCAGGCCTAGAGGTTGGGCAGACACCCATAGCCATGGAGATTGAACACTTCATCCAGCTGATCACAGGGGTGGCTGTGTTCTTGGGAGTCTCCTTCTTTGTGCTCTCTCTCATCCTGGGCTACAGCTGGTTGGAGGCAGTGATCTTCCTCATCGGCATCATCGTGGCCAATGTGCCTGAAGGGCTTCTGGCAACTGTCACTGTGAGTGCCACTCAGGCTGGAATGAGGACAGCTCACTACACTCTCCTCAGAATGGGAGAGGTGCAGTGGCTTAGCTTATTGCCTTTTGGTGACTTTTCCCTCTTGGAATTCCTAAAGTCACTTGTTACTTGTACTCAGAGATCACGTAATACGTGGCTCAGAGTTTAAGTCTGGAAAACAACAACAACAACAACACAAAACCTCAGGTTGGGCCACGTCCAGACCCTCAATTTCTCCTGCTCTTGTCATGGTCACCTTTTCTCACCATCCATGTGCTCATCTCACCCCTCCTCCCTCTGGATTCCCCGGCTCTTCTTGGCCAACTTGCCTGTAAAAGCTCTCTCAAAGGTCAACAGTGACTAACTAGCAAATCCAGTGACATTTCTCAGCCCCCATCCTTCACTCTGATGCTGAAATGGATACTGTGCCCATCCTCTTAGAGTTCCATCTTTCATTAACTCCAGTGATGTGTCACTATCCCAGTTCTATTGCCCTTGGTCCCCTACAGTATCCTCTCCTTCTCCTCCTGACATGACTTCTCAGGTTCCTGCTATCTGCACCTCTTTTTATAGTCCCAAAGCAAGTCCATTTCCTCCCACAGTGTCTCTTCTGGGTTCACATATCCTCAGAGTTTTAGTCAAGTCTCAGCTGGGCATTTATTCTAATACCCACCTATGGTCCTATTTGGCATGCCTAAAGTTGAACACATCACTATTTACTGCTAGCTCTCCTTCATATTTTTGCAATAAGACTAAGGTAGAAGGGAGAGAGCTACAGTCAAGGGGAAGGTCACAGGTGTCTGGGCTCTCTACTTAACCCTTTTTGGTTCTTTCTCTCTACCAGGTGTGCTTGACGCTGACAGCCAAGCGTATGGCACGGAAGAACTGCCTGGTGAAGAATCTGGAGGCTGTAGAGACCCTGGGCTCCACATCTACCATCTGTTCAGACAAGACAGGCACCCTCACCCAGAACCGCATGACGGTCGCCCACATGTGGTTTGACAACCAGATCCATGAGGCTGATACTACTGAAGACCAGTCTGGTGATTGGGTGCTCTAGAGTGGGTGCAGGGGGCAGAGATTGAGTAGGCCACTGGCAAGACACAGTGGCTGGAGGGGAGGTAAGCCTCTAAAGGGAGGCCGAGTTCCTGTTTGTCTCTCCCTTATTGTCTCTCAGGGGCCACTTTTGACAAGCGATCCCCTACGTGGACAGCCCTGTCTCGGATTGCTGGTCTCTGCAACCGTGCTGTGTTCAAGGCTGGGCAGGAGAACATTTCTGTGTCTAAGGTAGGGGTTCAGCCAGCACACGCACATGTGCATGCATGCGTGTGCACATGTGTACACATAGGTGTGTTTGGAGGATGTGTCCCAAAGATGGGCTTTCCCTCTCACGCCCTGTGACTGCCTTGGGAGCCTCAAGATCATCCTTGCCTGGTCCTCTACTCTCTTCCCTTCCCAGCCCTGACACTGAATTCTCTTGTCTTCTGGCAGCGGGACACAGCCGGTGATGCTTCCGAGTCAGCTCTGCTCAAGTGCATTGAGCTGTCCTGTGGCTCAGTGAGGAAGATGAGGGACAGGAATCCCAAGGTGGCAGAGATTCCCTTCAACTCTACCAACAAGTACCAGGTCTGCTGGGCTGCTAGGTCAGAGGAAGAAACAGGACAAAATGGGGGACAAGAATGGGGAGGAGTGGGAAAACTCCATAAAAGGGCCATCCAAGGCCATCTGCAGACAGCAATGTCTCACCCCTGCCTACCCTAGGACAATTTGTCTGACAGCATGTCTGGTTGTAATTACTCCCTACCTCCTGAACCCTTACTACAGTCCCTACTACATGGTCCTTCAACTCTGCCATCCTACTTAATTGAAGCCCACTTTAGTCATTCCCTTATGATATACCTGACCAAGGCTGTATAGCAGCCCGTTAAGTGCCAAGAACAATCTTGGCTACACTCTATATGAGCCAGGAAGGTAAAGCCTGTTGGGCTGAAGTGGAAATGTTGAGGAGAACCATTCATCCCTTCAAATATTCTGTCTTGTCTGATCATAATAATGTCTTATGGCAGTGACTCTTGGGTTGGAAGAGTTGAACAAACACCCCTCCATGCACAATGAGTCTCCCTTTGCTGACAGGCTTTGATGCATTTGAGTTATTTTTATTAAACATTTCCTTACAACAGCTGTTCTGTATCAGACCCCATGCTGGGCACTGGAGCCACTAAGACAAATACAGTCCCTCTGTAACTGCCTTTCCCTCTCCAGCTGTCTATCCATGAGCGTGAAGACAGCCCCCAGAGCCACGTGCTGGTGATGAAGGGGGCCCCAGAACGCATCCTGGACCGGTGCTCCACCATTTTGGTGCAGGGCAAGGAGATCCCTCTTGACAAGGAGATGCAAGATGCCTTTCAAAATGCCTACATGGAGCTGGGAGGACTAGGGGAGCGTGTGCTGGGTGAGAGACAGCAACAGAGGTTGGCTGAGAGAGGGATCCTTCGCCCGCTGTGGCATCCCAGGGGGCACCCAAGCAGCCTCTGTGCTGCTCTCACGCTTCCATTCTGCCCTTCCTCAGGGTTCTGTCAACTGAACCTGCCCTCTGGAAAGTTTCCCCGAGGCTTCAAATTTGACACCGATGAGCTCAACTTTCCCACAGAGAAGCTGTGCTTTGTGGGGCTCATGTCTATGATTGACCCACCCCGCGCAGCTGTGCCAGATGCTGTGGGCAAGTGCCGGAGTGCAGGCATCAAGGTACTGGTTTCCTTTCCTCCCTCCCATGTTTGTCAGCCCCATGCCAAAGTCAAGGGGCTGTAGCAGCTGCTGCCCTGGAGACACTGGTTCCCGGTGGCTTCTTTCCTTCTGACTCAGAGGAGACATTGTCTCTCTGCAGGCAAAGATCACCCCAGCCCAACACTCTCGCCTCTCCCTTTTGCTCAGAGTAGTCAATTTCCTGCGCACTTGTCTCCCTGGCATAGTTCATTGCCCAACCTTTCCCTTCTAATTCCATAACAACACACCTTCCCATTTTGTAGACCTAGTTATCTGAGCCTTCCCACTGCTGCTCATTTTATCTATTTGGAATGGACTTAACAAACTCTTGTCTGCTCCCATTCTTTCCCTTCACCCTCTCCTTCCCTGCTGCAATTCAAATACGCCTCTCACAGACTTTCTCCAACTGCAGTCACTTCTCACTTTCCATTTTCTCCTCTTGGTGTTCTTTATTCAACAAATATTGTTTACCAACTGCGCATAAACATTGTTTAGCAACTAGGCATCAGACATTGTGCAAGGCACTGAGGCTAACACACAAATCTCCATCTTGGAGCTCACTTTCCTGTTACCAAAACAGTTCTTTGCTGTCCTCTTTTTCTGATCACCAGTTCTAAGGCCATCACTTGCTATCCTGTTTTCAACATCTCACCAATTCCCAAATCAGTGCAACTCAACCTATTCACTGAGGGCCAGATAGGCCCTGGAGCTGCAAAGACGAACAAAACACAGGTCCTGGCCCCCATTTTTCATGGTCTCTCAGGCACAGATGACTTTACAGCCCATGACAAAATAGTCAATGATAGTTAGAGTCATTGAGTATCTACTGTGGTCATTTTTGCTTAACTTTCACATGAATTAAGCACTGTTCTAAGCATTAGACCTATATGATATTTAATCTTCACAACAGCTCTCTGAGTAAGCACTATTTGCTCTGTTTTATAGAGAGGGAAACTGAGGTACAGAGTAATGTTCCAGAGGCCAAATAGCAAGTTGCTAAAACAGAGGTTGAAGCAGAGCATCTATTTCTTCACCATTACATCAGAAGACTTGGTGCTGTGTATATGTGTGAATTCTGAACCCATAACCACTCAAATTGTAAGGCAGGCTTCACTGTCCTCATTTAAAGACAAAACAAATGGAAACTCAGAGTCAGTAAATAGCTTTCCCAAAATAGAACCACTGCTAAGAGGTGGATCAGGAATATGAAGCACAGTCAGCTGGAAGCCCGAGAATCTCTTGCCAGGTTAAGTGCCTCTTGCAATGGTGGAGGTTACCACAGAGACCTGGGCAAGGGATCGCAGGGAAGTCAGCCTGAGCAGTTAATTCTACCTCAGGGAACGGGACAATGTTTAACATAGAAGGATGATATCTGATCTGGGCCTTGAAGGCTAAAGAGGATTCTGTAGGCAGAAGGGGGGGGCGAGGCTTGGTAGGAGCAAAGAACACTGCGTGCTCTGACATGCCTACACTGTGTGGGGGATGGAGTTGGTAGAGGAGAGATGGCAAGAGATCACCAGGGATTGAGACTGGAACATTGAGTCAAGGCCATTTGAAAGGACTTTGTTTAACTGCCAGACTCAGGGTTTATCTCATAGCCCATCAGGGCTACCATGCTTAAAGGCTAGCTGGACGCAAGGTGGACAGGATTTGGGAAACAACTGGAAATCAAGAGACAGGTGAAGAGGCTACATGATAGATAAGGGAAAGGATGATGATGACCTGAACCAGGACAGCAACAAAGGGATTGAGAGATAGTTGCTTATGAGAAATGTTTTGAAAACTTGGCGATCAAGTGGGTATAGGAGTTGTAGAGAATATGAAAGAGAAAGGGACAGAATGAATAGAGCAGATGATATCTCATGTAGAGAGGAGCAGGTTTGGCCTTTCCAAACCTGGAGCCAGGTGCTGGTAGCTCAAGCCTGTAATTCTAGCTACTCAAAAGGCTGAAATCTGAGGATCGCAGTTCGAAGCCAGCCAGGTCAGGAAAGTCTGTGAAACTTTTATCTTCAGTTAACCACCAGAAAAACAAAAGTAGCACTGTAGCTCAAAGTCGTTAGAGTGCTAGCCTTGAACGGAAAAAGCTCAAGGACAGCACCCTGAGTTCAAGCCCCACAACCACCACCAACAAAACAATAACTGAACAAAAGAGTAAAGTTTGGACAGTAAGTTTGAAGCACCTGTAAGAAACTCAAAGAGGGATTCCAGAGTTGGAATATATGTTAAAACTCAAGAAAGAGGATCAGGATTGGAAATTTGAATCTCATTAGCACACAGGTACAAACTAGTATGTTTTATAATATTGATGTGGAAGTACACATTAGAAAAGAGAAAGAGAAGGAAACCGTGGGCTATACTAATATGTACGGGAAAGTGGACAAAGAATACCTAGTGAGGAGAGGGAGGATAGAAGGCCACAGCTAACACTTGGCATCCACATAATGTCATGTGGTCTTCAAGACAACCTGGAAAGCTGGGAATCATCTCCGTTGTTCCAAGACTCTGGAAAGCATGTAGGTTTTGTTCTCCTATCCAACTCTAAGGCAGTGCTTGCTCCATTCTACTAGGCTGGAATGAGCAAGCAGAAGGGTGCAGGGTGAGGGGAACGAGGACAAAAGAAGATGTGGGCGCCAAGAGAGCATAGGGTTTCAGGAGGAGTGCTCAACATTGTCAATGCCTCAGAGGGTCAAGGAAGGTGAGATTTAAAGATTTCGCCTTTTGTTTTTGCTTTTGTTTTTCTATTTGGTGGCCCATTTGAGGGCAGTTTTAGTGGAGTGATATGGGGTTGGAGAGAAAGAGTGAGATCTGAAGCAATTTACTTCTCAGGATCTGTGCGAGTTTCCCCACAAACCATACAGGCAGATGCTGCCCTCACCTAACTTTGAATACTTTATGCTAATAGCCTTTTACCTTACCCGCTGACCATCTTCTCATCCCACTCCATCCACGTTGCAGCAGCAGTAGTCATTTTCCTGGCTAAGGCAGAACTCTTCTTCCAACACTGTGTAGGGCTGCTGAGGCAAAGGAGCAAGATGCCAGGCACAGGGCACTGTGTCCATCCACAGACTTGCAGCACTCACACTCATTCATTTGTTCTGGGACCCAGAGCCAATTGTGAATCCTCCCTCATCCATGTAATAAGGGGAGCTGTTAAAGGAAATGACCTTCCAGCTCTGACTGCCTCATATCCATGAAATCTAAGCTTCAGAACCAACCCAACCCAAGCTTCTCTTCCAAGGGACCTTCATTAACTTGTCACTGTCATAGATGTCTTCTGCTTAAGATAGCTATTTTTCAGCTCCAAACTACACATACACGTGAACATACTTCCATTATTTAGGTTGGGATTTACCAGCTTCAGACATCTCGTGACCTAGATGCTTCACTAGCTTTGGGGGAAGGAATGGGAACAATCTCTTAACATTGTGTTCCTTTTCTCCTTTCCACCAGGTGATCATGGTGACTGGGGATCACCCTATCACAGCCAAGGCCATTGCCAAAGGCGTGGGCATCATATCAGAGGGTAATGAGACAGTGGAAGACATTGCAGCCCGGCTCAACATTCCTGTGAGTCAAGTCAACCCCAGGTGAGACCTTTTCAGAATCCTATCCCTGGTGGGTGGCTCAGTGGAAGAGTGCTTGCCTTGCATGCATGAGGCCCTGGGTTTGATTCCTCAGCACCACATAAGCATAAAAAGCCAGAAGTGGTGCTGTGGCTCAAGTGGTAGAGCTCTAGCTGGGGGACAGGGCCCAGGCCCAGAGTTCAGGCCCACCACCACCAACAACAACAAAACAAACAAACAAACAGAATCCTATCCCTGAGCAACATGTCATCTCCTACAATGAGAGCTTCACTGTCTCCTGGGGGATACGCAAACAGCATACTTCAGAACTTCTGTGATTACTTCCTTAGGCCTTAATTTCTGTCCAGACTCTACCACCAATGAGCTGTGTGACTTTGGTGGTAGTCACTCTGCCTTGCTGAACTTCCATTGCTCCACTACAAAATTAGGATGTATCCACATGGTGGGGTGGCTGTGGGTATGAGATAGCCAAGAAGGAAGTAGCACACGGCTAGAAAACTCTACCTACAGCCTGTGATGACGTCACATGGCCAGGATATAGAGAGAAGTGGAGGGACTGAACACCAAGGGAGAGGGATGTAAAAGTGACAGAGGAGCCCAGGCCCAGAGAAGGCGAGGAGAGACCCGGGCACAGGTAGTCAGTCACAGCTGCTCCTACCCTCCAGAGAAGCCAAGGCGTGTGTGGTACATGGCTCAGACCTGAAGGACATGACATCGGAGCAGCTGGACGAGATTCTCAGGGACCACACAGAGATCGTGTTTGCCCGCACCTCTCCCCAGCAGAAGCTGATCATCGTGGAAGGGTGTCAGAGGCAGGTAAGCTGTGAGATGGGAGTCGGGTGGAAGGTCAGTGGCCACCTGGAGAGGTGCTTTATCCTCACGATGACATCTTCTCCTCAGGGAGCCATTGTGGCCGTGACGGGTGATGGGGTGAACGACTCCCCTGCCCTGAAGAAGGCGGACATTGGCATTGCCATGGGCATCTCTGGCTCTGACGTCTCTAAGCAGGCGGCTGACATGATCCTGCTGGATGACAACTTTGCCTCCATCGTCACGGGCGTGGAGGAGGGTGAGGAGGCGGCGTGGGCTGGGGTGGCATCCAGGATGTCTAAAGCCAGTCCCTCTGCCTCCTGTGTGTGTTCTACCCTAATAGAAATGTCAACCCATGATTCCAGGCACCCCAGCCTGCTTTAGTGTCTCTCAAATATACTATACTACCTTTCCTGTCTCAGGAAAATGGGAGGCCACTCTTCATGGGCTGGGGGTGGGGATAGTCCCTCCAATCTCCCTGATGCTCTCAGAATCTCCCCACAGGGCGCCTCATCTTTGACAACCTGAAGAAGTCCATCGCGTACACCCTAACTAGCAACATCCCTGAGATCACCCCCTTCCTGCTGTTCATCATCGCCAACATTCCCCTCCCTCTGGGCACTGTGACCATTCTCTGCATCGACCTGGGCACTGACATGGTGAGCCCCGAGGGTGAGGCCGGGAGCAGGCAAGGCAGCCATGAAGCCTGGATGACTGAGCTAGATAGCATATGAAGGAACTGCACCAGGGCAGCCAATTGGGTCCTGACTGTTAAGACACACTCGGGCCGGGAGGAGAATAGTATCTTAGTATATGTATGTGTGTTGAATTGTGTTGGAGATTCTTCAGTGTTATACCCATGGTCTCCCACATCCCTTCTAATTTCCTCCCCTGTCCCCACATCCTATGCACACAGGTCCCTGCCATCTCCTTGGCCTACGAAGCAGCTGAGAGTGACATCATGAAGCGGCAGCCACGAAACTCCCAGACTGACAAGCTGGTGAACGAGAGACTTATCAGCATGGCTTATGGACAGATCGGTGCGCCAGGCCCAGGGACTAGGAGGGAACCCCCAAAGGCTTCTGTAATTGATTCCTTCCCTGACCCAAGTCCTGCCTGTTGTCCACCACTCACAGGGATGATCCAGGCACTGGGTGGCTTCTTCACCTACTTTGTGATCCTGGCAGAGAATGGTTTCCTGCCATCAAGGCTGCTGGGAATCCGCCTGGACTGGGATGATCGGACCACAAATGACCTGGAGGACAGCTATGGACAGGAGTGGGTGAGTGGGACAACAGAAGCGCCATGCACACATTTGAGGGTTTGGTCTGTAATGCTTGGCAGGAGGGTCCAGGAGCCAAAGGATGGATTGGTTACCAGGTTTAACTACTACTCTAAAACCATGCTGTACTCTGGTCCCACTTTTTCCTCTAACACTTCACCTCTCTCTGCCCGCCCTCCCCAGACCTATGAGCAGCGGAAGGTGGTGGAGTTCACGTGCCACACGGCCTTCTTTGCCAGCATTGTGGTGGTGCAGTGGGCTGACCTCATCATCTGCAAGACTCGCCGCAACTCAGTCTTCCAGCAGGGCATGAAGTGAGGACCCAACACTTTCCCATCCACCCAGGCAGAGTGCTCTGGGGCAAGACCACCAATTCTCCCAGTCCAGAATCCCAACAGAAGCTCACCTCATTTCCCTGAGTCCCAGCCCACAACAGGGCATCTAGTTTTTATTACCCAGCTGTTTATCCATAGCTAGATTTGAAATAGGAAGGAATGATAGAACCCTTTCCACTGATTCTAATTTTGTTCCTAAAATATACTTTGTTGTGGTCTCCTTCCTCCTTCCTTTTTATCTTCTCTCTTCATCCTTCCTTTCTCCCTTCCTCCTTTCCCGCCTCCTTTCATTCCCCATCTATCACTCCAGTGGCATCTACCCCCATTCTTTGTTCCTCACTACCACTCAACAGATAGTCTAGAGTACTGCACCTACCCTGTGGTGCTGCCTGTAGTCAGCCTTGGGCCTTCTCACAGCACGGTACCAAGTGCCCAGCACTGGGCCAAGTCTCTCACAGATAGTATTAAATCCTTACAATTGCAGTAGAAAGTAAATATTGGTATTCAAGTGAACAAAAGGCCCCCAAAAGGTTAAATGTTGTGCCTAAGCTTGCTGTTTAGTAAGGGTCTACCAGGTTTATCTCTAAAGCCCAAGTTCCTGGCTTACACTCTAATCCTACTGGTTCATACATCTCAGAGTCTGGCACCTATCAGGATTCTAGCATGGAATGGAGGTTGAGTGCGGAAGGTACCAAGCTAGTTCCCTTTCTTTTCTTCTACCTTAAACAATGGCCATTCATGTCCCAGAGAATCTAAGAAATTGGGGACAGACCTAAGGCCTGGGACTTCTGTGCAGCACATGGATGACAAAAGAAGCTAGGGACAATGGTCAGGCTGCTAAATCCAGCTCACCTACAGGCCAATGGGAAGAAAAGGAAAACTTGAGCAAAGCCACAAATTTGACAGAGCTGGAAATAGACTCCTTATCTGACTCCAGAATCCTCCCCCCAAACCTCTGTCTATGCTTCTTTTCAATTCTGCCATAGTAAATAAGTATTAACCACTTCCTGTACACAGACTTCCCAGAGCTCCCTCAGCCTTCCAAACACCCTCTTCTTCATTCATATCTTTGATGAACCACCAATAGACTCTGTAGGAGATACTGAGAAGTATAAGACATGCATGGGCTCTTCACTGGAAGAGTTCTCAAGGAATCTTTTTTGTCTGCTTGTAATTTGTTTTTGGAGATGGGCTTGATAGGTAGCACAGGCTGGTCCTGATTGTCTTGCTTCAACGTCGTGAGTACTGGGATTACCCAGCTCTTCAAAGCATCTCATTGGAGAGATGCATCTGAAGCAATAGCAAGATTGTAAGCTGCCTGGGGGCAGGGCTCTGCTGACCACTGCATCTCCAGCTCTGAGCAGATCACCCAATATGTAAGAAACAATTATGAACATATGTGTGATAGACAATAATTGGAGCTAAACTCAGTAGGCAGAAAAAGAAAAGGTTTCTATGGTTACATAAAGTAAAAGAAGATGTTTGAAGAGGACATAGGAAGGTATCATTTATAGCCTTTCCTTCATATTTTTCCCTCCCCTGTCCTCTCCACCCCCAAGGGTGCCCTTGAATCTCTTCCTTCCCACTCCATCTCAAACCTCTTGTTCTCTGCCTTTCCAGGAACAAGATCTTGATTTTTGGACTCCTGGAGGAGACGGCATTAGCTGCCTTTCTGTCTTACTGCCCAGGCATGGGAGTAGCCCTCCGTATGTACCCACTCAAGTGAGTGTCCCTTTGGGTGGCCATGTGCATGGCACAGAGGTATCCGGCCGCCCCTCCCCCCAGGATTCAGGCTCTTAGACATTTGAATCCCAGTGTGTGTGCTGCAGTGCCAACCTCTGAGGTTCCTGATTGCCCCTCCCATCATTTGTTTTTAGGGTCACTTGGTGGTTCTGTGCCTTCCCCTACAGTCTCCTCATCTTCATCTATGATGAGGTCCGGAAGCTCATCCTGCGGAGATATCCTGGGGGTAAGCTCTTCCACCCAACCAGGCCCCCAGGCCAGCCCCACCCTGATCCGCCTCTGGGCTCCACACCCAACACTCAATTTCTTTATTACACCTTTGCTCCTGTTTCTCACAACCCTTAGATCCAGGAACCTGATTCTGGAGTCTACCCTTCCTCCCCACTACCTCTCAGATTCTAAGTCTCACTTAACTGACCACAGGTCTCCAAGGATCCCTCCTTCCCCTGACATCACAGATCATTCAAATTAGAAGAGACTCCTCAAACTCATCTAGTCACCTCACCTCCAGATTTTTCAGAGAAAGAGAAGGTACTAGGGTGGATTTATTTATTCAAGGTCACAGGCAAGGAGTAGCAGAACTAGCACTACAACCCTCAATCTCCTGATTCCTTGGCATCCAACAAGGGCTTATTTTTTTCCTGACAATTTTTTAAAAAATCACTTACTAGGTTAAAAAGCAATGGTCTAAAAACCAAATACAGTCCATAGATCATGTTTGGTTTGATGTGATCAGTATTTGTGTGTGTGTGTGAGTGAGAGAGAGAGAGAGAGAGAGACAGACAGACAGACAGACAGACAGAGACAGAGACAGAGAGAGATAGAGACAGAGACAGAGAAACAGAGAGAGAGAATAGCCTAGGGCTTGAACTCAGGACCTGGGTACTGTCCTTGAGCTTTTTCACTCAAGGCTAGCACTCTACCACTTGAGTCACAACATCACTTTGGGTTTTCTGGTGGTTAATTGGAGATAAGAGTCTCAGTCTTTCCTGCCTGGGCTGGCAGCCTCCTGAGTATCTAGGATTATAGACATGAGGCACCAGCACCCAGCTACTTACATATATACACATACACAGAGAGGAAGGGAGGGTCCAATAGTCATAATGTAGGGGCTCTCAATTAAATCTGTTTCTAACTTCTCAAAGATCAGAAGAGCTGGCAGTCCTCTGACCATATTTCTAAGCTGCTTCATTTCATCAGTGGACAGTGCTTCTAGACAGTGTTTAATCTGAAGATCCCTGTAGACATTTACACTTCAGCCTCCACTGTGGCAACACAGACCTCCCCTGAAGGCAGGCTTGCCCTCTTCTTACCTCTAACCCACAGCCTGCTGGGTAGGCCCCTGGCCTACTCCTCCACCTCCCTCTCATCACCTGAAGCTGCTTCCCTCAAATCCCTCCCCAGGCCTCTCCCTCCACCTGGCTTTAGCTACCCAACCTCCCAAGAAATAGATCATTTGCCTCATTTTGAACTCACACTGTAACCTTTACCCCAATCTCTCTAACAGGCTGGGTGGAAAAGGAGACATATTACTGAGTCCACAGGAAGAAGAATCAGCCATGGGCGAGATGGGATGCTCTGGAGACATTGCAAGGATGATTGTGGGGCAGGATGGAAAAACTGCGGTAGTATTAAAGGGGGAAGATTTGGAGAGAGACAATGAAGCAACTCAGCAGGCTAAGTTGGGGAGAATGGGTTTAAAAAGAAAACAAACGAGAGTAACCACTCCATAGACCTAATTGTGAACTCTCAGATTAGACTGCATGCTAGCTCCCAGATTCTTTTTCATCTTATTCCACCCTGTCACCCTGTTGAGGAAGTGGGGTTTGTGCCAGCCCTCTCCAAGCCTTAGCCCTTTACCTCATCTCCCATAGATGAACATCTGAAGGCAGGGATCTGCCTAATTCGGAAGAAGAAACCCTCTTAGATCATCAAGTGTTACTTCATGTCTTCAGTCCCATTCCTCTTCCGTTCTTGCCTCTCATTGTCTTTCCCCTCTGCTGCCCCTCAGAACTTAAAATCACAAAGTCTTCTCCAATGAGTTCAAGAGCCTGAGGCTAAGAAGAGAAGCTAGTTGGAGAGGCTGGGCCTGTTCCCTCAGTTGGGGGCTAGAGAGAAGATCTGGGCAGGCAGGTGGGAGGTAGGGTGTTCTGTCCAGAGGAAAGAGGCAGAAAAGGAAGAAAGGTAGGAAAGCAATAGTAATATTGGGGCAATAGAAATACTGCTCCAACGCTAGCCTTGAGCTGAAGAGCTGAGGGACAGCGCCCAGGCCCAGAGTTCAGACCCCATGACCAGACCCCAAAAAAAGAAATACTGCTCCAATACTGCAACAATAGCACCTATGTTCAGACATTCAGCCTGTCTTGAGTCTCCAGGTAGATGGTAAAGGTTTAGGCCCTGCATCCTTCCCTTTTAGAATAACCCATCAGCAGACCAAATTCATATCTCATCAGAGTAGCAGCAGAATAGAACCAGGAGGCAAATTCAAGCAGTTCCACAGATGCCACACTGCATGCCACCTAGTGTCCCACTGGCCCTTGGTTCACAGTCCTCTTAGTCCATGAGGCCTAGAAGCACCCAGAAGCTCCAGCTGTCTCAATCACAGTGCTTGGCATCATCCCACCCTTGAGAATACTAAGTCCTTAGGCACTCATGCTGTTCTGGGCCCCTGGATGCTGTCAGTTGTCTCCCCACACTCCATACCAAGGAGGAACCTTGATGCTGATCCTCATAAATCTGTCACTCTTGGCACTACCAAGCTGGCCCTGGAAAAGGAGCTCCTGGCCATTAGTTGGAATTGGAGTGAAATAGTTCCCAGAAGATTCCTAACTCCCAGCGACAAGTAGAATCAGCTTAGGTCATGTCATAATCAGATCCTTTGAGCTGTAAGAGGGACAGTGTTAAGAGAGCTACCTTCCATCTCTCACATGGTAGGGCCACTCCCACAGACAAGCATCCTTCACCCTAAGGGTCACCATGCTCACTTGCCCTGAGAAGGAGAGGTGGCTTTGGGTTCCTGTGGTAGATACTTTTCTTTACTCCCTCCTCACCTAATACAATTGCTCTGTAGGCAAATCTGCCTATTCCCTAAACCTGTCCCGAAGGTATGGGAAACCCTACACAGAAATCTAGATAATCCAAGCAAGAGTGAGAGACACCGTAGGAAAATGGAAGGCCTAGGCAGAAAAGAAGAACAAAACACAACCTTAGTCAGGCCCATAAACAGCCCAAAGTGGCTTTCATTTCCCTGCAGTGGAATTTTGCTTTATCAGAAGAACCTTGAAATAAGTGAGTCATTGTTTTAGGATGGAAATCTAAATCCAACACCATATTTATTGGAGCCCGATTAATTGACTGTGGACAAAAGTTCATCTTTATGCAATCAATAAAAATGGCATTTGTTTAGTGAATTAAGAGCAGAAGCTGTATTGTTAGGGGTGGCTTTTTTAGTCTTTCTAAAATTATACTTTTCAGGTACTTTCTGGATATGCATTTAGAAGTATAGCAAGTGCATTGGCTAATTATCATCAATCCTGATGTATTTGTTAAAGAAATAGCTACAGGATCTTTACTGTGACCTGTAGGACATTAGTTTGAGGCACTATATATGTACTTGAAAATAATAAAGTTGCATTTCTTTATGGGGAAAAATCACCTCTTCTATAATTGACTTCTATACTTCATATTTGCCGCCCTCCCACATTTGGGTATTGAAATGTGTGCTGCAGCAAGATTTGGCTTATAGAGAGGAGTAAAAAGAACAAAGGTGTCAGGGATAGGAGTGAAATGATCTGGAAACAGATGGTGCTGGTAGAAAATCTAGAGGGAAGAAGTTAGTCACAAAATAAACTAGAAGGAAATAGAATAGGAACTTCCTTCCTTGTGGTTAATTTCACCCCTACAGTCACAAGGTCTTGTCCAGGACAGCAAAGGGATGTGAGATTATGAGGGCCAAACCTCATAGTCACTTCTGCTTCTGTTCCAGACACAATTTAGGCCACTCTTAACCTGACAGGGTTGGGGAAGGAAATCTGCGCTTAACTGACAGGGTTGGACAAACAGCACTGTTAACAGCCTGTACTATAAGCAGAGCTGCTCTGGCAGACATCATTAGGATGTGAGGATAATACGGATTCAACCTTGAAGTTCATCTGAGATGTTGGTAAGCGTCACAGACAAGGTGTGATGGCCAGTCAAGAGGAAGGCCATGTGCTAGAGGAAGGGTGGTGGGGGGTGAGTGGAATGGGCCTTGTGCATTCCTCCAGGAAGTCCAACCTACACCAGTTCCTGCTGACTTATATTCTGACCCTTTTATTACATTCAACTGAAATGATGATGCTTATTGGTGTAGTGATTGTAGCAGCAATGACTCCAGCTTACTCTGTGACATACAGATACCCATTTGGGTGGTGTAGTGTGTGTGTGTGTGTGTGTGTGTGTGTGTGTGTGTGTGTGTGTGTGTGTGTGTGTGTGTGTGTGTGTGTGTGTGTGTGTGTGTGTGTGTGTGTGTGTGTGTGTGTGTGTGTGTGTGTACCAGAACTGGGGCTTGAACTCAGGACTTTGTGTGCTTGCTTATGGCATAAAACTGTCACTTTACCACTTGAGCTACAGCTCCACTTCTGGCTTTGGGGTGATTAACTGGAAATCAGAGTCGCATGAACTTATTGCCCAAGCTGGGTTTGAACTATGATTCTCAAATTTCAGCCTTCTGAGCAACTAGGATTACAGATATGAGTCATTGGTGCCCAGCTCAAATTTTTATTTGTCAAAATTTTATGCACATTTCTTTTATCTCATCTCAGAGCTTTTACTCTTTTTTTTGGGGGGGGGGTCCGGTCATGGGGCCTGAACTCTGGGCCTGGGTGCTGTCCCTCAAGAGCTTTTACTCTTGATGGCCCTTCTGCCAAGAATACTTTTCCTCATATGCCTAGCTCCTCCACTTCATTCAAATCACCCCTAAATATCATCTCCTCAGAAGGGTTCTCTCGGCCCACCCCCAAATTCATAAAGAAATACTCCTAGCACCTCTTTGTTTTCTAATTCACTAACTTTTGAAGTAAATATATAAGAAATAGATATAGTGTATAAAAATATATACATATAAGGGCTGGCTAGGGTGGCTCATACCTGTAATCCCAGTTACTCAAGAGGCAAAGATGGAGAAGATCTTGGTTTGAGGCCAGCCTGTGAGAAAAGTTATCAAGACTCCATCTCAGTCAACAGACATATGCCTGTGATTCCAGCTAGGAAGGAAGAATAAATAGAAGGAGCATGGTCTAAGCTCAATTGCTACCTGAAATATAACTAATGTGAAAGAAGATTGGAAGCCAGGTGGCTCATACCTGTAATCTAAATTACTCAGGATGCTGAGATCTGAGGATCATGGTTCAAAGCCAGCCCAGGAAAGAAAGTCCATGAGACTCTTATCTCCAATCAACTACTCAGAAAAAGCTGGAAGTGGTGCTGTGGTTTACGTGATAGAAGACTAGCCTTGAACACATAGAGGCTCATGGTTCAAGCCTCCAGTCCAGGCCCCAAGTTCAAGCCCCAGGACTGGCAAAAAAAACAAAAACGAAAACAAAAAAAAAAAAAACAGGCTGCTAGAAATATGGCTCAAGAGGTAGAGTATCTGCCTAGCAAGTAGAAGGCCCGAGTTCAAACACTGGTACCAGCTAAAATAAAATAAAACATAAATATAAACACATATGTCTAATGAGGCACACATTAGACAATAAGATTTGTTGGATGACTGAAAGAATCTTCCAGAATTATGGAGCCTGTTACTATCTCCAACTCAAAAATGAGGATATGGAGATTCAGGAAAGTTAAATTATGCGTCCAGAGTCTCTAAGGTAGTTAGAAGCAAGATTGAAATGTAGGCCCAGTCTAGCTCCAGGGCCAGCTCCAGGTAACCTGCAGGTACAGAAGTCTCCAGACAGCACAGAACCTATCAGCCCAAAGCTTAGCAAAATGTGGGTCTGTGCAGGAAGCCAAGAATAATGGTCAGTGACCATTCAAGCAGTAGGAGCTGGGAAGACCTATAGGATTAGAACCAAAGAAATATGTCAGAGTTAAGGAAAAAAATGGGAAAAGACTCAATTATTTGTTAGTTGGTCTTCTTAAAGAGATGAGATGTGATTGATACTAGAAAGTCTGGCCATGACATTTCCCATGGTTTTATCTACAGAACAGGAAATGTGATATTTCAGAGATAGATGATAAGCTAATTACTCAAAATGTTAAGAATGCAGTATAAAATAGGAAGTGATTAGATCAATATCAGAGGAAAACATTTGATTCAAAATGAGACTTTCAAAAACATCCTTGGCTCCATAAAATCCAATGAGGATGTTTTCCAGATTCCTCAGAGAATACAGCTGGGTGTGGTGGCACAGCTTGTACTTCCAGCTCCTGGGAGGCAGAGATGGCAGCAGGGAGGTATCATAGTCTGAGGCCAGTCTAGGCTAAAAGAAGTTCAGAGACTTCATGAGACTTTCCCTGAGACTTCTGTAAGAGAAGCAAAATGGCTGGGCACAGTGCTGCATGCCTGTCATCCCCAGTGACATAGGGAAGCAAAAGTAGGAGAATCTCAGTCTGGACCAGCCAGGGTATAATATGAGACCCTATCTTAAAAACAGCCAAGGTGTACGGGGCTGGGAAGGTGGCTCAGTGGTAGAGCGCTTGCTTTGCATGCCTGAGGCCCTGGGTTTGATTCCTCAGCACCACATAAGAAAAAAGAAAAAAGCCGGAAGTGGCGCTGTGGCTCACGTGGTAGAGCGCTAGCCTTGAGCTGAAGAGCTGAGGGACAGCGCCCAGGCCCAGAGTTCAGGCCCCATGACCGGACCCCAAAAAAGAAAAAAACAGCCAAGGTGCTCTCTTCAGCTTTTGTTCGCCATGGTGGTTACTGTGCCTTCCGGAGCTTCTCATCATGTCTTCTCACAAGACTTTCAGAATCACACGGTTTCTGGCCAAGAAACAAAAGCAAAATCGCCCCATTCCCCAGTGGATTCGGATGAAAACTGGTAACAAAATCAGGTACAACTCCAAGGGGTTAGAAGCATGTCTCAAGGGGTTGAGTACTTGAATTCAAATCATAATACCCTCGTCTTCCCTCCAAAAAAAAAAAACATAAAAAGGCAAAGTAAAGAGACAAGAGTAAATAAAAACATTTTGTTAGCCAGGCACTAGTGGTTCATATCTGTACTCTTAGCGACTCAAGAGGCTGAGGTCTAGGGATCAATGGAGGATATGTGCACCAGCCTTGAATGAGAGCTAAGGGTCCTGAGTTCAAACCTGGTATTGGCATAAATAAATAAATTAATAAATAAATAAATAGTATGTGCATGTATTTGTCATGAGTAATTAGGCAAGAATCTTTTTTCAGTATTAATACTAAAGTAAATGAATAACAGTAATACTAATTAGTCTACTTAACCACAACAGATTTTTTTTTTTTTTGCTGGTCCTGGGGCCAAGGCTCTGGCACTGAACCTCTCTGTGCTCAAGGTTAGTGCTCTACTACTTGAGCCACAGAACCACTTCCAGCTTTTTCTGTATAGTTTATTGGAGATAAGAATCTCATAAACTTTCCTGCTCAGGCTGGCTTTGAACTGTGATCTTCCTTGCTGAGTAGCTAGGATTACAGGTGTGAGTGACTGGCACCTGGCAATTATTCTTAAATCAGACTTTAAAATACTGCAGACCAAAGTGACTTTGTTATCAAAATCTTATAACATTAAGATGAAATCTAAAACTCATTCATTCAACATTGATTCAAGAGCTATTTGTGGAGAGGCTGCTCTGCAGTGGTCACAGTTGCCAGAACCAGTCTCTTGCCATGAAGAAGTCAGGAGAGGTCATGGAGCATGAGGCAATCAGCAAGTGCACAGACAAATAGAGTAATTTCAGAGGGTTTAAAATGCCCAGAAGAAGCTGGGCACTGGTGGCTCACGCCTGTAATCCTAGCTAATCAGGAGGCAGAGATCTGAGATCTCGGTTTGAAGCCAGACTGGGCAAAAAAGTTCCCATGAGACTCTTCTCTCTAATTAACCACTCAAACACTGGAAGTAGCACTGTGGCTCAAGTTATAAAGCTCTCGCCTTGAGTATAAACAGGCTCAGGAACAATGCCTAGGCCCTTAGTTTAAGCCCCACACTGACAAAAGAAAAAAAACAGAAGTGATGCACACAGGAGTGGGCAGCGGGCCATACTTGGATTTGACTGCAGGAGGTCTTTCTGAGAAGGTAGATCTCTGAGCTAAAATTCAGAATAGGGCTTCCAAAAATAGTTACAACTGATTGTTCCTCCACAAATTTGCTTCTGGAATCTCCCATGTTGAACACATTGTCCAAGAGGTGATGCAATACATGAATTCAGTAATTTGTTGTTGGTGTTGGTAGTCAAGGGGTTTGTACTCAGGGCCTGGGTGCTTTTTGTTCAAGGTTAGCGCTCTACCACTTTGAGCCACAGTGCCACTGCCGGTGGTTAATTGGGCATGAGTCTCATGGATTTTTCTGCCAGGGCTGGCTTTGAACCATGATCCTCAAATCTAAGCCTCCTAGGTAGCTAAGATTACATGTCTGAACCACCAGCCAGTAATTTTGACTCTAATCCTCTCCTTGCTCTCATGACCTTTTGGTGGACAAAAGAGGGAAAGGTTAGTAATGTATATGACACAGGGTTTCTACAAATCAATTAAAAAAGGAAATCAATGGAAAATTGGGCAAATGACAAGAATAACAACTTACAAATAGGAAACATCCTGAAAGCCAATAAGCAAAAGAGAAAATGCTCACATAGACAACCAAGAAATGTACACTAAAACTACAAAATACCAAAGGTCATACAGTATCGAGAATGGATGTTCTTGCATATTGTTGTTCAGACCTGGACAGGTAAAACCCTTTTAGGCCTTTAAATGAGTATACAGCATGACTCAGCAACCAAAATCAATACTACAGAAATAGAGGCTAGAGCTACCTGTAACAAGGCTGTGGTGATGCTTGCTTTTTTTCTCTCTGATCCTGGGGATTGAACTCAGGGCCTGAGTGCTGTCCCTGAGCTTTTCAGCTCAAGATTACCACTTAAGCCACAGCTGTACTTTTGACTTTTTTGCTGGTTAATTGGAGTTAAGAGTCTGAAGGAGGGCTGGGAAGGTGGTTCAGTGGTAGAACGCTTGCCTTGCATGCATGAGGCACTGGGTTCGAGTCCTCAGCACCACATAAGCAAAAAGAAAAAAGCCAGAAGTGGCGTGGTAGCTCAAGTGGTAGAGCGCTAGCCTTGAGCTGAAGAGCTGAGGGACAGGGCCCAGACCCAGAGTTCAGTCTGAAGGACTTTTCCTACCTGGGCTGGCTTTGAACTGCAATCCTCACATTTCAGCCTCCTTTGTAGTTAAGATTACAGGCATGGTAGCCGGGCGCTGGTGGCTCACGCCTGTAATCCTAGCTACTCAGGAGGCTGAGATCTGAGGATCGCGGTTCAAAGCCAGCCCAGGCAGGAGAGACCGTGAGACTCCTATCTCCAATAAACCACCAGAAAACCAGAAGTGGTGCTGTAGCTCAAGTGGTAGAGTGCTCGCCTTGAGCTGAAGAGCTGAGGGACAGTGCCCAGGCCCAGAGTTCAAGCCCCCCGACCGACAAAAAAAAAAAAAAAGATTACAGGCATGAACCACACCAGCAACTAACTGGGTGGTAGCTTTTAGTGGTTAAATTTAAAATAGAAAAATATTCTGTAAATCCATCAACAATACAAACGATAAACAAGTCAATGCTCAATATGGAATATGAAATAACTTGCAGCTGCTGAAATGATAAGCTTTTATTTGCCTGACAAGTTGATAAGTTAAAGGAGAATTGAACAGTTATGTAAAAATTAAAATGTATCCCATTTTAGGTCTCATTGTACAAGCATAGAGAGAAGATTACAAGGACAGGTCAAACATTAACAACAGTCCCTCCACGGTTAGGGCTTCTGAGAGGAGGGAGAGGAGGATTTCCAGTTCTCTGTCATCCCTTTCTTTTGGAGGCAGGGTCTTGCCATGTAGCCAAGGCGGATTCTCTTGCCTTGACCTCCCAAGTGCCGAGACTGCTTTACTTCATACATTTTTAATAAAGAAGACAAATTCCCTCTAACAAGGAAACAGACTAACCTTTATCCCTGCCAGGAAAGGGACGTTTTCATTGGTAGATTTGGAAGGAGTACTATATCAGTACCAAGATGGATTTGGGGGGGGCTGAGATGATGAAGCTTGGTGGTAAAGCATTTGCCCAACAAGCAAAACATTCTGGGGTTTAATCCCCAGTACAAAGGAGGGGGGGAGAAGGAAGAGAAGGGAGAAGAAGAGAAGGAGAAGAAGAAGGAGGAAGAAGAAGAAGAAGAGGAAGAAGAGGAGGAGAGGAGGAAGAGGAAGAGGAGGGGGAGGATGAGGAGGGGGAGGGGGAGGAGGAGGAGGAGGAGGGGGAGGAGGCTTTTTAGAAAGCATACCCAATCAAAATGCAATTAAGTAATTATCAAACAATGGAAAGAGAAAATAGTGGGGCACCTCTGGCTCAGGTCTGTAATCCTAGCTATACAAGAAGCTGAGATCTGGGGAATCTTCTTCATTCAATTAGGCCAGCCCAGATAGAAAAGTCCTTGAGATTCCATCTCCAAAATAACCAGCCAAAAAAGCAGTGCTGAATATTTTGAATTCTAACATCAACAAATGCTGGCAGGGATCAGAGAAAAAGGAGCCTTACTGGGAATATAAATTAATACAACCACTCTGGAAAGCAGTCAGGAGGTTTCTTAAGAAAACTAAACATAGATCTTCCCTACAACCCAGCCATACCACTCCTAGGTATCTACCCTGAACATCCTGAATCAGGATACAAGGACACCTGCAGTTCCATGTTCATTGCCACACTTCTCACAATAGTCAAGATATGGAAACAATCCAGGTGCCCGCTAGTAGATGAACGGATCTAAAAAATGTGGTGCCTATGTACAATGCAATCTTACACAGCCATTAAAAGAATAAAATAATGTCATTCACAGGGAAATGGATGGAACCAGAACCAATCATGTTAAGTGAGGTAAGCCAAGATCAGACAGACAAACGGCACCTGTTCTCCTGATATGCGGACGTTAGATTTAAAATGTATGGGGACATGACAAATCACACACTGAAACCAATAGAGGATATAGTCTTAGAAAATCACCAAATTGTAATAACCAAACACCTCCTCATATGTATATAAAATAATATACATACTGAAATGTACTCCAAAGATAAGGAAACAAAGGACCTTTTCTTAATTTGTCATTTCATTTCCTGATGACTGTATTCTTTACCTCATATACAGTGTGTTCACGTGCACAGCTGATGGAAGGTGAGGGAGGGCATAGAATCAGTGGGAAAATGGGTGAAAAAGTGCAGCAGCAGAGCTCGCTGGCTGCACTGGACATTGGTGAAAGTGAACCACTCAATTGGGGGGCAGAGATGGGAGGGAGGGAAGGGGAGAAAATGAGGGAACAGTTGATACTAAGCAAAAGGAAGTAAACGTAGTTATTACCTGATGTATGTAAAGCTAACCTTACTGTATATCACCTCTAAAACAACAATAAAAGCAGGGCTGGAGGCATGGCTAAAGGGAAGCATGCCAGATAAACAAGCCAGCCATGGTGACGCTGCATGCAGACATCAGTACCACCAAAAGAGAAAGGTGGAGAGAGTTCATGTAATATACCTTACTGAACTATATGTATGTGTGTGTCTGTATATACGTATATATGACTGATATTATAAATATATAGCCACTTTACGAAGCAGGCAGGAAGGAGAAAATAATTTGCATATACTGTAAGCATTTAAAGTCGAAGCACTTACTGAGATGTCTGCAAAGGTAAACAGAAAAGAGAATCCACCATTTACAAATGGTGGAATGATTATACTTTTACTCTCACTGAGAAGAGCTGCACATTAAGCAACGGATCCGAGGATCTGAGTTTGTAGCCAGCCTAGGGAGGGAAAGTCTGAGAGACTCTTTTCTCCAACTATCCAATAAAACGTAGGAAGTGGCTCATGTGATAAAGCTCTAGCCAAGAGTGAAAAGGCTGGGCATGCGCACAAGAGTGCACACGTGTAACCTGCTAAGGTTTTAAAGTCAGCGATTTGGGATATCTGTAAGCCTCCAGAAGTCACAGCACCACACAGCCCTTTGCTCTAGTTTGGCCCTCAGATCCAAACTCTGTCTGTGGCAGGATCTGCTTCAGTCCGCCTTAAACCCAACAGAAGTTCCAAGCAAGAACTCATGGGTTCCTGATTGGAACTTCCATGGGCCTTTGTGATAACTGACCTAGGCTGTTGCCACAGCACCCACGGGGCCTAGGGCTGGGTGGGGGGCTCCCACCCTGCCCTGAAGCTCAATCTGGCCTCCTAGCTCTTGCTGCACTTGCGACCTGTTGAGCAGCTGTGCATCTTCATCTCTAAGGTACCTGGTTTTCCTCGCCCCCCCCCACCATCACCCCACCACCACTCTGCACTCTACCTCCTACCTAACTCCCAAGCTCAGTGGGCTCTTCTCAGGCTGACCAGCTCCCTCCATCTTCTTGCCTCAGACCTTTCTCACCCCCGGGCTGACTCCTTCACACCACCTTTTTTCTTTCTTCTGCTGGGCACTAGCTCTCCCTAACACACTGCCCTCCTCTTCCCTCACGCCTCCTTCTGCCCCCAGCCACTCTTTTCTCTCCATCCTCTCTCATTCCTTACTCCCTCACTCTCTGCTTTCTTCCCACCAGTGGAGCTGGGTCAGTTCAATCTAAGGATCATCACAGGGCTTAGGGGAAACAAGCGAACAATGGCTTCACGAACAATGGCTTCTTCACGAACAGTAGCTTCTTCACGAACAGTAGCTTCTTCACGAACAGTAGCTTCTTCACGAACAATGGCTTCACGAACAATGGCTAATTCACGAATAATGGCTTCTTCTCATGGATGGAATCCAAGCCCAAGAACTTCATGGGGGCTTCGAAGTAATAAGAGCCTAATAAAAAAGAAAGATATAGAAGAACTAAAGAAAGAAGTGGACATGGTAAAAAAAAAAACACCCCAAACAAATGGCCCCCCCAAAACGCTCCCCTTAACCTGGACAGCCTTTTAGCATCTTACCTTGAGAACAAATCATGCAGGCTCTAGATGTCCTCTTCTGTCTTGTATCCCCCCCCCCACAAATGACCTGTGGTCACCACTTCCCCATCAGTGACTCTACTGTCCCCTCAGGATGACCACAAACTAACCTTGGAAGAGCTGAGTGCCAAGTACTCTGTGGACCTGACTCAGGTGAGTAGGGAAAGGAGATAGAAGGTCTCCAGCTCTGACTTGGGCTGCGACAAACAAGGTGAGAAATCAAGTCCCCTAGCTTCACTGGATTTGAACCTGGCCTAGCCTAGGTCCACAGGACATGATAATGATAACTACCCTGAAGAGAGTTTAGGATTATATAACCCAGTAAGAAAGGTTTAGAGCTGTTTCTCTCAAATGTTTTATCCCAAGTCCTCTTACACTCATCATTTATCCAAACACCCTGACATTTTTTTCCCTTTGTGCTACAGTTTATCTGCAGATACCATATTAAACATTAAAATTCATGAATTTAAAAAATGGTTCCTAACCCATTTAAAAATAACGAGTGGGCTAGGAATGTGGCTCAGTGGTAGAGTCCTTGCCTAGCATGCATGAAATCCTGGGTTCAATTCCTCAGTACCACATAAACAGAAAAAGCCGGAAGTGACACTGTGACTCAAGTGGTAGAGTGCTAGCCTTGAGCACAGAGAGGCTCAAGGACAGTGCTCAGGTCCCGAGTTCAAGCTCCAGGACCAGCAAAAATAAACATAAATAAATAAAACAAGAGAGCTAAGGGCATAATTCAAGAAGCCCTGGGTTTAATTCTCAGCACTACAGTAAACAATTACAATCATACATACTTGTCATACATGCTAAGATCTGACTTGAGGTCTTAATCATGTTCTACCACTGAGCTTCATCCCCAGTTCCTACTCTTAAGAGTATCTGCAAGGTCCTATGTTGAACCCCCAGGGTTGTCAAATGTGAATAAAAAAGTGAATAAAAAAACAAGTGGTAAGTTTCTTACAAATAAGTATCACTATTATTTGGGGAAGGAGGCTGGGAATAGCAGTGCATGCCTGTAATCACAGCTACTCAGAAGGTGGAAATGGGAGGAGCTTAATTCTAAGGCTGCCCAGGCAAAATATAAGACTCTATCTGAAAAACCAATGAAAAATTAAAGCAGTAAAGCACAAGTGTAAGACCCTGAATTCAATCCCCAGCACTGACCCCCCCCTCCAAAAAAAGATTTAAATTAATATGTTTTGCAAAATATATATTTAGAACAAAAAGTGTCATGTTTTTGCAAAGCTCTTTAATGTCTAGTGGTTGTTTTTTTTAAAGGAAGACATTTAAGAATCTCATATCTTTTCTCTATTATATTTACTGATATGCAACCTCTAGAAAATCCTGTGTGGTAGCTTTCTGTCACTGTGCAAATAGCACTGTGGTAATAGTATCAAAGGAGAAAGGATTTCCTTGGGTTCACAGTTTCAGAGGTTTCAGTCCATGGTCACTGGCTCTGTTGTTCATGGGCCTGTGTTGAGGCAGAGCATCCTAACAGAGCATGTGGTAGGACAGAGCAGCTCACTTCCTGGCAGATGAGAGGCAGAGAGAACAAGGAAGCAAGGTCCCAATATACCCTGCAAGACTGCCCCCTCCAAATGACCTACTCCTTTAACTAGGCCCTACTTCCTAATGCTGCCCCCTGCCGCCTCCTGACAGGACCCCATCTGAGAACCAAGCCTTTAGTATGCGGCTTTGCGGGGACATTTAAGATTCAAATCATAGTATCTTCCATACACTCAGGCTTTTCTGTTTGGTTGAGTTGATTTTGTTGTTTTGTATAGCCTAGATCTTGCTCTGTAGCCCAGATTCTTCTGGAACTTGAAATCCTCTTGTCTCTGCCTTCTGAGTATGTGATTATATGTTGGAATACCACCACACCTGACCAACTGTATATTCTTGAGAATGAAAGAGAAAAGGACAATGACTTAAAATTATGAATAGCCCTTGACCTATGGGCCTCCCCACCAGAGTCTTTTGGATCCCTTGGGAGTTCCCCTGCCCCGAGGGTTGGTTGGGAAATGGCTGAAGGAGATTGGTAGAGTCTATTATCATGTCTATTTAGAAGGGAAAACATATAAACTTGTATACAAGACTACAATGCATATTTATGCATTCCTGCCTTTAGGCATTTGTTTACTTGATTTTTTGTTTTCCAAGTTTAAGGGACAAAGTATAGATGTCACTTTAATATGTAACATTACATATTACAGATCATTACAACATTGGTCTTGCACATATTATTTCTCTATATTTGTCTCACTCGCCCTAATTAAAGACAGGTATTATTCTTGTTTCATGTTGGTATTCTCAGCACCTAGTACAATCTTGGCCACAAAAATAGACATAAACAATGATATTATATGGATACAATAAATAGATCATATATTGATCCATAAACAATAATAAGCTCTTCTTAACAGACTACTAAATGAGATCCTTCTATAATGAAAGTATTTAAAATCTATCTTAACTAGGAAATACTTCCAGATTAATGTTCTAAAGGCGAGTTAGTCGGCACTATCCTGAGGTTCTAAATGGCAGGATGCTCTTTTCTGTAATTATCTTTTTTTCCCCACAGCTATTTTCCATCCACCCCGATTTCTTCTCTCTACAGGGCCATAGCCCAGAAAAGGCAAGAGAAATCCTCCTTCGAGACGGACCCAATACACTGACCCCACCCCCCAGCACTCCAGAGTGGTTCAAATTCTTAAAACAACTGTTTGGTGGCTTCTCTCTCCTGCTGTGGACTGGTGCCATTCTCTGCTTCTTGGCCGATATAGTCCAGTACCATTTTAAGGATGAACAGACCAGAGATAATGTGAGTCTGTTTAGCTAATATTGCCCATTCCAGTCTCTGCTCAGACCCTGAAACTCTTCTGCTCAGTGGCTGAACCAAAATCCCTTAGTTCTGCACTTTCTAAGGAAGTCATTAGTCCATCTTGGTACCTTTAGTCTTCTATCTAGAAATCTCTGAGAGGGTGTGATTAATCCCAGAGATGTCCTCTCCCTTGATGATCTTCCCAAGTGACCATCAAAACCCTTTCCCTTCTCCAGAACTTCCCGTCTTTATTTCCCCTCCTCTTGCCCCCTTCTTATCTGCCTCCAATCTATGAATAGGCTATTCTGAAGAGAAAGAGTCAGACCTTCTTGGACCAGGAATTTTTCTGCACTTACAGTTAAGGGTTCATTCACAAGGAAACAAGTGTGCCAGCCCTCTTTCAGATTTTTCTCTGCCCTCCAACTCAGTCCCATAGTTTCTTCTACCTTACTGTTTTCTTTTCGAGCTCATTTTCTAAGGACAAAGAGGAGAAAAATACCTTCCTGATGAGCCTTCCTTTCCCCATCCCTAGCTGTACCTGGGCATCGTACTAACTGCCGTGGTCATCATCACTGGCTGCTTCTCCTATTATCAGGAGGCCAAAAGCTCCAAGATTATGGAGTCCTTTAAGGACATGTTGCCACAGGTAGGACTGATATGGGAGGATCTAGTGAGTGGAAGCATAGAATGCGAATAGTTATTGGGGGTCTTGAAGAATTATAGCTTACAATGAGTGAGTTGAGTGAGGTTGTTGATGAGGGGCAGGGCGGGGGGGGGCAGGTACTATGTTTGGCCTTGAAAGTACCAGGAAAAGTTTTCCTGAGAAAGACATAATGTCACCCAAAAGTAGCTAGTCTAGAAGACACAACCAGAATTTAATGAGGAAACATGATTTACAACCCAAATGACAATATTCCAAGAATAATCCAAGGCCGGACTCTTCCAATGACATTAAAAATGATAAACATCTATGGGAAATTTTCATTTTAGCATGCTAAAGAAATAGTGCTTAGCCCAAGATCTGATTCCATGCTGAAGGAAAAAATATGTGTCAAAAGATATTTTAGAGTCAATTAACAAAACTAGATTATAGAAGATAAATTTTTTTTTGGGGGGGTCTGGTCGTGGAGCCTGAACTCTGGGCCTGGATGCTGTCCCTCAGCTCTTCAGCTCAAGGCTAGCGCTCTACCACTTGAGCCAAAGTGCCACCTCTGGCTTTTTGCTTTTTGCTTACGTGGTGTTGAGGAATCGAACCCAGGGCCTCATGCATGCAAGGCAAGCGCTCTACCACTGAGCCACCTTCCCAGCCCAACAAAGATAAATTTTAAAAGCCAGCCCAGGCAGGAAAGTCCGTGAGACTCTTATCTCCAATTAACCACCAGAAAACGGGAAGTGGGCTGTGGTTCAAGTGGTAGAGCACTCGCCTTGAGCTGAAGAGCTCAGAGAGAGCGCCCAGGCCCAGAGTTCAAGCCCTGTGACCAACAAAAACAAAAAGGTAAATTTAAGTATTGTGTCCATGAGAAACTTACTAAAATTGATCTGTGTATTGTGGTTACAGAAGAGAATGTCCTGATTCTTGGGAAATGCACACTGAAACACTTAAGGTCAATGATTGTAATGTATGTAACTTTAAATAGATCAGGAAGAATAAAAATATACCCATACCTCCTCCTACATACATGCAAAACAAAGGACAAAACAAACAAGGTAAAATTTTTATAGGTGATTAGACAAAGGTTATATAGGTGTTCCTTATTCTATTTCCATTATTACAACTTTTCTGAAATGTTGAGATTATTTTCAAATAAAAAACCTTAATGGTACAAAGAAACAATGTGCTAGTAGATAGTGCTTCCTGAGCACAGGTGTGGAAACTTGTAAAATGACAGCTTCCACAATTTCTCAAGAGCATTATCATGTTCTAGCATTTGAGCCTTGGATTGTCTTTTCCTTTTAGAATCAATGTAATTTTTTCCCTTGGGTTAGAGTTTTAGCAAGGTAGTATTTTGGTAATTTTAAAGTAGAAGCTTGGAGATTTCTAGTGACATTTTGCTGACAGGCAATTCCAAGTTTATTTATTTGTGTGTTTCTTTTTGTTTTTTGCATTTCATTGTCCATCTATGCACACAATGCCTCAATCAGACTCCTTTCCTCACTCTCCCTCAGCCCCGTACCCCTTTCCCAAACCATCTCAACATTCACTGACGTGGAACAACATATTCTTTGTCTCAAGTCTATGGCTGAGCTGGTGCTCAGACCATGCTCAGAACCAGAGCATGCTTGATGAGCTAAGGTGATCTCATGCTCTTGTCGAGGGTCTCAGCTGAGATGACTGGGACAGCTGGGTCCTATCTCCTCTGGTCTCTCTTCTAAAGAGATTAGCTCAGCCTCGTACATAGGAGTGCTAAGGAGTTCTTAGCAACCACAGGACAAGCCCCAAATGAAAATGCTTTGTAAGTCTACATCACATTCACTAATGTCCTAGGAACCAAAGCAAGTCACATGGCCAAGTCTAGTTTTAGGAGTAGAGATGTTGACCCCACCCCTTGCTTAGAAGACCACCAGTCACATTGCAAAGGATAGGCAAGATGATCAAGGTAAGAATGCATAGTCCACCAAACACCCCCTTTAAGACTATCATTGTGGGTGACACAGCTTAAATAGGAGTCCCAAGGAAGAAGCCAGGTATAGGAAGGCAGGAGCAGAATGGGAGACGAGAACACTTTAGAAACAACTCTGCACTGTTTTCCTACAGCAAGCTATGGTAGTTCGAGGAGGAGAACAGATGCAAATCCATGTAAGAGATGTGGTAGTGGGAGACATAGTGGACGTGAAGGGTGGAGACCAAATCCCTGCTGACCTCCGGCTTATCTTAGCACAAGGGTGTAAGGTAAGGAGAAAAATCCACCAATGGGCTCAAGCATGGTCTTAAGGTGTGGTATTAGAAATGGACTTATCTGCCAGGCGCTGGTGGCTCACGCCTGTAATCCTAGCTACTCAGGAGGCTGAGATCTGAGGATCGCGGTTCAAAGCCAGCCCGGGCAGGAGAGACCGTGAGACTCCTATCTCCAATAAACCACCAGAAAACCGGAAGTGGCGCTGTAGCTCAAGTGGTAGAGCGCTCGCCTTGAGCTGAAGAGCTGAGGGACAGCGCCCAGGCCCAGAGTTCAAGCCCCACGACCAACAAAAAAAAAAAAAAAAGAAATGGACTTATCTAGAGAAAATAGGATCTTATTACTCAGAACCTTAAGAAGTGATGAGTATGAATTTGAAGTTGGAGTCAAGATACATACATTGTTTCTGAAATATAGATGAGGATGATGAGGATGAAGGTAGGATATGACAGGATATGATGATAATGATATATATGTTTTCTTTATAAGTTAATCTGCCTTTTTCCTCGTGGTCTCCTTCCTTTCCTTCTCAGGTGGACAATTCATCCTTGACTGGGGAGTCCGAGCCCCAGAATCGCTCTGCTGATTTCACTCATGAGAACCCGCTAGAGACCAAAAACATCTGCTTCTTCTCCACCAACTGTGTGGAAGGTGAATATTCTATCATAAGTAGCATAGATTCAAAAGCAAACATGGAAACAAAAAAATGTTTTTGGACCCTCTGTCTTCCAAAGTAAGAACTGGAATTCTAGCTTTCAATCATTCATGGGCACTATGACCCTTGTTGTGAGATGCAGGCCACACCTATATTTGCACAAAGATTTTTGCTCATAGATTTTTGGGGATTAAACAAGATATATATAAGAGGCTTAGCACAAGATATTATACACTGCAAGTGGTCTATCACTGTCAGCTATTATTGCAGCTAGTAAATGGACTGTGAGTTTGCTGTGTGCTGAAAAGTGACTCAGAAAAGAAGAAAATATCCCTAATTGGGTCATTCTTCTCTAAGGTAAGTCTTAACTTCTGTTTCTGTAAGAAAGGATATTGGGTTTAGAAATTTGAGTTATCAAAGGTCCACCCAGACTTTGACCACCCAACTTGGGCTTTGCTTTTAGAATATACAGTATTCTTGAACCAGGAAGGCAGTTCTGACCTATGGTAACAAAGGATTCAAAAATCATCATGGCGGGGCTGGGAAGGTGGCTCAGTGGTAGAGCGCTTGCCTTGCATACATGAGGCCCTGGGTTTGATTCCTCAGTACCACATAAACAAAAAGAAAAAAAGCCAGAAGTGACGCTGTAGCTTAAGTGGTAGAGTGCTAACCTTGAGCTAAAGAGCTGAGGGATAGCGCTCAGGCCCAGAGTTCAGGCCCCACGACCGGACCCAAAAAAAAAAAATCATCATGGCATTTTCTCCTTTGCCCTCTCCCTTTAAGGAGTCATGAATACACTTGAAAACCATTATTCATGTTTAATAATAAATGTTTTAGTATCTACAAATAGCTCCTTTTTTGTTTTGTATCTACAAATAGACATCTTCTTGGATGTACTATGTCAAATGGTAGAAATGTTTTCTGATGCTCACAATGTTGCACAGCAGGTACATATTATCTTTTTTCACACATGAAAGAGTAAAATTCAAGGAAATTGCATGCTCCCCATATCCATTAACACAAGTCAAAGAAAGGAGGAGGATCAGAGATTCTCATACATGCCTGTCTCCAGAGTCTTCCCAAGGCCCTAAAAGATTGCTAATAGTCTTCCTTGAAACTAAGTTATTTAATTTGAAAATACCTCCAAGAGTTACATGGGCTGAATAGACTATAAGGAAGATTCAATCTGAAAATAAAATACTTAATAAAAAACAAAAAATACTTGATTTGACAGAAAAAGAAAAAGCAAGTTTGCAAGATTTCTCCCCAAACACTAAATGTCTGCTACCACGTTGAAATAAGTTTGCTCACATGTGTTCTTCTGAAGCAGGTTTTTTGTTTTTGTCAATCATGGGGCTTGAACTCTGGGGCCTGGGCACTGTCCCTCAGCTCTTCAGCTAAAGGCAAGTGTTCTACCACTTCAGCCACAGCACCACTTCTGGTTTTCTGCCTGAGCTTTGAACCACAATCCTCAAATCTCAGCCTCCTGAGTAGCAAGGATTACATGCATGAACCACCAGCACCCAGCTGAAGCAGGCTAAGCGCATGCTGCAGATAAAAGGGTTGGGAAGGAGTAGGTAGTGGCCCTCTATCTGGGAAACAAAAGTCTTTCTGGGTAGAGTAGGATTTAATAGAAGACTAGAAGAACTCAAAGTGTAGTTGAGGGTTGAGCTGGACTGGAGGAGCTCTTAACTGCTTTTAGTTGTTGCTGTTTGTTTGTTTGTTATTGTTTTTGTTTGTTTTTGCAGCCCTGGGGATTGAACTCAAGATGTCATGCTTTCAAGGCCGGCGACCTACCACTTTCAGCCATGCCTCCAGCCCCTTCACTTGCACTAGTAAATTTGCTTAGACTAGTTTACAAACAAGTAGACAAGTGTCACCTTCACCCGTGCCTCCTTTCATCACCCGGACCTTGATGGATCTGTGATACAATGCTTCTCTTCAGGTCCCTTGATGGATCTGTGATACAATGCTTCTCTGCAGGGCCCTTGATGGATCTGATACAATGCTTCTCTTCAGGTCCCTTTTCTTCTAGGGAGCCTAAGTTATTTCGTTGAAAATATACGGAAGCATATGAAGTCAGTCTGGCCTGAGATTAGGATGCTTGGCCTTCTCAATCTTCCCCACCTCCCTGCACACTGGGATTCGTTATTGAATCTCATCTGTCCAACCATGGGAAACTCCTAACAGATGGAATGAAAAGGAAAAACTAAGCTAAACATGATATAGAATGCACACAGGTGGCACAATAGCTGTTACACCCACTCCATTAAAAAAAAAAAAAAGCGAAGCCTTTAGCATTTCTCAATTACTTTAGTATCTTCCTGAGATGCAAAAACAAGATGTTTCTGTCAACAGTCTAAAGGTCATCTGCAGGGTTAGGAACCTTTCCAGAACATCCCCTCCATATAGATAAACACAAAATAAATAGAACTTCATCTTCAAATGCAAATTGCTAAAGGTGACCTTGGAAATAGAGACCCATCTCCCTCGTACTGCCCCCCACCCCCCGAGATGCTCTGTGCTGTGATGCTTCTGGGACCTGCTAGACTAGTGTTAGCCCTACTAAGTCACATGTAGGATTATTTTATTTGTCCTTCTGGAGACCCCTCAGTTCATCTGAATGAAAGAATGGACTTTTAGTGCTTCCTATGTGCCTAACTCTGTTAGCTCTTGTAAAATGAAAACATTCACCCTCACAGCATGTTGGTGCTCTCATCCCATTTTAAATATGAGGAAGCCATATTTAAAATCAGGGTAATTAATTTTCCCCAGGGAAAAAGAACTAGCAGTTTGGAAACTTGAATTTCCAGCTCTGAGTCATTCTGCTTCTAACGTAGTACTTCCATATGATCCTTTCCTGAATGATTCTTACAACTTCAATGGTAGGAATTTCCATCATTATGATAACGCAGAAGAATTATTTTAAACAAAAGGCCTCATCCACTCATTTCAAGCATCAGATTGGTGAAACACACTTGCGTCAAGGCAAAATCATATCCAAGTAACTTGCCCTTCTGACTCTAGGCGCAGTGCTGCTGACGAGAAGGGGCTCTAGCAGCATGGGAGCCCAGCTGTCATGGCCGTAGCTACCCAGCAGAGGTCAGACTGGCTCTTGCCAGCAAAGCAGGGAGGGGGCTCAGGTTAGGCAGGGCTTCTCAACTAACTACCGACTGACCTTTGGACTTAGAAAAATCTCTGCTATAGGAGAAAAAGAGGACGGCTGTCCTATATAGTGAAGGCCATTTAGCAGCATTTCTGGTTTCTACCCATTAGCTACCAGTAGCAGACCCCTCCCATCCTAATTGGGACAATCACAATGTCCCCAGATAGTGTCAAATGTCCCAGGAGAGGACACAACTTTCTCCCAGCTGAGAATGCACTGGAAGAAAACAAGATGTGGGCACAAAGGGCTTCCCTGTGAGAGTAACTACCATTCCTATGGCTCTGAAAACTATTCATATCCCCAACACTATTCCTATTCTGTTTAACAAAATAAGAAATATACGGGAGGCTAAACATATTCCGGTTAAGGGTCTTTTTTGACAGTGAAGGCAACTAGACAATAAAATTGGGTGTTTCTGAAGCACTGTGAGATATCTTCAGAGATTTTTCCAACTTGTAGACCCTTATTTATTTATTAACTAAATATGTTCATATTTATTAACTAAATAAAAGCATAGAATGCAATGCCTTCTCAGAGAGCCTTGTAGTAGTTCTACTTTGGTTTTGGACCATGGACAGCTCTCTTTCTCTCTCTCTCTCTCTCTCTCCTCTCTCTGACTAAAACAGGCCTTCCTAGTTCAGACTTGCAACATCTGGGTTCACCGTCTTACAAAAAAATGAAAAAACAATTCTATCTGCCTTTTACATTGCACACAGAGCCCTTCTGTGTGCAATGTATGAGGATCTCCTTTAACAACCAATTCTCCAGCAGCCATCAACAAGAGGTCCTGTAATTCAGTTCCCTAAAGTGATAGTGTCTGCCCAGAGATGCCACCCATCAGATGAGGGAACAGCCCCATAGGACTGTGTCCACCTCAGACTCCAATCCAAGTAGTAGGTCATCATCTATACTTCTCACCGACCAGGGAGGAGTCTGGCTCTGTGGATCCTAGAACCTTTCCCTTGGGCTCAGATCATTTGCTAGGACAGCTCATACACTCACAGAAACACCTGATCTGCATTTTCTTATTTATTAGGATATCGCAAAGGGTACCTAAATGGCCAGATGGAAGACATGAATAGGGTGTGGTAGTGAGCAGGGGTATGGCGCTTCCATGTCCCTCCTGGCCCTTCTGCATGGTCACCAGCCAGAAGCTTCCAAATCTAGTCTATGCGGATTGTTTTTACAGAGACTTGATGGATTATATCATTGGCCACTGGCGCCTGTGTCCGTTAGTGTTCTGTCCTTGGGACAAAATACTAGAGATAAATAATTTATTCTGAGGAAGGATTTATTTTGGTGCACAGTTTCCAAAGTTTCAGTCTATGGTCACTTTGTCCCATTGCTTTGGGCCTGTGACAAGGCAGAGCATCATTGTGAGGAGTACTATGTTAGGGCAAAGCTGCTCGCTTCATGGTGGCTAGAGGAGAGGAGAGGGAAGCGGGGAGGAGAGGGAAAAGGATGGGAGGAGAGGAGGGGTCCTAATATACCCTTCTAGGGCACACTCCTAATGAGCTATGTTCTCTATTAAAGTTTCTACCACCTCCCAATAGCACTAACAGCTGGGGACCAAGACTTCAAAACATCAATCTTTGGGAGACCTTCCAGATAGATTATAATAGTGTCTGTCCCTTTCTCAGAGGTCAGGCAGTGGAGCTGAAAACTCAAACCTCTAATCACACAGGCGGTTTCCCCTGGCAACCAGCTCTTAAATGTGTCTATCCAAGAGCACACCAAGAACTGCTTCATCAAAACAAAAGATTCAGCTGTAGCTGGTGTCTATACCCCTTGCTACTCAGGAGGGTTATAGGCATATATACACACCTGAGGATCGTGGTTCACCCAGCTTAGGCCAAAAAGTCTATGAGAGTCTTATCTACAATTAACCATCAAAAAGCATATAGCTTTTTGGAGCTATAGCTCAAGTGGCAAAGCCTCAACCTTAAGAAAAAAAAAGCCATGTGAGCATGAGGTTCTGAGTACACCACCCCAGTACTGGCACCAAATAGGTGTGTGTGTGTGTGTGTGTGTGTGTGTGTGTGTGTGTGTGTGTGTACTTCTCACCCGTGGATTTCTAAGGGATTTAGGAGCTCTGTGTCAGACACTCGTATCACTCAGGAAATTACAAAGGTCTTTTAAAGATCTACTATTAGGACAAAAGTTTTCCCTAGCAACTCTATCTATATGGGTTTCAAGAGTTTCATCAGGAAAAGGAGACAATAATGGTAATTCTATGTATTTCACTATCACAGCATCACCATATACTTTTATCCACAGGAACAGCCCGGGGCATTGTGATTGCTACAGGAGATGCCACAGTGATGGGCCGAATTGCTTCTCTGGCATCAGGCCTGAAGACTGGAAAGACTCCCATTGCGATTGAGATTGAACACTTCATCCAGCTGATCACAGGAGTAGCCGCCTTCCTTGGTGTCACTTTTTTCATTCTCTCACTTTGCTTGGGCTACAACTGGCTGGAAGCAGTCATTTTTCTAATTGGCATCATCGTGGCTAATGTGCCTGAGGGGCTTCTGGCCACTGTCACTGTAAGTAGACAAGGGTGGCCTTGGGACAGAAAGGAAACAACCCAGGGAAATGAAATCCTTAGTATTTTTTTTGTGTTGTTGCAACTTGCAAGTGCAGCGCGTGCCTGACATGCGTGTCAGAAATAATTTAGCTCCCAATATTACATGGACCTTGTCCCCACCTGTTTTCTGGTGTCTGCTCTTTTTCTCCAGTGAGAGAGGAAGCAAGTGCCAATGGAAATAGAAAAAGAGTTCTATTCCTGCCTGTACTGGCTATGAATTTGGCCAAATCTCTTAATATCTCCAGGCCTCTGTTATTTATCTTACTTGTAAAGTAATATTTAGACTTATGGAGTCCTACTGGAAAGAATGTCAAAGGCTACATAAATTCAACACTTGAGCCAACACTGAATATCCTCTATAAAAATCCACGTTAGAGGATTTACTTTCTGGTAATGGGAAACACATTCATGGATGGTTGCCTTAGCCCATTTCCTTGCTGTTTGTCCCAGGTAACTTTAATTGTATTGAGCAGCAGTTTCTCCATCCTAGTTTTACCACCTTAGGAACCAAAATAAGGTTCTCTTTTTCCTACAATCTAACCGTTTCATTTATTTTAAATTAGCATACATTAATTGTATAAGGGTTTCATTATAGTGTTTCCATAGATGTGTATAGGTGTTTCAATTAAATCTGTCCCCTCCCTTGTACTCTCTTAACTCCTCACCTTTCCACCATTCTTCAAATAACATTTAATGGGTTTCATTATGGTATCTTCATATATGTATATATAATGTACATCAAGTATGTTCTCTGCTCCCATCCACACACTCTTCTATCCTATTCCATACTCTCATGAATTCTCACCCATAAACAGTCTCTCTTGCATTCCCATGGCCCATTATTATTATTGTTGTCATTGTTATCATTCTAGGTCTAAATTCTGCATATAGATCAAAGCACGTTATAACTGGCTTTTTTTTAATTTAATTTTATTTGTGAACATACTGTACAGAGGGGTTACAATTACATGGGCAGGATAATGCGTACATTTCTTACCAAGCATTGCAGCCTCCTCCTTTGTTTACCCTTCCCATCCCTTCCCAGCCTCCCCCCTCCCCCCCAACCCCATATAACTGGCTTTTTGAGCTTTGCTTATCTCAATATGATGATCTCCAGTTTTATCCATTTTCTTGCAAACAATATAATTCATCCTTTTTTTGGCTGAATACATACTCCATTCATTGGTTCTTGGTTACCAAGGCTGCTTCTACACAGTGGATGTTGTTAACAGTGTTGCCATAAGCATGGGTCTGTGGATAGCTCTCTACATTGATTAACATTCCTCAGGGTATATGCCCAAGAATGGTAGAGCGGGGTTACACCATACATTTACTTTTAGCTTTCTGATAAACTGCTATACTGATTTTCATAGTGGTTGTACTCACTTACACTGTCACCGACAGTGTATAAGAGCTCCTATTTCCCTTCACCTCACCAGTAGTGAGATGAAATCTCAGCACTATTTTGCTTTGAATTTCCTTGACAGCTAATGATGTTGAACATTGCTCCATGCATGTACTAGCCATTTGTACTTCTTTGTTATGAGAACTGTCTCTTCAGTTCATTTGCCTATTCATTAATTGGGTGGTTCTTTGAATGTTCAAATTTTGAGTTCTTGTATATTCAGGGTATGATTTCTTTATACAATAAATACCTTGCAAATGTTTCCTCCCTTCTATAGGTTGCCTTTTCATTCTGGCAATATGGATCAATTTTTACTATGATATAATCCCATTTGTGAATTCTTGCTGTTATTTCTGGGTATTGAGATCCTATTCAGAAAATAATTGCCTAGACATGTATCTTTAAGTATTTCCCCTACAATTTTCTGTTGTTTAAAAGTTTCAGGTCTTACATTAATATCTTTAATTCATTTTGAATTTATTTTTGTTTAATGTGGAAGATGCCGGTCTAGTTTCAGTCTTCTACATATGGATATCCAGTCTTCCCAGCACCATTTGTTGAAGAGGCTGACTTTTCTCTCCAGCATATGTTTTTAACACCTTTGTCATATAGTAAGGTGGCAGAAGCTGGGAGCCGGTGGCTTACACCTGTAATCCTAGCTACTCAGGAGGCTGGGATCTGAAGATTGCGGTTCAAAGCTAGCCCAGGCAGGAAAGTCCGTGAAAATCTTATCTCCAATTAGCCACCAGAAAACCAGAAGTGGTGCTGTGGCTCAAGCAGTAGAGTGCTTGCCTTGAGCTGAAGAGCTCAGGACAACACCCAGGCCAACTTCAAGCCCCAGGACCAACGAAAGTAAATAAATAAATAATAAGGTGGCTGTAGTTGTGTAGGTTTATTTCTAGCTCTTCTAGTCTAGTTCATTGGTCAATGTGTTTTTGTGCCAGTACCATGCTTTTATTACTATGGTTCTGTAGTATAATTTGAAGTCCATCATTATGATAATCCCAACACTGTTCTTTTTGTAATTTGTATTACTGTGTGTGTGTGTGTGTGTGTGTGTGTGTGTGTCATAGCCTGGGTGTTGTCCCTTAAATTTTTGCTCAAGGCTAGTGCTCTAACACTTGAGCCACAGCTGTGTTTTTGGTGGTTAGCCGGATATAAAGCATCACAGAGTTTCCTGCCTGGTCTGACTTCAAACCAAAGTCCTCAGATCTCAGCTTCCTGAATATCACCTGGCTCCAGGATTACTCTTTTAGGTTTGATTACTGTGTTTCTATGAAGAATAGCATTGGAATATTGATGATAACTGCACTGAGTCTGTAGGTTGATTTCAGTAGCAGTCATTTTTATAATATTAATTCCACCAATCCATGACCATGGGAGGGCTTGGCATCTTCCAGTGCCTTTTTCAATATTTTTAGGGCTTCATTGTTTTTGTTGTGGAGGTCTTTCACCTCCTTAGTTAAGTTTATTCCTAGGTATTAAAAATTTTAATTATTAATTCAGAAATTCATTATGAATGGAACTGTTTTCCTGATTTCATTCTCAGCCTGTTGTTGATACATAGAAAATCAACTGACTGTTTTTTGTTTTTTACATTAGTTGTATGGGATGGGAGTAGTGGGTAGGTAGTTCCTTGTGACATTTCCATACAGGCAAACTCACCCCCTCTATCACTCTGCCTTACCTTTCTTCCCATTTCTAAAACAATTTCAAAAGGCTTCATTGTTCTGTCTTCATAGATGCAAATAAACTAGTCCAACCACATTCATCCCCATTCACCTACTCCATTCACTCTCCATCCTCCCTCCCTCCCTCCAGTTAGTACCTATATCTGCCACCAACAGAGCCAACTTTACTTTCCTGTCATTTTTTGATGTGTATTAATTGTACCAAGGGGTTTCACTATGTTATTCATATGTATATATATTACATTTTAAGAAGAATAGTCCTACTGTTTTACCTTTTCCCATCCCAAGTCTCCTATGATCAACAGCTTTCATTGAGATTCCTAATGCCATCTTTGTACATAAACTACTGACTTTTATATGATGACTTTGCTTTCTGCTCCTTTGCTCAAATAGTTGATCAGATCTAAATCTGATTTCTGGTGAACTATTTGGGGTCTTTTAAGTATAGGGTCATTATAGTTCAAATTATTCTGGTTCGAACTGAGGGTCTCACACTTGCTAGGCAGATAGATGCTCTAGCTCTTGAGTTATACTCCCAGCTTTTTTTGCTCCCCCCAACACACTCCATATTTGCTTATCCACTTAGCTAAGGGCATTATTATTTCCCATATTCTTCTGATATTTATTTTCCTTTTATTGGTGTAAGTTTCTTTAAATATTTTCTCCAATGCTGCTTTACTGGTCATGAATTCCTTTGGTTCTTGTTTATTATAGAAGGCTTTATTTCCCCATCAGTTATGAAGGATAGCTTTGCTAGATACAGTAATCTACAGTTATTTTCATTCAGAGATGCTTTTAGAGTTTATGTTGAGAAATCTGCTGTTATTTTGATGAGCTTTATATGTGACTTGCCACTTTTCTCTTGCAGCCTTCAATATTCTTTCTTCTTGTCTGCTTAGTGTTCTGAATACTTTCTGTACACAGATAGCCCTTTCTTTGGCTTGGGCTTGGGCTCTGTCCCTTTCTTGGGTGCTGTCTGCTATATTTAATTGACTAGGTTATCTAGCCTTTAGCTTGTACTTTTCCTTCTTCTATACTCATCATTCATAGGTTTTGTCTTTTAATGATGTCCCAGAGATCATTCTCCCCCACACCCCACCCGCACCCCCTATTTTTAATGGTGGAAACAAATCTAAAACTGAAGTTTCTGGACAAACCACTTGTTTTTGCCGGTCTTATATCTCTCCTCAAACTTGGCTTTGGCCTCCCATCAGGCCTTGCGTTTAAGAGCTGGGTCTCTGAAGATATCCTTGACCACAGTTGACCACAGTTTTGTCCAAGGGGATATTCACAGAGTACCTTGTGGGCATAAGGTGATTGTAGTTATAAACCTTCACAAAAGACTTGATCTTTGATCTCTTGGCAAACTTCTTCTTGCCCATGTTAACTGTCATTTTTCGGGGATAGCGATCAATTCCTGCCACCAAAGCATGGCTGTAGGGGTAATCTAAGGTACCATCATCAATGTTCTTCACGATGACAGCTTTCTGTCCAGAGTAGCATCCAGCCAGGACCAGTACCACTTTCCCGGGTTTCATGAACTTGCCCATTTCGACAAAACCCAGCAGGCCTACAGCAAAAAGGAAGGCAAGATACTTCTGCTAACCTTTCACCTTCCAGAAATCATTGTTAAGAGATATTTTCTTAGTATTTTAATTCTTCTACTTTATATTCAATCTCTAATATTCTATAAACAAAGTTTTCAACTGAGTTTTATATTTGGGTTGTTGAGCTTTTGTACTTCCAGAATTTCAATTTGAATTTTCTCAAGCTTTCCATCTTTTTTTTTGTCAGTCATGGGCTTGAACTCTGGGCCTGAGTGCTGCCCTTCAGCTCTTCAGCTCAAGGCAAGAGCTCTACCACTTGAACCACAGCTCCACTTTGGGTTTTTTGAGCGGTTTATTGGAGATAAGAGTCTCACGGACTTTTCCTGCCCGGGCTGGCTTTGAACCATGATCTCAGGTCTCAGCATGAGCCACCGGCACTCAGCTTAAGCTTTCCATATTTATTGAATTCCTGACATAATTTTTCCTATTTCATTCAGCTGTTTACTTGTATTATCTTTTTTTTTTTTTTTTGAGTCTGGTCGTGGGGCCTGAACTCTGGACCTGGGCGCTGTCCCTCAACTCTTCAGTTCAAGGCTAGCACTCTACCACTTGAGCCACAGTGCCACTTCCAGCTTTTTTCTTATGTGGTGCTGAGGAATTGAACCCAGGGCCTCATGCAAGCAAGGCAAGCGCTCTACCACTGAGCCACCTTCCCAGCCCCTCAATCAGAGAATTCTATATGTACATAACCCACAACCTATTTGTTAGGTTTTGTTTGTTTGTTTGTTTTTTGGTTGTGGGGCCTGAACTCTGGGCCTCAGCACTGGTCCTCAGCTCTTCAGCTCAAGGCTCGCACTCTACCATTTGAGCCACAGCACCACTTCCAGCTTTTTCTGCTTATGTGGTGCTGAGGAATCGAACTCTGGGCCTCATGCATGCAAAGCTAGCACTCTACCACTGAGCCACCCTCCCAGCCCTATTTGTTGGTTTTTAAAATAGCCTTGCTACATACCTAACTTACGTTGAATTTATAATTTTAAAAATCTTGTTTAAATTATTTCTTAAGTGCATTCAATACTGTGATGCTCTTTCTCTATGTCATCCTTGTTCTTGTCCATCATTTAAACTATCAGTACAATGCTCCTGCACACATAGCACCTTTGACTAGCCACCTATGTGATCCCTGGAAAGATTGAACCTAGAAAGAAAGAGGGTGAAATGTGGAAGAGGCTGTTAAGTAGTAAAGCAGGAAGGATCTGAGGGTAAGAAGTTCACTCCTTAAGATACCCTGATAAAGGAACAAACTGAAACTCTTGTCATAAATCACATACTAAAATTACTTTCCCAATATTCTGTACCATGGTCATAGATGGAACTTCTAAAGAATAGGTGGAGGGGCTGGGAAGGTGGCTCAGTGGTAGAGCGCTTGCCTTGCATGCATGAGGCCCTGGGTTCGATTCCTCAGCACCACATAAGAAAAAAGAAAAAAGCCGGAAGTGGCACTGTGGCTCTAATGGTAGACTGTTAGCCTTGAGCTGAAAAGCTGAGGGACAGTGCCCAGGCCCAGAGTTCAGGCCCCACGACGGGACCCAAAAAAATAAAAAATAAATAAAAAAGAATAGGTGGAAACAAAATGGAAACAAAAATGATCAATCCAAACACAAAGTGATGGGAGTAATCTCCCTCTCTGTCCATTTTCTCCCTTCTTGATGGCTTTAGGTATCCTTGACCCTGACAGCCAAGCGTATGGCACGGAAGAACTGCCTGGTGAAGAATCTGGAGGCTGTAGAGACCCTGGGCTCCACATCTACCATCTGTTCAGACAAGACAGGCACTCTCACCCAGAACCGCATGACAGTGGCCCACCTGTGGTTTGATAAGAAGGTGTATGAAGCTGACACCAGTGAACATCAGTCTGGTGACTAGTGGAAGGACTGAGGGGAGGTGATGATTGAACTGAGAGAATGGAAAATCCTAATGAAAAAAGCTAGAGCCGGGCGCTGGTGGCTCACGCCTGTAATCCTAGCTACTCAGGAGGCTGAGATCTGAGGATCGCGGTTCAAAGCCAGCCCGGGCAGGAGAGACCGTGAGACTCCTATCTCCAATAAACCACCAGAAAACCGGAAGTGGCACTGTAGCTCAAGTGGTAGAGCGCTTGCCTTGAGCTGAAGAGCTGAGGGACAGCGCCCAGGCCCAGAGTTCAAGCCCCACGACCGACAAAAAAAAGAAAAAGAAAAAGAAAAAAGCTAGAGAGAAGAGAGAGAGAGAGGAAAATAAATATATCCTCAGTGTGATATTTGGGCACAAAACAGGATGTGACTAATTCTCTGCTTCAAACTCTCCTCTCCTCACAGTTATGTCCTTCTCTCTCCCTAGGAAGCAATTTTGACAAAGGCTCTGATTCCTGGATTATCTTGGCTCAAATCGCTGCCCTCTGCAACCGGGCTGACTTCAAACCTCGTCAGGAGAGCCTGCCCATAGCTAAGGTGTCGAGACTAAGGGGAAAGAGACCAGTGTCCAATGACCCATCTTTTTCTCTCCTAGCACTCAGTGATTCCCCTCCACCATTCACCGTCTTTCCTCTCTATCCTTCCCCTCTCCTTGAAATCACAGTAAGCCCCATTCCCAGGTGGGATACCCCTGGGACTTATTATATAACCCATTTTGGCAGAGGGCAACGACAGGGGATGCTTCCGAGTCAGCGCTCCTCAAGTTCATCGAACAGTCTTACTGCTCTGTGAAGGAAGTGAGAGCGAAATACCCCAAGGTGGCAGAGATTCCTTTTAATTCTTCCAACAAGTACCAGGTACAGAACTGGCAAAGGTAGGAGAATAGTGGGGGGTGGGGCATGAGCTCATCAATGGGGAACAGGACTTTTGCCTTCAACTGCACCTCTGAGCAGAACACCAGGAGAGCCAATAACCCAAATTAAAAAGAAGACTCGCCTCAATGAAAAGTGACAAGCAGACCAAGAGAGGAGAAACAGATGAATTAGAGAAGAAGCATTTAGTCGCAAGCAGAATTTTGACCTGTACCATCTATGGAGAAAGAAAATGATGAAACACCAACTCAGCAGAGGCTGGTTGGTGAATCCTGTCAGAGACACATGCAGCCATTAGGTGTATCAGAATAAGGTGCCAGTACAGAATAAGGTGGTGTCTGCAAGGTACTCTTTTCATCAATTATTTCTTTACCCTCTGTGCCGAAATTCTAGTGTCTGCCATCAGGTAAGTGATTAAGGATCTTACAGCATGGTATATTTTCCATATCCCAGGAACATTTGGATCCATTATCCAGGATAGAATGGACAAGAGAAAAGGAAATACTGAGTAAAGTGCCAACACAAACAATAAAATCCACAGATGCCAGGCATAGCAGCACATGCTTATCAGTGTGGCACTTGGGAAAAGTGAATGAAGGAAGATCACCAATGCAAAACCATTTGGGGCTACATAGTTTGAGGTTAGGCTGGTCTCAAAGTCCATAGAGGAATAGGAGAGACAGCATTTCTTTCCCAAGGAAGAATCCTGGCAAACTGAGGAGAGGTTTCCAGTAGAAAGTAGGGAACAATGGCTTTACTGTGACTGAAGTTCCACCAGATCACCCGGGGAAAGTGGCCTGCAACTCTCTTTACTACCACAAAGGCCAGACATTCAGATGTATTAAAACAAGAGACAGACTTAAGTCACATGTACTTTCTGTCCTAAAAGACGCATAATAAAACAATGCTGTCTATATAGATCTTTAAAAAACACAGTTCCTGTATTTTCATATTGAACACTGAATACAAGTAATAGTTAAATAGATCACTTCCTGTCTTAATTTGTTTTACTCTACATAATAAAATAGGTCACCTAAGCCCAAACTGTGAATTCCAATTCCATTTTTTCCCCCTAACATTTGCTTAGCTTCCATCGCCACACAAGGATTTTGTGGCTTGGCAAGGTCTGTGTTAAAGCCCTTGGAAGGATTCAGGCACTTCTCCCTCTTTGTGATTCAAAATAAAAATCAAAACAAATTCACAACATTGTTGGGTGTACAACAAATTATGACTCTTCCCCAAATGACTGCTAGTGCCTCTGAGCTACTAAATGACACTGAAATGGCTTCTGTGGTATACCATGTATCATAAGCCAGCCCACTGGCCATCCAACCCTAGCAGGGAGCTCTAAGCACGCTGCAATAATTAGGTTCTTCTTAAGGGTAGAGATTGGTCTTTGCAAGGGACATCTTAGCCTACTGGATGTTTGCAAAACTTGGACTCTTTCCCTCTCTGAGATGGAAGTGAATTGAAGACAATTCTCTGTCCAGGCCATTTCCCTTTTCTTTTCCCTTAATCTTTTTTTATCTGTAAGCTGTCAAGATGTGGTTTTCTGTGATCAAGGCACTAGTTTAAGTACCTCTTGCTCTCACCTCTGAATGAGCTTCTTACTCATTCAACAAATATTTACTGAGCACTCAGAAAAAAATGGAGCTTGGTTAACATTTTACAGCTTTTTGCTTAAACAAGTTAAAGTTTTTCCTAGTAACTACTTAGGCCTATTTTAAGCATGACTGAACAGTCTCTAACAGAATAGTCATATCCACATTCCATGCATTGGTTTCTCACCCAGCTTGTCCTTTGGGCAGAACCGTCTGGCTTCCTCTGAGCTCCCAGAGTTCCTTTCAATACACTGATTTTGTTCCAGATAAGTGACTTAATAGGCATTTTCTGCCAGCCACAAGTTGAAGGCCATAAAGTTTTTTTTGTGGGTCAGAAATAAGAGAAAATGTAAAACCCAAGTCATTTGACTTCTCTCTGTTTGTTGTAGTCTGGTCAGGTTCACTTCATGAACTTGACCCTCCTGCCATGCCACACCAACCCTCAGTGGACACCCACCCTCAATGGACTCCCACTGCTCCTGAGCCCCTCTCAGGGACCACTCTTGTCTTTAGGAGTGGAGCTAAGGTGATGCTTCACTGTTTTCAAAACTGTCTCTAAGGATCTTGGTTCAAAGCCAGCCCGGGCAGGAAGTCCATGAGACTCTTATCTCTAATAAACCACCAGCAATCTGGAAGTGCACCATGGTTCAAGTTGTAGCACACTACCCTTGAGCTGAAGACCTAAGGGACAGTGCCCAGGACCCACGACCAACAACAACAACAAAAAATCAGCCTACAAAAAAAGACAGGTGCTGGTGGCTCATGCCGGTAATCATAGCTACTCAGGAAACTGAGATCTGAGGATTATGGTTCAAAGCCAGCCCCAGCAGTCCGTGAGACTCTTTTTTTTGGTCGGTCACAAGGCTTAAACTCTGGGCCTGAGTGCTCAAGGCTAGAGCTCTACCACTTTAGCCACAGTGCCACTTCTGGTTTTCTGAGTGGTTTATTGGAGATAAACCCAGGCTGGCTTTGAACAGCAATCCTCAGATCTCAGCCTCCTGAGTAGCTAGGATTACAGGTGTGAGCCACAGGCACCCAGCTCTGAGAGAGACTTATCTCCAATAAACTACTCAGAAGTAGTGCTGTGGCTCAAGTGGCTGAGTACTAGCCTTGAGTACAAAGAGTGCCCAGGCCCTGAGATCAAGCTCTAGGACCAGGAAAAAAAACAAACCAAAAATACTGAAGAAAGCAAGGCTGAACCTTTTCATGAAAGGTTTTCAGAGGTAAGAAGCCATAAGGCAACTGAAGCATTCATATTGGCAGTAGATCACAGGTCTCTGGGCCCTAAGTTTTCTTTCCTGCCTACTGCCTAGTGAAGTGTCTTTACAACCCCATTATTTCTGCTCTGGAACCATCGAATGAATAGGAAGAATTGAGAGTGCCAGTTCTGCCCTCAGAGAGCTTCCAGTCTGGCTGAGAAGAGAGTTTTGCATACAAATGATACCAAGCTGGGATTGCCTGGAAACAGAGGGGCTGGGTCCAGCCTTGAGTCTCATTTGACCCAGAAAGTGGAGAAGTGTGGGGAGAAAAGTTGTCCAGTCTTTTGAATTAAAAAAAAATTTCCCCTTTGTTTTGATCCCTGTTCCTGCTCCGCTCTTCCATTCTGTTCCATTGCTACTTCCTCTGCCTAGCTGTCCATCCACTTCCGAGAGGGCCAACCCGAGCCCTACGTGCTGATGATGAAGGGTGCTCCTGAGAGGATCTTCGATTTCTGCTCTACTTACCTGCTGGATGGGCAAGAGTACCCAATTGATGATGAAATGAAGAATGCCTTCGAAAATGCCTACTTAGAACTGGGAGGTCTGGGGGAGCGTGTGCTGGGTGAGGAGCTGTGGGGGGCACTTTTTTGGTCAGTTGTGGGACTTGAACTCAGGGCGTGGGTGCTGTCGCTGAGCCTCTCTGTGCTCAAGGCTAACATTCTACCACTTGAGCCACAGCACCACTTCTGTTTTTGAGTGGTTAATGGGTGATAAGAGTCTCATGGGGGGCTGGGAAGGTGGCACAGTGGTAGAGTGCTTGCCTTGCATGCATGAGGCCCTGGGTTCGATTCCTCAGCACCACATAAGCAAAAAGAAAAAAGCCGG
>NW_012267347.1:1670752-1701464 GCF_000151885.1 Dipodomys ordii | reverse complement strand
TGAGGCCCTGGGTTCGATTCCTCAGCACCACATAAGCAAAAAGAAAAAAGCCGGAAGTGGTGCTGTGGCTCAAGTGGTAGAGCGCTAGCCTTGAGCTGAAGAGCTGAGGGACAGTGCCCAGGCCCAGAGCTCAGGCCCCACGACAGGACCCAAAAAAAAGAGTCTCAGCCTCCTGGGTGGTTAGGGATTACAGGCATGAGCCATCATTGCCTAGCACAGGGAGGGGGTACCTTTAGAAAGAATGGCACCAAGATGTTCATATAAGGGGTGAACAGTTTGGTATGTTGGGGTAAGATAGGTAGGGACACAGTAATGAATGATTGTTGCTCTCTTCTCCTATCTTTCTCCAGGGTTCTGCTTCTTAAATCTGCCTAGCAGCTTCCCTGAGGGATTCCAATTTGATACCGTTGAAATTAACTTTCCCATGACAGAGCTGTGTTTCGTGGGCCTCATATCCATGATTGATCCTCCTCGCACTGCTGTGCCGGAAGCTGTAGACAAGTGTCGCTGTGCGGGGATTAAGGTATCTCCCTTAAGTCCCTCCCTTGTTAGAGGTTGGAGGAGTGAGATAGAAAGCCAGGCACAAGGTAGGTGCTTAATAATCTAAGCTTAATTTATTTCTGCCTTATTGAGCTGATGACTTAGTGTTCAGAACTACCTGGTAACGAGTCTCTTCTGGAGTTTGCACTGAATGCTAAAAAAACAAGGAAGATTGGAAAAACTTAATGTTCACAGGAAAAGAGAAACAGGCTCTGGTGTTGAGGTGGGTGCTAGCAGGAGGGGAGGGTTGGGCTAACATGAAGGGTGACTGGAAATGAATATAGTCAAAGTAGATGGTTTGCATGTATCAACATGGAACAACGAACCCTGCACAAACTTTTCGGAAGGGGAAAAGGGAGAGGCATGGAGAGGATGAGACTGGTGAAAGAGCATTGGGTAAACAAGCGCAAATGTCATAATGAAGTCCTCCTCGTATAACCAATATGCTAACAAAAGAAGCTGAAGAAAACTGAAGTCGAAGACATACCCCAGACCCATGAATCTAAAACTCCCAGAATAGAGTCAAAACACCTGTATTTCCAAAACATTCCTGGAAACTCCAGTGGGCAGACAAGCATCCAGTATCCAGTATAAAGCTCCTCAAATTTTTCTGGATGTGAATTTTGGGGGGTTTCTTTTAATACGTATTCTGAGTTCATAGTTCTAGAGGTCCTGGAGGTTGCACATTTTAAACAAACTCCTAACTGTTATAAACCCTGATCCTGTAGTAAAAGATACAAAGTAGGGGGAATTTGTCCAAGAGAACAGAACAAACCCAGAGGTGAAAAAAAGCAGTGGAATTCCTCTGAGATGTCGTATATCCCATATTTGCAGGCCAAAGACTCACATCCTGACAGATTAGATATTGACACTTTCCTTGTTTGTATTTTGGGTTCCCTGAATATTCTGGTTCCCAGGCTTGGGAGGACATTGAGTAGAGGGGATCAAGGCATCTAAGGAAGAGAGGGTGGCCAGGCGCTGGTGGCTCACGCCTGTAATCCTAGCTACTCAGGAGGCTGAGATCTGAGGATAACGGTTCAAAGCCAGCCCAGGCAGGAAAGTCCATGAGACTCCTATCTCCAATAAACCACCAGAAAACCGGAAGTGGCACTGTAGCTCAAGTGGTAGAGTGCTTGCCTTGAGCTGAAGAGCTGAGGGACAGCGCCCAAGCCCAGAGTTCAAGCCCCACGACCGACAAAAAAGAAAAAGAAAAAAAGAAAAGAGAGGGTGCTCTCTGTTGGGGATGACCTCATTATAGATCTGACCTATGCCTGCTGGAATTTTGCCTATGGATCATCTTGGGCCATGCTTCATTCAAGGACTAGACACTAGAATTGGGACCCAGGAATGAACCAAGAAAGGATGCAGGAAATTATTGTGTGTAAACTGTCTAACGGCTACCATACAAAACTTCAGTGATGGCATTATCATAGCACATCCTCGTAGAATAACCAAGTCATCTTGACGTCTCCACAGGTCTATAAACTACCATATCATATTGTAGAAGAAGATATTTGTTGAATTTTTTTTAGTTTTAAGGAAGATTATTAGATTGAGGTAAAAGTTGTGATTTTAGCCAGGATGCCTGACAGATTAGGAGGTTGTTGCAGCCAGAGGAGGAGCCGGCCAGCTCATAACAGACTGGGAGGACTCAGGACTGGCTGTTAGCTGGCGGCCAGTGTAGGAGGCCATGGGGCTTTCTGGCCAGTGCTTATTCTGGTCCCCAGCTTAGGCCTCTCACTACAATTTCTTACCTTCTTCTGGACTCTAAACTGATAGGAAATTGGTAGACTCAGCGAAGAATTGTGGCTCATTCTCTCTCCCCTGTGGGGAAATACAAGACATACAAATAGTGCCATCCCTTCAGGGAAGCTAAAATATAATGGATACATATAAGCTTGTTGTGTAGGATAGACCTTTCCAGGGATCAACTCTGACATGGTGTTGTTGCAAGACTGATGAATGTTAGTTACAGACTGCTGATTCAAAGAGGTAGTATATGGACTGAAGGTATGGCTTAAGTGGTAGAGTATCTGCCATGAACAAGAAAGCCAAGAGGCCCTGAGTTTAAGCCCCAAGACCCAGAACTCACACCAAAAGAAAGTATAATGGTCTCTTTTTTTTGGGGGGGGGTCCGGTCGTGGGGCCTGAACTCTGGGCCTGGGCACTGTCCCTCAGCTCTTTAGTTCAAGACTAGCACTCTACCACTTGAGCCACAGAGCCACTTCCGGCTTTTTTCTTTTTTATGTGGTGCTGAGGAATCAAACCCAGGGCCTCAGGCATGCAAGGCAAGTGCTCTACCACTGAGTCCCAGCCCTATAATGGTCTCATTGCAGTAACATTTTTACAAGGAAATGAGAGAGAACGAAAGTTTCCCAGATAGCCACGTGCTCATAACTTTGGGATAAATGTGATTTATTTTTATTTTTTGTCAGTCTTAGGGCTTGAACTCTGGGCCAGGCACTGTCCCTCAGCTCTTCAGCTCAAGACAAGTGCTCTACCACTTGAGCCACAGTGCCACTTCCAGTTTTCTGGTGGTTAATTGGAGATACGAGTCTCCTGGGCTTTCCTTCCAGGTCTGGCTTTGAACCTTATATCTCAGCCTCCTAAGTAGCTAGGATTACAACAGTGAGCCACCAGTGCCCGGCTAAATGTGGGTTTTTAAAACCTGAAAATATTCCCATTATACTTGCCAGTGAACAAGGAATTTCAGTATTAGTAAGAAACTTTGACTCTCTCTAAGAACTATAGCCAGCCTTTGGATGGTGTCCTGAGAGCCTACAGTTTCATTATCAATGCTAAAGTTTCTCTCGGAGGGCTCTGATGTCAAGGAGGGGAAGATGGCATAAGGGAATAAGAGTGGCTTGCAAGACTGACTGTATGGAACTTTTAGAGATAGAGCCAACACCAAGAAGTTGGAAATACTCCAATTCTTTCAGAAACTGCTAGACACTCTTCACCTCAGAGGGAATCATTCTTTGTAGAACTGCATATCCGTTGTATGAATAGATTTATCTCAATGCTTCAAAAAATTGGAATTCAGGTCTCACGAGCTCACTCTTAGAGTGGTTACCTTTGTGTTTTTATTTATCTGGTATGGTATGGAGGTAGTCCATTTGATGGCCGAGCAGCATGCCTTGTCTAACAGGTCTTATGTCACTTTGGGAAGCTTTCAGCATGAATGGCATCACTAAGGGCTTAAGGTCCACCACATCTGGAAGATGGTTTTCTTATAGTTCCCTCCCTGATCTGATCTTTGCCCCACAGGCCAAGCTCAGGAGGATCCAGTGCCTCATAGCTCAGACAGAACATTCAACATCAGAGGTTGTAGGGAATAGTGCAGTTTTACTGAGTCTGGTAATCACAGCCTAGTTAGCACTTTGCTGTCTCCTTCCAACCAAACAGGGGAGCCAGTGTGAAAAGATGAGAGCTCATGAAACCCGATAGTAGGTGCTTCTGGGGAAACTTCAGTGCTTATTTCTATACTTAGAAAACAAACTGACTAGCCTCTGAAGGATCTCCATTTCTGGAAGCAGTGGACCATTTTGTCACTGTCAGATGGTTTTCTTCTCCCTCCCATCAGAGCTTAAAAAGTTGTATGGCTAAAGGGCACTCCAAAACCTTGAGTTAGAGCTTCCCAAGTAACCACCATTCCGTTCCTTCCTTCCCTCATCTGATGGTTATTTGTTGGTGGATTCCTCTATGCTGAGCATTGTGTAGATCAAGATGATTAACAAGCATCTCACATTTCACCTTGCAGAGCTCTCAGTCCAATGGAGGGAGAGAAAAATAAGTGATCATCACACAGAGAAGTGAGAAATGTTAACATAAAGAACAGAATGCCATGAGAGCACAGAGCATGAGTACCTTCTTTGGGGAGGAATACAATGGGACCAGGCATCAGAAAGCCAAACATAACTTGAAACAGAGGGTCATGGCAAGGGAATGGGATGAAAAGGGCTAGAGTAAAGATTGGAATGCACTGGGCTCGGGTGAAATTTTGCTAGGCAGATGGAGTATTCCAGTCACCCTTCATTACCACTTGTTCTATGTGTAGGGGTTTCTGTGTTGTTGCTCAAGGTTGCAGCATAGCTACTGAAATAATTAAGTAAAGTTCTAAATATTGTATCAGACTCAAATCTCTGAAATGTTCCTGGACAATCTAAAATCAAATCATCTTGGGGTCCTGATTCCCTCCCAAGCATTGAAGCCACAATAGAAAAGCTTTTGGTCTATATAATGTGTTCTTGTAAATGATCTATTAAAACCTTTGTTGAGTGAAAGTAGTGAGTTATTCCTACAAGAGAAAGACAAAGGATTCAGAACGTCTCTGAAGAAACTCTTCTCTTTCTTTGCCTCCACAACTCAGGTGATCATGGTAACCGGAGATCATCCCATTACAGCTAAAGCCATTGCCAAGAATGTGGGTATCATCTCAGAAGACAATGAGACAGCAGAGGACATTGCTGCCCGGCTTTATATTCCTGTCAGCCAGGTAGACACTAGGTGAGATCCCTAAAGAACTCTGATCTGCCATTTTCTTCTCCCTCCTCAGATGCCCAACCCAGACATCACTTACCAAAATTCTTAAAGTCCCTTTCAATTGGTAGGATTGTGGGGGATTATACAGGACAGAGTAAAACATAATAAGGAAATAGCAAAGTAATAAGTCAATGGATTTTTAGGAAAGAGAGGAGTGATTGGCAAGGGAAGAGGAGATGTAATGAGTCGATTTGGGGACTGCATATAGAGAAGAGACAGGGTTGGAAAGAAAAAAGAACTTAGTAGGCTAATGTGAGTTCTCCACATTCAGATGTAGCCTTTTGACATTCTTTTTCCCCACAGGGATATTAAAGCCATCGTGGTGCATGGCTCAGATCTGAAGAGAATGAACTCAGAGCAACTGGACCACATCCTCAAAAATTATAAAGAGATTGTATTTGCTCGTACTTCCCCTCAGCAGAAGCTCATCATTGTGGAAGGGTGTCAGAGGCAGGTAAGGCAGACCAAGGAGCCCTGGGAACCCTAGTAGAAATCTTATAGCAGAGCCCAGCATTCAACCAAGCAGAGGGGAGGTATTAGAGAGCATCACATCTTGAACTGCATGAGGGCTTCAGTGTAGAGACGTCCTGAGGGCTTAGATACCTTGTGGGGAGCAGGAAAAGGAAGGGTTGAGAGCTCTGAATCAAACATCGTTGCATCAAGAAGCAAGATGACGCAAAGTGGGGGCAGGTGGTTACAAAAGAAAGAAGTAAAAAAGGACAAAAGACTAAATAAATAAAGACTGGGATCACTCAACCCTACAGAAAATGGAAAAAAGACCTGCCAATCAGAATGCCATCCAATTTTCAATATTTAACCCAAGGCCAAGTTCTGTAACAGGAAGGTGGCCCAAGATGGCAGACCTGAGGTAAACACCTGTCTTCCACATGGCGTACTCTTTCTCTGTCCTATTCCTCTGCTAATAAACTGTTCTAGCACCTTAAAAAAATGAGATGTTGAAATCAAACTGATCCTGATTCTACCACAGTAGTTGTTCACTCCTGTCTGACTTTACCAGGGAGCCATTGTGGCCGTGACGGGTGATGGGGTGAACGACTCCCCTGCCCTGAAGAAGGCGGACATTGGCATTGCCATGGGCATCTCTGGCTCTGACGTCTCTAAGCAGGCGGCTGACATGATCCTGCTGGATGACAACTTTGCCTCCATCGTCACGGGCGTGGAAGAGGGTAAGGAAGCTAGGTGCCAGGGTTGGGACGTGACCCTTAGATTAAGGCAGGACTTGGCATAAATCACCTTCACCTTCTTTTTCCATCATCCAACCACCACAACCTGTATGGACTGCAAAAAAAATCATTATAAAAAATTGCAAATTAGATCCAGCTATAGATGAGATTAGAGGGAAGACAAGATTTTTCAGGGAGACTAGGAGTCTGTCTTATCATAGTACTTTCTGTGTACTCTCACTGGTATTCAAGTGTGTATACAGCAAGTTCCTACAGCCATAGTCCTGGGGAAATTCCATGTCATATAGTCTTCAAAAAGGCCCCCTAGGAACCTGTTCCCTGAATGACAGGAACCAGTCAAGATCATTGAAGACTACGAATTAATTACATAAGCACCGTTAAGCATTCTTTTTTTTTTTTTTTTTTTTGTCGGTCGTGGGGCTTGAACTCTGGGCCTGGGCGCTGTCCCTCAGCTCTTCAGCTCAAGGCTAGCGCTTTACCACTTGAGCCACAGCGCCACTTCCCCGTTAAGCATTCTTTTTCTCCAAAAAAAATTCTGAAGAGGATGTCCATTGATGACAAGAGGATCCCAAAATGCTGAATTCCAGACTCCATCTTTCTGCTTGGAGCTATTTTCACTAAAACATGACTATCTGCATGTAAATAATGGTTCCTAGAATGATCCCAACACTTTGCTTATTTTTTATATCCATTTAATATAATTACTTTTGAGAGATGACAATGTGTAATGCACTATTCTAAGTGTATGGAACAAACCCAGCACATACCCTCATGTAACTTAATTTCTAGGGGGAAAAACAGACAATAAAAGCAGCAAATGTTATAGTATATTAAGAAGAATGGAAAAAATTAAGGAGAGAATGCAGAGAGGGATTGCAGTCTTAGAAAGGGTAGCCAGGGAAGGGCTCAGCTGTCTCGCAAGGCAGAAGCAATGATGCTGGAAGAGCTAAGAGGTACCCAAGGTCACAAGTTGGTTAGGTCAGAAAATGAGATTCAAACCCAAGCTTGTCCCAGGCCCAAGCTCTTTTCACTTGAGCCTTAATCTTATAAAGGGTTTAATCTTGACATTCTCAGACATCTCAGGATTAACATCCCAACACTGCTTAATTTTCAGAGATCAGATAACATTAGCTATGTTGAACTGGGAACAAAGAGTACACGGTCAGAACATAGTCATCAATTAGGGCTCTACTTAATAGATATACAATTGAGGAAGAAAACTAGACCCAGCATTTTCATGGATGCTTCTTGGTAATGGGTTTTCTGTTCAGGAAGTAATCTGTGGGAGGTGGGTCCTCTTGATGCTTCTCTCAGAAGGTTGACCATCCTCCCCAGGTCGTCTCATCTTTGACAATCTGAAGAAGTCCATAGCGTACACCCTGACCAGCAATATCCCCGAGATCACTCCCTTCCTGCTGTTCATCATCTTCAGCATCCCCCTGCCCCTGGGGACCATAAGCATCCTCTGCATTGACCTGGGCACTGACATGGTGAGCACCAGACTGGGTCCTGCACTGGAACTCATGTACCATAGATGAGGCGCAAGCAAACAGAAAGGGAGCAGAACTAGTGCAACTTCTGAGTTTCTCTCTTCACGTTGTGACCTTACCATTGTCACCTTTCATCTTCCAGGTCCCTGCCATCTCTTTGGCTTATGAGTCAGCTGAAAGTGACATCATGAAGAGGCGTCCACGAAACCCAAAGGTTGATAACCTGGTAAACCACCGTCTCATTGGCATGGCCTATGGACAGATTGGTGAGCCTAGAAGAGTGAAGGGTGAGGGGAGAGGGAAGTAGACACCCTGGCCATTTGAAGAATCTCTGTTTTGAAGTCAGGGAGGTTCTTTCTCAACAACAAACTATGTTAGACCCTATGTTAGACCTCTCATCTGCCCTTAACTTAAAGTACAATAGAAAAGGAACAAATATATGCAAAATGATAGCATCTTTCCAGATGCCAAGGAAGAAGTACTGGCCTCACACACAACAGGAAGCACAGCACACACAGCACACCAATCACGAGGATTATCAGAAAGCTATAATTGGGGAAATGGGACTTCAATTCGGTGTTGAAAGGATAGGGATTCAGCTACTAAGTAGACAGTCGGCTGTTCGCTGACCAATACACAGGGACGTTCATGTGGCATAGTTAAAGAAGATTCAATAAACCAACTTTTTGGTACTCTTAGTCTTGACAAGGAAGTGGAGGAAAACTAGTCAGTAGACATAGTAGCATTAATATTGAGGCCAGACTTAAAAAGCATTTGAAAACCATAAAAGGTCTTTGTTATTGAATTGCCAAGTACATTAGAGTGTTTCAGAAAGGATAATGAGAGATGGACAAGGGAGAGACTCGAGATCAAAGACATCATCAGGGATTCTTCTTTGGACCCCTCTCTGAATGAAGTTTTGTTGCTTTTCTTCCATGGCTTACCTTTCACTGTCAAATAAACTTACTCTGGGGCTGGGAAGGTGGCTCAGTGGTAGAGCGCTTGCCTTGCAAGCCTGAGGCCCTGGGTTCGATTCCTCAGCACCACATAAGCAAAAAGAAAAAAAGCCGGAAGTGGCGCTGTGGCTCAAGTGGTAGAGCGCTAGCCTTGAGCTGAAGAGCTGAGGGACAGCGCCCAGGCCCAGAGTTCAGGCCCCACGACCGGACCCCCCCCAAAAAAAAAGTAAACAAAATTGACCAAGTTATTGTTCTTATGGAGCTTATTTCTGATTAGTGGTATAACCCTACATATATGTACATTAAAACAAATATAACCATATGTACACATATGTATACACATACACATCTGCATCACTACATATATATTACATATATACACATATGTATATGTATATAAAGCATATTGGGCTAAAGGCTTAACCCAAGTTATAGAATGCTTGCCTAGCATGCTCAAGTTTATGGGTTCAACCCTTAGTACCTCAAAACAAGGAAGCAAACTCTATCAGATCAGCATATTGTAAGTCCAAAGAAATCCAAGAAGAGCTAGAATGGAGAATTGAGATACCAGAGAGAGTAGGATAGAAAGATACAGTCAGAAAGTTGAAATTGCAGAGAAATGTAATTACAGAGAAATCATAGGCATTACAAAGGATAATGACTAAAGTTTAAACACAGGTACAAGCAGCCCAGTTGGGGAGTGGAGGACAATATGTTAGAGATGATGGAGAGAAGAAACTATGGGACATAGTATTCAAAGGATCATCAACATAGATATTTAAATCTAACTTAGTGACAGTGAGTCTGAAGAAATGACCAGAGGTGGCTCAGGTAGTGGTAGCTAGCTGTAAGTGGATGATGTGACACTGTGATCTGATGCTTGAAAACATGGTGGCTGGTCAAACACCTAAATTCCATACTTAACACAACAGTTTTCAGCTTTGTTTTCTGATCATTTAAGACCTTATATTTCTCTCAAAGTATAACTCGAAGTGTAGTATATCAACACTGTACAGTCATATATTTTTGAATTTCTTGTTTGCTCTGAGTTATTTATAAACAAAGTGTTCTTTAACATGTTTTTTTTTCTCCAATCTTTTTCTCACTTGGCTTTTCCAAGTGAGAGCTGATGCTCTACCACCTGACCCATACCTCCACTTCTGGCTTATTGGTGGTTAATTGGAGATAAGAGCCTCATGGACTTTTCTGCCTCAGCTAGCTCTGAATCACAATCCTCAAATAGCCTCCTGTATAGGTAGGATTGCAGGTGTGATCCACCAACTCCCGACTAGAAAGTGATTTTTTTTTCAGAATTCATTGCCAAAATATTTTTTCATAATTATTTTCAGGGCAGGGGGAGGATGGGATGGGAAGGGGAAACAAACGAGGAGGCTACAATGCTTGATAAGAAATATACTCATTATCTTGCCCATGTAATTGTAACTCCTCTGTACAGTATTTTCACAATAAAAATAATAATAATTACTTTCAGGCCAGGCACCAGTGGCTCACGCCTGTAATTCTACCTATTCAGGAGGCTGAGATCTGAGGATGGTGGTTCAAAGCCAGCCCAGGCAAGAAAGTCCATGAGACTCTTATCTCCAATAAACTACTCAGAAAACTGGAAGTGGCACTCTGGCTCAAGTGGTAGAATGCTAGCCTTGAGCTGAAGAGCTGAGGGACAGTGCCCAGGTCCAGAGTTCAAGGCCCATGACCAACAACAACAACAAAAAATTAATGATTATTTTCAGAACAAATCAGCAATATTCATTTTTTAAGTAATTTTTCAGTCTAATTTTGATGTACTTCTGTTTCTATAGTCCTTTTTTTTGTGATCAGTCGTGGGGCTTGAACTCTGGGCCTGCACTGTCCTTCAGCTCTTCAGCTCAAAGCTAATGCTCTACCACTTGAGCCACAGCACCACTTCCAGCTTTTACTGTTTATGTGGTGCTGAGGAATTGAACCCAGCGCCTCATGCATGCAAGGCAAGCACTCTACCACTGAGCCACCTTCCCAGCCCTACAGTCCTCTTGTATAACTTATCTTGAATACTGCCATAGTTAGCATATTTGTCTCTCCCACTAGATCTAAGTTCCTTATATGCAAAATGCAAATGACAAAACCCATGGAATACATGAGTAAATATACCTCTCTCCCTCCCTCCCTCCCTCTCTCTCTCTCTCTCTCCCTCCCTCTCTCCCTACCCCCCTCTGTCTCTTCCTCCCTCATTCCCCCCTCCCCCCGCACCTTCTCATATACTGGGGTTTGAACTCTAGTCCTGAACTTACTTTCTGTCACTTAGGCCACATCTCCAACCATTTTAATTCTAGTTATTTTTAAGGTAAGGTCTCATATTTTTTCCAGGCTCACCTGGACCATGATCCTCCCACTTGTGCCTTCCACATAGGTGGGACCATAAACTTAAGCTTCTTGCTTGAGATGGGGGAGGTCTTGCTAGCTTTTTGCCTGGGTTAGCCTTAAGCTGAGCTCCTCCTGATATCCATTTCCTACGTAGCTGGGATTACAAGCATGAGCTAGGATGCCTGACCACTCTTTGGGGGTATTCCTTTTTGCTTGGGGTCGTACTGCCCTCTGGTCCTACCTTCCTCTCTAACCTAAGACCTCTGATTCTGCTTCTTCTATATCACACTTCTTACTAAGTTAGTAAATATCTTTTGAGCCACGCTACTACATGCCATTCTCTGAACTAAGCCTGGTGAGAGGACACAAAGATAAATAAGATCAGATCAGGGCTCTTGAGGAACTTTCAGGGAAGGAAAACACACAGATAAATCATAGCACAATCCAGGAAGTGCTGAGATATGTGGTGAGTGCAGTGTGAGTGCAGAGAAAGAGGAAGGATCCAACAAGCCTCCTGATCCTGGAAAGCAGAACAGGCCAGAAGCCTCTGGGTGTTTCTAAACCCCCCTGACCACTGCGCTGCCTCTCTCTGCCCGCCCTCCCCAGACCTATGAGCAGCGGAAGGTGGTGGAGTTCACGTGCCACACGGCCTTCTTTGTCAGCATTGTGGTGGTGCAGTGGGCTGACCTCATCATCTGCAAGACTCGCCGCAACTCAGTCTTCCAGCAGGGCATGAAGTGAGGACCCAACACTTTCCCATCCCCGCCCCCCTCCCACACCTCCCGGCCAACACACACACATACACAGAGGCCATTTCCCCCAGACCTTTTCCTCCTCACCTTCATCACATTGATAAATGTTTCTTTCCAGAAACAAGGTTCTAATTTTTGGGCTCCTGGAAGAGACATTCCTGGCGGCTTTTCTGTCCTATACCCCAGGCATGAGCGTGGCTCTGCGGATGTACCCACTCAAGTGAGTAAGGGAAGGGACCCAGAGATGCAGCTCTCTGGGCACAGGCATGAGGAAAGCATGTGAAAGGAAGTGGGAGGAAGCCTGTGTTGGAACCAGCCTGTCGCCAGCTAGGAGCTGCCTGGATAAATGGGCCTACACTCAGTGACATGGGGACAGAGTCATCTGTGCTCTAAGAAGTATCAAGAGATGGTGCCAATGATCACAAGACACTAAGGATGCAAATTTAGCAGACCTGCCAGTGTTCAATCTAGTGAAATCTTTCTTATGATGACATGTGGTATTGCTTAGAGTTGAAATAGCCATAAAAATAGCTTAATCTATGCTTAGCTAGTTCTATCTATATAAATATGTTCTAATGGGTATATATGGGAATGAGCATGCTGAAATTCCTGCTGTCTGGTTCGTTGTCTTGTTCAATTTTCAGGATTATGTGTGTGCAAACACATCAATCCCAGGGCTTGAACTCAGAGCCTAGCTCTCTTGCTTAGCTTTTTTGCCCAAGACTGATGCTCTGCCACTTGAGCAACAGATCCCCTAATGGTATTTTTTGTTGATTAATTGGAGATAAGAATCTCATGGACTTTCCTGCCCAGGCTGACTTCAAACCTCAATCCCCAAATCTCAGCCTACCGAGTAGCTAGGATTACAAGCAGAAGCCACAGGTGTCCAGCTCCTTTTAACATCAGTATATTTTTGAATGTTTTTATTTTAAAATGTACAGAGAATAAAGCAAAAATGTCTTTCTATGCTCACAAACAAGACACTATTTGCATATCAAGGCTTATATTTGTGGTGTGCATAGAGAAAGAACCCTGGCCTAGGCCTGGACTGTCCAATATGGTAGCACTACCCACATGTGACCACTGAGCTCTTGAAATATGGTTAGTGAGCTTAAGAAACTGAATTTTTTATGTTAATTCATTTAAAGTAAAAAACTGAAGCCACATTAAAATTTTGGCTCTTAAATACAGCTTCTGGCAGCCACAGTGGAACATGCCAGTAAACCCAACTACTTGGGTGGCTGAAGCAGAGAATTGGGAATCCAAAGCCAGCCTGGGCAATCAAGACAAACCTCTGATAGATGATAGGTAGGTAAGTAGGTAGATAGATGATAGATAGATGCTGTCCCTGAGCTTTTTCACTCAAAGCTAGCACTCTACTACTTTAAGCCACAGCACCACTTCCAGCTTTCTGGTGGTTAATTGGAGATAAAAGTTTCACAGGGCTGGGAAGGTGGCTCAGTGGTAGAGCGCTTGCCTTGCACGCATGAGGCCCTGGGTTCGATTCCTCAGCACCACATAAGCAAAAAGAAAAAAGCTGGAAGTGGCACTGTGGCTTAAGTGGTAGAGCGCTAGCCTTGAGCTGAAAAGCTGAGGGACAGCGCCCAGGCCCAGAGTTCAGGCCCCACTACTGGACCCAAAAAAAAACAAAAATAAATTAAAAAAAAAAGTTTCACAGACTTTCCTGCCCAACTTGGCTTTGAACTGCTATACTCAGATCTTGCCTTGTAAGTAGCTAGGATTTCAGGAATGAGCCACTGGCACCCAGCTGATAGATAGAATTTTATTCTCTTGTTTGGAGTCTATTTCCCTTTAACTATAGAAAATATAGTGTCTGGGTTGAGAGGTTTCATCAGTGTAAGATACCCAATGGATTTACAAGTCATAGAACAAAAATACGAATGTAAACTATCTCCATTTTTTGTTTTTTTGGCAGTACTGAGATTTTGAACTCAGAGCTTTGTATTGCTAGAGTTTGCTTTACTTCTTGAGCCACACCTCCAGAAAAACATGAACTACTTTATGAATAATGTTTATATTGTATCCTTGTAATGCTTATTTTGTGCTTGGTTGGCACCAGAGGTTGAGGCAGAAAGGTACAGATTTCAGGCTAGCCTGGGCACATAACTAGACACCATCTCTCTCAACTAATGAATTCATTAAGTTTATATTGATTACATACATGTTGAAATGATATTTTAGCTGTATTGTGTCAAAATTCTTGAAATTAACTTCACTTCTTTTTAATGATTTTAACGTGGCTATGAGAAAGCTTTTGGTTTTACGTGTGTGGCTTGCAGTGTATTTCTATAAAGCAGTGTTATTAGATCTGACCATCTCTTCTCTCAGTCACCCAAGAGAACTATATTCCTAATTCAACCCCTCCCCAAGTCTGTCTTGTTGGTCTCTAGGTCTCTAATTATAGAAGAGGCTCAAGCAAGAAAAAAGTGTCCTATTTATGTAATGTGGAGGAGTGCATGTATACGCATACATTGTGCGTGTGTGTGTGTGTGTGTGTGTGTCCCCTCCCCATGGCAGAATATCCCTACACTAGATGTCTAGGGGCTGAGAGAGCCTCATCCTGCTCTGCTGATCCTATTCATAGATGCAAGGCCTAGAGTATGCAGAAAACATGAGGCTCTTCCAGGCAACTCTACAAAAGTCAGTAGACAATCAATATAAACACTGCACATAACTCTAAACATAACATCACATTATCATGACTTTTTATGTCTGTCTTATGCTTCATTTCTCAGGCTCTGAACCCCTTTAAAGGAATGATCAACTGTATCTTATTCACCTTCCTGTCTCCCAACAACCCAGCAGGTCTGAGGAACACACAAAAGAAAGATTTAGTTCATATCCACTGTTTGCTATACCTACCTGGCCCCTGTAAGCTTCAGCCACACTGACCAACTCTTGTTCTCTACAGGTTAAACTGGTGGCTTTGTGCTGTGCCCTACAGCATTATTATCTTCCTCTATGATGAAACCAGAAGATTAATCATCCGTCTACAGCCTGGCGGTAAGGCTGCCCTGGTCCTCCTCTGACCGAATGGCCAGCAGCCCCCAAACAACCCATCTCACCTAGTTCCTCCAGACTCACATCCTCACTTTACTATACCTCTGCCTAGGCCTCTTCCCTTGACTGGGCCATCCTGTCCTTTCCAATGCTCTCTGTGGCCTCCTCCTTCTCCTTACCTGCCCTTTGCTGAGCTCCCCTTGAAAGTTCTCTTTCCCAGTTCACACTGGTCTCTTCTTCTCCACAGGCTGGCTAGAGAAGGAGACATACTACTAAACTCAGCAGAAGACACACTCCACATGACATGAGGGGTCATGAAAGCCAGGACTATGACAACAACAACATCTAAGCTGGGACAGAGACACTAGACCAACTTGGATGTGAGAGACAGGCAATTCTAGAGCTGGACTGAAGGCATCATGGGTAGGAGATGGGATGGATTGAGGGGAAGATCAGCCTGCATCAGGTTGGAGTTCATCAAGGAAGGGCATGGTCCGAAAGAATCCAGCAGCCAGTCTAGATGGTAAATGTTTGGAACAGCCTCACCTAGCTGGATGTGTCACGTCTGATTTAGGGGGAATGATTACTGAAAAGTTCCTTCTCTACATCTTCTCAAGGGAAACCCTGAGAAGAGAAAAGGCTGGGAGGAGATTAGAAGCAGCCATCCTTGTCCCTTGAGAGTATCTCAAATCACACCTAGTTGTCCCGGAGACAAATGACAAATGATTGCCCCCAAAAGTCTAGCTGAGATCACATAGTGATGGCCACAGCACTATACCCAGGAATGGAGGGACTGACTCATCTAGACCCCACCTCACTAACTCATTTCTGCTTGGTGAGCCCTCCATGTCGTCTGGCTGCTTAGTCAATTTAGATGCTAGGCTGTGAGTTGTGTCACTGATGAAGAACCTGAGATTCAAAGAGGTTCAATGACTTGGGGACAGTTACATAGGGGGATGTCCCAACTCAGAGGCAGATCGCTGTCGCCCTGCTCTCCAACACTTTCGTCAGGGTGTCTCACCCTCATCCCTCAGCCTGTCTTCTAGGGTTTAGCCTTGAAATGGAGTCTGAACACATGCTAGACGTACACTCTGGGCTCCAGGGCCCACTGCTGGTCTGGTCTCTGATGAGTGAGAAAGCCCAGAGAGGAGCTTCTCTCCTGCCCACCCTCCTCTCCAAGGTCTCTCCCCAACCCCCTCTGTACACCCTCACCCCCCCCCACTCACTTCCACTTGGTGAGTCCCTCCACTGTGCATTGTGATTCAGTTCATTCTCAGGCATCTTTCAGAGTAGAGAGTTGAGTCTGTCCAAAAGACTACTAAAAGAGAAATGCAAAGGAATACTACAAGGAGATCGTTAGCTGTTGCCAGAAACAAAACACTTGTATTAAGTGACTGTACACCATGACTGGCACTGGGCCAAGAGCTATATTCATAGAACCAATTAATTCACACCAATGAATTCCCACCTCTCCAGTCCTTTTGTAGAAGAGGAAATCAATGTCTATCTGATTGCTGAGTCTGTGCCCTTAGTTTACAGATCAGTCTTAAAGTAAGGGCTAGTCCAAGACACATATAAAGAACAAATAGAAAAATAAAATAGGATAGAGAAAGGGCCTTGGAAGGGTCTAGAGAATGTGAGGCATGGGCTATTCCACTGTATAGTATAGCCAGCTCTCTCCCCTCACTCAGCCTCCTCAGAGGTCTCTCTCCTTCCCATTCTCCTCCCTCTCCCAACACAAGGTCTCCTGGGGACAGGACTGTAGCAGTGTGGGGTCCTCCCTGGCTGCTGACTTGGCTGAACTAGACCCTAGAAGATGGAGGGAGGGGCCATGTAGGTGTGTGAGTGAGGTGGGGAGGGGGAGGGGAAGAGGAGGGGCCAGCTCCTCAGGTTTCAGTACAGGGAGCTATGGATGTCTGGTGGGTTAAAAATACAGACTGCCCCAACTCAGGGTCACTTGATACCAGTGGCTGAGGCAGTGTTAAGTCCAAGAGCCTAGAGAGAAGAGGACTGAGTAGAAAGAAGAGAGCAGAACATCAGAGTGGGAAGGGTAAGATAGGGCGGAGGGGTGGGGATCGGAAAGGATAAGGGTGGAAGAGGAGACAGAATGCCACGGCCAGAGACAAGATCCCTGCAGAAGAGGATGGAGAGATGGAGGTGGCCATGGTTATTATGGAGTCCCGTCTCACATTCTCAGGGGAACAAAAGGTCTGATTTGTGGAGGAACCGGTTTAATGCTCCAATATCTGTCCCAATGGTTCCCCTTTCCCCAGAATGCTATAAAAATGAAGAATCGGCAAATGATCATCTGGGCCATCAGCCTTGGAGCAGGCCCATCCATCACTCCCAGCCACCTTGGCTCTGGCAGTGGGCTTTGGCAGGGCAGCCACTCTGCTGGGAGAGCAAGAGGCAGGACTCTGAGGTCTCTTCAGCAACAACATGCCATGCTTGGGCTTGCTTGCCCTGGCCTCTCCTGATACTATGACAGCTGTCCCTCTTGGACCCATTCCTGCCCTGCTCTTGAGATTTTCTGTGGCTCTTCTTACTTAGCTGTATGAGGTCTGCCCTCATTGGAGCATGGAAAAGTTATCCAAGTAGAATTCCATGTCCCTGACTGGATGTAAAACAAACATTATCCATCCAGAATGAGAGATACCCTAGGGTAGAGGGGTAGGGTTGTCTGACTTTGATCTAGAGTCTCCCTGTACAGTTTACCTAGGAACAGTAAGGCATTGGTAAGCCATGAAAAAGGTCCTTTCTGGGTACCATACCTCAGCTTCCTCACTGGAATCCAGAAGTTACAGGCTTTAATCTTCACGCACACACACAGCTCCATGTCACATCTGTGTATAGAATTAATCAACATCCTCAAGTAGAGCACAGGGCCCATCACATCAAGTTTCCCATGTGTTATTGTCCCTTCCCCCAGTGTTTATTCCTTTGTCTTGTTTATACTTCGTCTTGACAAAGGCAGAGGAGTAAATAGTAGCTATTAGCTGTCTTTGGAATCATGCAACCTGGGGAATCCTCCCTTCCCACGGTGCCCTAGAAAATGACATCCCAGAGGACCAGAGTAGAGAATGGAGCATATGCCGGAGTTTGTAGGCCCGCAGCATTTCCCTTCTCATGGTGGGTCTGGTGGGCAGAGAAACCCCCACATCCACATCCCTGCAGGGTGGGATCCGAGCCAGCTCTGTCCTTCGCCTGCATTCCTCAGTTAGGACTGTGGAGTGAAGTAAAGGAAACTTGCTGGAGCTGGGCCAGGTCTCTGGTCTTGGACTCAGTTCCATCTTTTATTCAGGAATGATCTCATCCTTGGTTCTGGTTCTTTAAAGGGAACTGCAGGGGGATTCTTTCCTGTAGCCTGGACTGCACTTCAATTGCCGCCCTCCTTGCTTTTCCATAGAATCAAGGAAATAGGCTCCAACTATAGAAGATTCCCAGATGTTTAGGGTACAGAGGCAATTCCACATTTGTCCCCCTTTTGTCCTATATTATTAACTTAGCTAGGACCAGAATACTGCCTCCTATGCACCTGCATTTCCTTCTCTCAAACTATCTTCAATCTACCCCCAGTGATCCCTTCTACTCCTGCCCCTCCCCCAGCCCAGCTTCACTTACCTCGGACTCATCTTGTCTTATTTTTAGATCCAGCTTCTCTCTCTCTCTCTCTCTCTCTCTCTCTCTCTTTCTCTCTCCCCTCTCTCTTTTCCTTTCTTAATATGGTGATGAGCTCTTGGGCCTGCGTGGGGGACAGGGGCTGAGGAACCTTGGCCCTAGGGGAGGGGGAGGGAAGGCATCTGGGAGCCTGGGGAAGAGGGGTAAGAGGGAGGCGAATTCCAGCACTCACGGAGCTGTCCTGGCCTCAGAAGGTTATCTGTCTCTCCTGCCAACCACAGAGACATATTTAGACAGAACCAGGTGGAGACTGAGGGGTGCCAATTTCAGGGGGCAGCTCCGGTTCCCTCCCCGCCCCTTGCTCCTATTCCTCCTCCTGACCCTTTTCTCTTGGCCCTGTCAGGCAGTTTCTCCAGGACCCAGCAGTGTCCTCTGTCCATTTCTCTGGGCCACTCCCCACCCCACCCCCCACCTAGAGCCCCTAATTCAGGATTTGGTACCTAGGGACCCCTCCCTACCCCAGCTAATCTTCTCTGGACCAGGAGAGCAGACCCAGATCCTACTACCTCCATGAGCCCTACAGCCAGGATGGGGGCCAGAGCAATGCCCAGGCTGAGATTGGCACTGCTGTTACTGCTGGTGCTAGGGGCGCCCAAGTCAGGGGTCCAGGGGGAGGAAGGTCTGGACTTCCCTGAGTATGACGGCGTGGACCGAGTGATCAATGTCAATGCAAAGAACTACAAGAACGTGTTCAAGAAGTATGAGGTGCTGGCCCTCCTCTACCACGAACCCCCTGAGGATGACAAAGCCTCACAGAGACAATTTGAGATGGAAGAGCTAATCCTGGAGGTGAGTAGTGGGGGGTGGGGTGGCACAGGCCTAGAGAGCTCACCTGAGTCACACAGCCCCACGTGGAGCTCTCACGGTGGGATCTGGGGTGGAGAGGAGCATGGCCGGACCTTTCTCTTGACCAACAGAATGCAATTGGCCTGTGGTCTTTGCCAGATGAGAAACAGACACAGGGACCCAAAATCCTATCACAGAAAACTTTAGGGGGCGGGTGCTATTGGGGGGGGGAGGTTCCTGCCATGTTGTAGGAGGCAATGGTACAGGATTTGGCAAGGAAGAGGATGAGAGACAGCAATGGAGGCACTTGGGAAGCAAAGGGAAAACTCAGGGCAGTCCTGTGCATTGCTCTTCCTCACCCCACCAGATACTCCCCTAGCCAGGCATGCCCCTCTCCACACCCTTAGGCTACACCCCAAAGAGCTCCAAGCTGATCATAAGTCCCATGGCTTCTTGATGGCTGTATGTTTACAAGTCTCCTAGAAACCACCATACCTCCCACTGGCCTACCACCTCTTTCTCTTTTCCTTTCCCTGCCCCAGGTCCCCCCATCTGTCCCCACTGGATCAAGCCAATGTCCTCATTGGAAAATTCTTATAAAGGAGATTTCACAATGCTTCCTCCTTCCACTCCTCACCCTTTATCTGCCTAAGCAGAGAGGTTATTATAAAAAGAGAAAGAAGAAGAAGAAAAGCCTAGGGTTGGACGATATGGTCACATATCATGTAGGAGCTGGGGCATGTTTGAGTTTCCTCATCTGAATTTCTCCCGCCCCTTCTCTGGCTTGGTGGTACAGAAAGGCCCCAGCTTGTCCAGAGCTTGGTGCATTTGGGGATAAGCTATCAAGACCAAAGGTGCTCAGCTCTGTGTATCCCCACTGAGCACTGGAACAGGCCATCTGATTAATGAGCCATGTATTTTTATCCTGACTGCTTGGCAGCCTCAACCATCCACCTGCTACCACCTCCCTTTCCATCCACGGAAGAATCCCGGCACCTGAGTATTGGGTGGGGTAATTCCCACAGCACAGGGAACCAGCTGAGTGCTGCCCTGGGAAGCTGTATTTCTCAGCAGTATGACCAAACTCTTCTCTACCACCACCCTCCAAAACTTGTGTTGGAGTCACTGGAAGGCTCCAGAGATTTTTAACATCACCCCCACACTCCTCTGGGCCTTTGTTCAGGATGAAGGCAAGGCCCACCCCTTCAGGAGGAAAGGGGCCTTCAGAGCCTCTGAAGCCAGACTACTTAGTACCCTCAGGAGCTAGGAAGTATTCAGTCTGGTGCCCCGAAACTGATCATGAGCACAGTTGCAAATGAGCATTACTCAATAGCTTCAAACAAAAGCCAAGCCAAGGACTAGGACTATGGCTCAAGGGGTAGAGTAACCTGCCTAGTTCAAATCCCTAGATTCTAAAACAAGTAAAAAGTTGAGCCAAAGACAAAAAGCATAGAGTTGTGGGGATCAACCCGGGGCCCTCCTGCACCTCAGATGACCCAACATGAAAGCATGAGATTGGGGAGGGGGGTTAATAAGAATTGCAAAGGCTAATTTTAACCCTAATCCTACTTCCAGTTAGCAGCCCAAGTCCTAGAAGACAAGGGTGTTGGTTTCGGGCTGGTGGACTCTGAGAAGGATGCAGCTGTGGCCAAGAAACTAGGTAAGGAAGGGGGGAGAAAGTTTCAGGAAGGGGAAGGGAATGCAGGTCTGAAGAGGCTTCTCTCGAGGCCCTGGGCTTGGGAGCTCTTCCACTGAAAGGAGGAATTGAAAATACTGAGATTGAGAAGATAATGGCTGCAGAACTTTATAAGCTCAGATCCTCGTATGAGGTGGGGATGGTCTTTTTCCTTGCTCAGAAAAGGCTTGGTGGAAGGAAGGGAGAAGACAGGCTGAGCTGGAGAGCAGGCTTCCAACTCCTCCTCCAACCCCTCCCCCTCCACAGCTTTAGCTGGTTGTTTCTGCATGCAGCCACCAGGAGGCAGCACTGGCTCAAAGCCAGATTCCGGATGTGGATGGGGGAGGGGATGGTTAGTAATAATGAAGTCATCTGGTCAGCAATCACCAGTTGAAGGGCAGGACCGAGAATTCCAGCTACTGGAATCTCCAGGGAAGATAGCAGGAATATTTATCTCTAGTTACGGCTGGCAGGGAAAGGAAGCAATATTGCTAGAATCTGTGTATTTCTATGTCTTCCCTACACCCTACCTGATCCACACACTTCACTTTTCCCTAGAACTCTCTAAAACAAGGTTAGCCTCCTGGGCTAAATGCAGGGACATGCACATCCAGGGTGTAGCAGTTCAGGATGGTGGAGGTGGGTAGGTTAGGGCGAGTCCAGTGAGATTATCCGGTGAGCTGGAACCCAGGATTTGGACTTCTGACTCTGGAAGTTTGGGACTGTGGCTCACCTTTCACCCTCTGCCCAGGTCTAACTGAAGAGGACAGTGTTTATGTGTTCAAGGGAGATGAAGTCATTGAATATGATGGTGAATTTTCTGCAGACACCCTGGTGGAGTTTCTGCTTGATGTGAGGATTCTACCTTGTTTTTATATTCTGATCCAACACCATACTCATATCACATATATCATGTGTACATGCAATACTTGAAGTATATAACATGTCACAGCACATGTATATCACATGACCACATATGCATATCACATGCAATATAGCATATAAGTACATCAAACATACCCAACATGCTTTGATCACACACACATCCCACCCATCACCTACCATATATATGCCACAACAAAACTACATGCCTTATACGACACATAGCACACACAATGTATTACATGCATCATAATCACCACACAACATGTATTATGTACTTATGCTCAACATACCAGATATAAAACATACAATGCACACATCATACAAACTATACAACACATACACACACACACGCACACACAACACACTATTATGTAGCCCCTTCTCTCTAGAGATCCCACTCCAAGTTCTGCCAGTGAGGACTTAAACATTCTTCTTCAATGTCCCTTCTTCCAGGTCCTAGAGGACCCTGTGGAATTGATTGAGGGTGAACGAGAGCTGCAGGCATTTGAGAATATTGAAGATGAGATCAAACTTATTGGCTACTTCAAGAGCAAAGACTCAGAGCGTGGGTAACCTTCCACCTCTACTCTTCCCTTCCCTGAACCCCATCTCACCTGCCTTGCCTCCTTACTCCAACAGCATCTATTCCTCACTCCTTGCCCCTCTTCGTCTTTTGTTTTTTTTTTGTCTGTCATGGGGCTTGAACTCTGGGCCTGGGCGCTGTCCCGCAGCTCTTCGGCTCAAGGCTAGCGCTCTACCACTTGAGCCACAGCACCATTTCCAGTTTTCTGGTGGTTAACTGGAGTTAAGAGTCTCACAGACTTTCTTGCCTACGCTGGCTTCAAACCACAGTCCTCAGATCTCAGCCTCCTGAGTAGCTAGGATTATTAGCATGAACCACCAGTGCCCAGCTCCCCTCTTCCTCTTGAATAATCAGCTCCAACGTGTGTTCTAACCATCCTGTACTCTGGGGGAGGGGGTTTCCACATACAAGCATTTCCACCATTCCACCTCCCCCCAATATAGCCCTGCTGTATTTTACCTCTCTCAAAGGACTAGATGGGGTGGGTGGGTCTCCCAGCATCAACTTCACATACCAAAGAACTGGGCCAAAGCAAGGGGATGGAGTGGCTGGTAGACCTTGATTCCCCAGAGACTGACTGTACTTTCCTTCCTCAGATTACAAAGCCTATGAGGATGCAGCTGAAGAATTCCATCCCTACATCCCCTTCTTTGCCACCTTCGACAGCAAGGTGCTCCTTCACGTGGGCATGTTGGGTCTTCCTTTACCCCTAAGTTGCCCTCCAGCTTCCTCAGCCAGAATGGATGGGAACCTGGTCCTATCTCATATGCTGGCACTCTCCACCCCAAGCTCCTCTGCCCCATAGATTTAGAATATTTAACCCACTTTCAATGAAATTTTAACTGAAATTCAGAGAAGACACTCATCCATTGACAAAGTGGCAGTGACAAAGACCCAGCTTCTTTGATTCCCTTTCTAATATGTGTTCCTTCACAATACTGCTTCTCACTATGACCCTGCACCTCCCACTCCCCTTCTTTTCATCCCCTTCCCCAAAGGTGGCAAAGAAATTGACCTTGAAGATGAATGAGATTGATTTCTATGAGGCCTTCATGGATGAACCTGTGACCATCCCAGACAAACCCAACAGTGAAGAGGAAATTGTCAACTTTGTGGAAGAGCACAGGAGGTAGGAATGGAGTTAAGTCTGTGAGATAGACCGGGAAACCTCAGCTAAGCAGGAAGCTGGTCTCTACTGGAGGTGAATGCTCTCCAGGCATAGAAGTTTTGCATGCACACACACACACACACACACACACACACACACACACACACACGAACTTAGCTCTATGACCTACACAGAGAAGGTCTTGTGCAACTGTAGATAATTCCTTGCAATGCTGATTGTGACCTCAATAATCTCTGTCAACAAATGATCAGTGAGTGTTTGTGGTCTGACCAGGAGTTGTTAGGTACCTTCTACCTCTATTGTTGTATTTAATCCTGTTTAACAATCACAGTGAAAGAGCTTCCACTGAGAGTAAGCACCAGAGCTGAGTTTTTAACCCTGAACTGCCCTGTGCTCTTTCTCATACATTATACCAATATCTTTCAACAGAAGTGAAGAAAAGAGCAGGCAGGGAAAGGGTTCTGTCCCTTCAGTGGAGATTTGGCAATGTCTGCAGACATTTTTGGTTATGGGTAGTGCTGTTAGTATTTAGTGGCTAGAGGTCAGAGATACCACTAAATACCATATAGTGCACAGGCATCTCTCCACAACAGAGAATTATCCAGACCCAAATGTCAGTAGTCCTGAGGTAGGAAAACCCTGCCCTATACTCATACGTAATTCTCTTCCTTCACGTACTACACAACTGGAAACTCCCACTCATCAGCATAAATACTACTTACTCTCTCCCAGGAGATTATGGTCCCCTTCACAGGGAAGGAACATGTTTGCCTGCTGCAATGTCTACTCAGCACCTAACTCATGGCTTAGCACCTACCAGACCTTCCATTTATTTATTTGTTGTTCTTTTTTTATTTGTTATTCTTTTTATAGTGCTAGGGATTGAATTCAGTGCCTTATGCAGGTGAGACAAGCATTCTATCACTGAACTACATCCCCAGCCCAAGTCTTCAATTCTATTAAACAAATGAGTGGATAAAGAAGCCAATGAATAAGTAATTTGATTACCACCAGTTCTTACCTTTCTCCAGAAGGTCTCTTTCTCCAGCCCCCTTGCAGCCCCCTTCCCCCTGCTTTCAAACCATGTAATGATCTGGGCCTGGTGCCCAGAGCTTAGGCTTTGCCAGATGGCTTTGTTCAGGGCTACAAGCTGTCTATGGCCTGAGTCTGACCCAGAGGCAGCCTGTGCTACAGGGACCCTCTGTTATAGGGAGGTATCCTTCTCATTCACCAAGTAAGGGACCCTCTGTCTCTTCTAGGTCAACCCTGAGGAAACTGAAGCCTGAGAGTATGTATGAGACCTGGGTAAGTGCTCCTGGCCAGGATCAGGCTCTCAGGGAACAGAATGGCTAAAGCCCTAGAAACAGCCTTCCCAGCTGCTCTTCATACCTACCTGTAGAAAGAGAAGTGCAAGGCAGGGGAAAGAGCAGTGAAGAGGAAAGCGTTGGGTTTTTTTTTTCCCCTGTTGTTGTTGTTCTGAAAACTTTCAGGAATCAGGAGATAGACACAGGTAGATGAAGGGGAAAGGGCCAAGCCCGAAGCTCTGGGTAAAGGAATGCACAGAGGAGGCATAGGGTTCTGAAGTTCAAAGGGACAGTGTCACTAGGCAAAGGGCCATCATCAGAAGAATATACCTGGTCCCAAAGCTGGCTTTTCACACAATTCAGGGTCAAGGAACACCTAGAGCTTGTCTAGGTTCTCTAGCCTCAGGGAGTACAGGAGTCATCACCCAGCTTTTCCTCTCACCATCCCCCCACCCCAACAGGAGGATGATCTGGATGGAATCCACATTGTGGCCTTTGCAGAGGAAGCTGATCCTGGTAAGAGAATGATACTGGATTGGCCTGCAGGAAGGCCAGGGGGGTGGGATGGGTGTTGATTGGCGCATAGGCCTCACATGGGAAGCATTCCCCAGGCCTTTGCAAGCAGCCTGGAGCTAGACACGTGGAGCTGTAGGAGGCTAGGAATGATACCTGAACTCCCAGTTCCTGTGTCCCTTTCCTGCCATCTCATACTTCTCATTTCGGTTCCTTCCAAGATGGTTATGAGTTCTTAGAGACTCTCAAGTCTGTGGCCCAAGATAACACTGAAAACCCTGATCTGAGCATCATCTGGATTGACCCTGATGACTTCCCCCTGGTAAGAGGCCTGCTCAGGCACTACTACCCTGACTCAGAGCCTTAGACTATGGCACCTTTGGATCAAGGGCTTTGTTTCAGTCATGCTCTCCATCTCTGAGCTGGGGAGTATGCCTGTTGCATACTCAAGGGTACTGTGAGCATGGAAGGGAATGAAGATGGGAAGTGAGTCACTGGAACCTAACACACATCTGTCAGAGCAGAGGCTGGGCAGGTAGTCTGAGTGCCAGGGCTGGATCCTAGAGAGAAACAGCACTCTGCTGAGCAGTTGGGTGCAATAACCCTGCACATGAGTATAAACACTCATTCATAGGTTCAAGGTAGATTCCATGTCTCAGGATGATTTCTATCTCAGGTGAATAAGCCAACAAAAATGAGAGGAATGTTGGTGATTACCTCATGTGAGAGATATAGAAACTGAGGGCCAAAGAGAATGACTTGCCCAAAGTCACAAGGTCAATCCAATAGTGGATTCAAAAACACAATAGGGAGTTTTTTTTAATCTACTTTTCCTTAGAAAGGATGAGCTTTTGGTACATTTCCTCTGGGATTCCCACTCTTTTACAGACCAGGGCCTTCTGGCCCTACTGTTCCCCATCCATTGCGAGTTCATGTTATCTGCTCTATGGCTGGGCTTACCCTCACCCCAGTAGACTTGGGTATTTCTAAACTCCATTAAGCTGCCATATTTGGATCTCTTTACAGCTGGTTCCATACTGGGAGAAGACATTTGACATCGACTTGTCAGCCCCACAAATAGGAGTCGTCAATGTTACTGATGTGAGTTTCCTTCCTTCATCCTGGGTTGACCATTACTTTACTTTTTTCTCCATCTCTCCTCCCCTCTACTAAGTAGGAATTGAGTGCTTTCCAGAAAACAAAGCAGACATGCTCAGTCTAGTGGCTAGACTAATTAACCTGGGGGAGGGGCAATGCATAATGTGAACATGCCTCCATCATTCATTATAATCCTCTTTGGAGTCTTCAGTGAAATTGTCTCTTCCATGGTATTCTTGGAGCTCACCTGGCATTGGGAGTATGACAACATTATCTACTCTGTCTATCTCCTCCAGTAGACTTTTGAGAATTTTTTTTTCTTTTGGTACTGGCATTTGAAATCAGGACCTTGTGCTTGCCAGGTAGATAGATTTACAGCATAGTCGTAACTCCCTCTTGACTGACCAATTCAAGGATGGAAATCTTATGCACACATAGTAGGTGCATCAAATCTGTGGTTTAGTTAAACTGAGTAGTCCACAGTCTTTGCATTCATAAAAGTCTAAGACTAAGGGATAGGTAAGTATTCCATTAAGTACAAGGCGGATTTGATAAACTGCATAATAAGATACAAATAAAATTCTGAAAAGACATAGAAATCAGTGATTTCTGCTTGAGAGAATCAGAGAATCGTTTAAGAGAAAGTGGCATTAAAATGGAGTTTGACAATGGATAAGTATTTTAATGAGTGAAGTTAAGGGAAGTAATTTCCAAATTGAGGAAAAAGCAGGATGGAAACATCAAAAGCCCAAAAATGAGTATCATGTTTGGCAATAGGCAAGTAGCATTTTCTGTGATTTCATAGCCTAGAAATCACTGAAGCTGATACTGGAAAACCAGTGACATTATTCTATTGGCCATGAAGAGCCACAGTGCTTTTTGTTTTTTTTGTTTTGTTTTGTTTTTGTCAGTCGTGGGGCTTGAACTCTGGGCTTGGGTGCTATCCCTGCACTCTTTAGCTCAAGGCAAGCACTCTACCACTTGAGCCACAGCGCCACTTCCGATTTTCTAGTGGTTAATTGGAGATAAGAGTCTCATGGACTTTTCTGCCCGGGCTGGCTTTTTGAACCATGATCCTCAGATCTCAGTCTCCTGAGTAGCTAAGATTACAGGCGTGAGCCACCAGTGCCCGGCTCCACCAGTGGTTTTGCACTAAGGACATAATAGAGACCTCAGTTTTTGGAAGCTTTTTATGGCAAAAGTGCAAGAAAAAGATGGAAGGAACACCTTTGGCCAATCCAACTTTCCACTTTCATATATTACTGTTCTAAGCTAGATTATCACCTAAGCACTTTCTATGGCCACTCACTGAAAGATGAAAGGAGGGAGACAGAGTGGGAAGCCATCTAAAGACCTGCACTGAACTTAGCTTCCATCTCCTGCCTGTGCCGTCTCCTAGGCGGATAGCATATGGATGGAGATGGACGATGAAGAGGACCTACCTTCTGCTGAGGAGCTGGAGGACTGGCTGGAGGATGTGCTGGAGGGTGAGATCAACACAGAGGATGATGATGATGATGATGATGATGACGACGACAATGATGATGATGATGATGACGACGACTAGTTGCTCTGACAACTATTTCCCAGCCCCACCTGCTCTCTTTCTATATCTCCTACCTTCTTTGTGCTCTTCCAGGGACACTAGGTCATTCTCTGCCATAAGGCCAGTTGGTCTGTATTTTGGGTGCTGATATCCTGGTTCCCCTCAACTGATGAGGAAAGGAGCGATTTCTTTTTAGATACCAGCTCAACTCTCTCATCTGACTTCTGTTTCTTATTCCCTAACTTACTTGTATCTATTTTTTCTCTCATCGCTCCTCACATTCTTTCATTTTTCCTCTTGCCATTATCTAGGGGTCCCATCTCTCTTGTTCCTTCCATCGAGGCTTACGGTCTTTCCTCATTCTCTCAAATCCTGCATCCTTCTGTCTTGTCTCTGGCCAGGAGGAAGGGAGGTACTGTGGGGCTGTATCTCAGCCATCTCTTGTTAATGTATTTGGGTCAAATGCAAGGCCTCAATAAAGAGATCTGGGACAGAATGAGCAAGTGTCTGTTGATGAATTCTCACCCTTGTGGCAGGGGGAGGTGGTCACAGGATGGGAGATTTAAGTGTGGGTGCCTTGTTAGGAATGAGCTAGGGGACTGTGTGTGTGATAGGAGCGGGGGGGGGGGTGCTCTCTCCAGGCAGTTATCCCAGAAAAGCCTGGATTATTTATCAGCTTCAAGTCAACAAGCCTTTTCTGAACACATGGTGTTTGTCCAGTGCTGCTGTTGGGCTCAGGGAGAACAGAGAGTGCCAGGCCTGTCCCTACTCTTGAGCTGATTAGTTTCACTGAGAAGTTAAGATAAGCACAACTAAACAATGGCAGAAAAATACAAAGCAATATGTAATTAAGTGATTATGTGCTACTGGATTATACCCTCCCTACAAGCTCTTCTTTGGATATCACAAAGAATCTCAATGATTCTTTACAGTGATGCATTCCCAGATGTTGTCCTTCCTAGAGTCCCCTCCTCTAGGTTCCCATTGCCTCTTCTATGTAGACCTCCATTCTAATACTCAACACATTCTGTTATAGTTCTTCACTTATATGTGTGCATATCCCACTCAACAACACCTTAAGGACAGGAACCCAAGTGTTCTCTTCATTTCTACAAGGCTAGGCACATAAAAAGTTGTCATTAATGTTTGCTAAAAGAAGGAACAAATGAAATCTAGGAATGGACTCAGAAGAGAAGGATCGGAGTGAGCTTGATGACTCTGCAATGGAAGTAGGCCTTTACTAAACCTTCAGTTAAATAATTGGATTTGATTAGAGGCAGAAGAGTTGGGAAGGAGATATTTCAGAAAAGTCCCCTAAAATGGTAGGGTGTGTTTGTCTTAGTTGGGTTACAGAGAGCAGAGTGATGAGGAGAAACTCAAAATTGTGTTTGTGAGGTTGTAGATAAGCCTAATGGGAATGGACTATAGAGATGTCTGAAGTTAACCCATGAGTTGGTAAAGGAGAAAACAATTTCATATTGTATTGAAGAACATGAGGGAGGAAGATGATGGTGAGCATAGAGGCGAGGAATCAGAGATGGTTATAATAAGTAGAATGAAGTTGGGAGAATGTGGGTCCATGGGGTAGAATGGAGAAAAGGCATTGACTTACGAGAAATCAACCACACATGGGCTATTGGAATTGTCTGCAGGAAAGACCTACACACATTCCATTACAGGCCCAGGCTTGGGTATGCATAAAGGAGTTAGGCAGGGAAGGAAAAATTGTTGAACAGGCTAAAAATGTCAGCTATTATAGTGGGTTTGTTTACTTGAGCTTTGTTTTTGTTTTGTTTTGCCAGTCCTGGGCACTTGAGCTGCAGCATCACTTCCAGCTTTTTTTGAGTGGTTTATTGGAGATAAGAGTCTCACAGAGGGGCTGGGAAGGTGGCTCAGTGGTAGAGTGCTTGCCTTGCATGCATGAAGCCCTGGGTTCAATTCCTCAGCACAACATAAGCAAAAAGAAAAAAGCGGGAAGCGGAGCTGTGGCTCAAGTGGTAGAGTGCTAGCCTTGAGCTGAAGAGCTGAGGGGCAGCGCCCAGGCCCAGAGTTCAGGCCCCACGACCAGACCCAAAAAAAAAAAAAAAAAAAAAACGGAGTCTCAGAGTTTCCTGCACAGGCTGGCTTTGAACCTCAATCCTCAACTCTCAGCCTCCTAAACAGCTAGGATTACAGTGTGAGTCACCAGCGCCTGGCTAGTTTCTTGTTTGTTTATTTGGAGACAGGTTCTTATCTAGCAAGCCTCTTGATATGTAGTCAGACTTCCTCCAAGTTGTGATGTTCTTGACTGCTTCCATGCCTGGCCCAACATCATAGTTTTCATGAAGCCAGTGTAAGGCATTGCCAGGAGACTTCAATAATTTCTAAATATGGGTGAATGAAACCTGAAGTTTGAGAACATTTTACTCTCCACAGACAAATCCAGGAAGTGCTCCTAGAGAAGATGATCCAAATAGATAGAAACCAAGTGTATCCATCCAACATGCTCCCATTTAATTAATGATGAGTAGGTAGTATAGACACTAGGTTACTATTATTAAAATCAACCACCAAGGGGCTGGGAAGGTGGCTCAGTGGTAAAGCGCTTGCCTTGCATGCATGAGGCCCTGGGTTCAATTCCTCAGCACCACATAAGCAAAAAGAAAAAA
>NW_012267347.1:1643021-1668702 GCF_000151885.1 Dipodomys ordii | reverse complement strand
CTGGGGATTCGGACGCAGCCTGCTTCCCGCCCAGCCGGCCTGGCCGGCCAGCTCCCGCCCCTCCCTCTCCGCCCGGGCTTCGGCCTCGCCTCCGCTGGCCTCCTCCCGGCGCAGCCCTGACTCAGTTCCGCTGGTACCCTCCCCTCCAGCCCACTGCACCTGGGGAGAGCTGGGATGGGTGAAAGCTTGCCCAGAGGATAGGAAGGAGCCAGGGGTGAAAGGAATGATGTGGCTAACGCAACGCCCCACCCCCCAAAATTACATAAAATCCGTGTCAAAACTAACTGGGGAAACAAGCATACCTACGAGACAGCCAGCACACACAGTAACACACACCCATGTGACTTACACATTGTCTCACACTCCCCAAGTCACGCCGCATCCCACCGCCCACCTCCTCCCTGGTGGAGTATCTTGTACTATCGACTCCAAGACATCAGTCTTGACACTGGGGGTGTTGAGTAGCGGACAAGAGGGGCCACTTTGAATTTGGGGGCAGCTTTAGGAGACAGGACCTTAAGGACTAAAGAGCCTGTGCTCTTAGCTGGGTGAGGGGCTTTTGATGATCTCTTGATAGTTCCAGTTGGAGCTTAAGCTGCTGGGAGTGGCTAGTTTCTGTTCATCAGAGTGGCCAAGGGATGGAGGAGGGTTTTGGAAGGGAGAGGGAGGAAAAAAAGAATGAGTATGAGTCAGCCAAGAATGGAGCCGAAGTCAGAGGAGACAGAATGAGAGGAATGTGTGCGAGGAAACAGACATGGAGAAAGGGACAATAAGGGAACAGAGAAGGAGAAAGTGTAAGAAACAGTGTGAAGTGTGTTGGAGAGTGGACTAACAAGGCTCAGAAATTAGGCAAGATGAAAGCCAGGAGTTAGAAGGAACATGCTGAATGTCTATCTTGTTTCTCTAGGTTGTGTATATGGCCCCCAGGCTGTAAGAGCGATTAGTGTTTAATTGCTCTTCCCTTTATGGTTAAACACTCCAGTGGGAATACTGCCAGCATGCCGTAGACGGCCAGCTTCCCTAGGTGCCTACTTCACTTCCATGACACCTGTGCCCATCATGTGTTCATATACATTGTCATGCATGAAGATCACAATCTCACAGAGCCTCACTCACAGGGATTCAGAATTGTTCTGTCAAGGACATCTCCACAAGTCAGTAGACAGCCACTGTATCTTCAGGCCCCTCCCACCAAACTCATTCTGTCTTTTGCAGCAGGGAGGCTCACCCCTTCTCTAAATATTTCGATGGGGACACTGAGTCACAGAACCCTGCAATACTAAAGTATCCCTGCTACTACCAAATGGGGTGGGTGGAAGGGATGGATGCCCACTGAAAGGAAGAAAAGAGGTAAGAAGTATAAGGAGAAAAGAAATGGATGAAGAAGAGATGGGAGAGGAAGAAATAGGAGCAGGAAGCACCATCATCAGATAAGTAGAAAGAGACGGGCTGGTGTGAATCACAGCCCTCCCTACCCAGCTATAACAAGTGCCAGCTGTCTTTGGCTGCTCTCATAAGTACAGACCTTTCTAAAAAATAAGGGTTAGCCTCAATCTTGTTTTGCCTCTTGGACTGACTTAAACATTTGAGGGCCCAGGTGTTCTGCCCCTCCTCTTACTACCACACTGACCCTGAAACCTCAGAACCTTCTCCTTCCTTTGTTAGAGGAGTAAAGGTGATGGAGAGGTACTCAAAACTGGATAGAAGCATGGGGAAGAAATCAATTAAGATATGAAATAAAGAAACATACAGGACTGTTTGATTTGGGGGTCCAGATGTAATTTAAAATAGGGTAGCTAGAACCCTGCTCTTTCTCTCCACACCCCTCTGCCTCTCCTTGATTATATCCTGCAACTTCTAACTTTGTACATGACTGACAGGTTTAATGCACGAGTTCCCTCCGGTCCATAATAAAGGGATCTCCAGGTCCTGGCCGGCTGTGTAGGATCAGCCCTCCCCTGAGCTTTAGGCAGCTGCAGCAGATGTGGAGGGAGGGGTAGCAGCTTCTAATCCCCAGGCATCCCTGTTTTCTGAGGCTGTGGAACTGAATGCTGGGAGGGGAAGGGGGGAGAAATGATAATCTACCACCTACCATCTACCATACATTTCTGTTAAAATGCACAGAAATTCTTCTGGTACTGCTACCTCCTCCACAAGTGGATCTGGTTTTGCCAGGCTTCTCTCTTAAGTGTCCATAGGGCCTGCCTTCTTCCTCCCTATTACCTATAGAGCATCTACCTCCTAACTATCCTAAAGGGTCAGTAAATAATGATCTTTACCTCCTGCTCCTTTTCCCTAGTATCCTCAGTTGGATGGACCTTTGTCAAGGTTCCACCTGGAACCAGCTTAGGAGAGGGAGGAAGGAAGGAAGGAAGGTGTGAGGAAGTGGTGAGTAGAGCACAGAATGAGCTGGGAGGGAAGGGGATTGACTTCCTGGCAGCCTGGGCTCCGGTTCCCAGTTCCTGCCCTGGTATCCTGTCCCAAGAATGGCCTCCACCCAGGTTGCCTAGTGTTCCTGGGGCAGCCCTCTATACTGCTCCAGAGATATTCATGAGAATATTTCAGAGCCAGGAGGGCAGACTTCTCTGTAGGCCTTAAGGAATTCTAAATCTCTGCTGAGGAAAGTGACTCAGAATGGAGCCAATTCCTGCCAGGCCCCACCATAGCCAGACTAGCAAGGGACAATGGTCGACTGAGAGCCACATACAGGAGATTCCACCTCCCCACATCCCAAACTCTTCTGTCCTTTTTTCTGCTGCCCCTCTGGGGCATGCTCGGATAAGATCAAGTCTTGAGAAGGAAGTAACTATGGTCTTTCCTTGCTCCAAGGGGTCATTCTTCTCTGTTCCTTTTTACCACTCCCCACATTCCATTAATCTAGTGTCCTGATGATTGGTAGGGGTTTCTATAGTAGTGCCTGTGTCTCTGTATAGACTCTGTTCATCACCCTCATCCCCTACAAGGATTTCTCACTGGCAGCCTGACCCAACCCTAGCTGGTTTCCTCCATTCTGTGGGCTCCTCCTCACTCCGTTGGACAGAAGCCTGTGGTTATACACTTTCTTACACACACACTTGGCTGGTTTAGAAACATACATACATCCCACATGTTCACAAGCCAATGCACTCACAACCACACATACAGTGTTGGCACACAGCTCCATTACCAGAACATCCAATTACATCCACTAACTCCTCCACATATCTCTATCCACCAATACAGGAATCAGCATCCATACACAAGATCCTGGTACACACAGGTCTTCTCCCACCCACTTTTAGAGCCCTCCTAATGTGTTTCACTGCTGGAAAGCTCCCACTCACTGCCCTCAGCCTTTGTGGGTGGGTGGGTGTATTACACATGTTAATCCCTTCCCGCCTACCTCCCCTGGGATCTGTGTTTTGTATTCAGAGCCCTAAATCTGAAAAGATTCACACCCACACCCACACATACTTTCCTCCTACAGAACCTCTCATATTTACAAACTCTCCTTCCCTATGAAAGTAAGGCATTATGGCTAAATCTTGCCCCCTTGTCCATTAGAGGGCTTGGCCCCAATGTCTCAGTTGGCGCAGGTAGTTCATGCTACCTTTTCCCTTCCTGCCCTCAACTCATTCATCTCTGGACCCTCTTTCCATCCCCCCCCTCCCACTTGCCCCCTTTTCTGCCCTTGGATTATCAGTGAAGGCTGGGTTGGGCTTCAGAGCCTGCTGCTGTGACCTAGATTTCAAGGCAGAGATGGTTCCTGGTGTTGACAGTCAGAGAGCATTGTTCCTGGCCCAGCCTGGCAGGACCACTGCTGGGCCCTTCTGTCTGGCTGCACCTGCATTGGGAATGTGTGTGCCTATGAGTGACTGTTTCTTAGGAGGGTCGTGCTAGACCTGCTGTCCAGCTCATTGTTTGTGTCAGTGTCTGTCACTAAAGGCAGGCTTATTTATTCTGGCCTTAAGTGGAGGGCTGGCTATGAGGACCTCTGGGTACCTACCTTTTATTATGCAACTGCCACACCTGTTTCACTTCTGCTTACAGCCCATAAATGAGGAAAATAGGATGAAACCAACCTTCCCCCTTTGATTTGCCACATTCCAATCCAGTTTAAGTCAGGTCCATGTCATCTAGTTTCTTGCCCACTCTGGTCTAATCACAGAGTATTTATGGTGTGTTTTAATGCTTGTTGAGTTCACTACTAGTTTCTCACTCTATCAAAACCAGAAAGTTCTAAGGTGCAACCTTTTTTCTTCCAGCTTTTTTTTTTGGGGGGGGGGTTTGGTTGTGGGGCCTGAACTCTGGGCCTGGGCTCTGTCTGTCCCTCAGCTCTTCAGCTCAAGGCTAGTGCTTTACCACTTGAGCCACATCTCCACTTCCAACTTTTTCTGCTTATGTGGTGCTGAGGAATCGAACCCAGGGCCTCATGCATGCAAGGCAAGCACTCTACCACTAAGCTACCTTCCCAGCCCCATTTTTTTTTTGTCAGTTGTGGGGCTTGAACTTGGCCTGGGCGCTGTTCCTCAGCTCTTCAGCTCAAGGTGAGCGCTCTACCACTTGAGCCACAGTGCCACTCACGATTTTCTGGTGGTTTATTGGAGATGAGTCTCACAGACATTCCTGCCCAGGCTGGCTTTGAACCATGATCTTCAGATCTCACCCTCCTTAGTAGCTAGGATTACAGGCGTGACCCACCAACACCCTGCTCTTTCTTCCTGTTTTAGCCACAGTTCCTATTTTAGTAGATGGAAGCCTTGAATTTTCTCACCTATGGAGTGAAAATGAGATCTGGTCTTGCTCAGCCACTAGATAGTGCCAGGATGTTGGTGCAAGAAGAGGTGGCAGCCCCTTCTTGATGGACTTTTCCAAAGCTGTATCTAAACTCCCCTCCCCCCTACCACCTCTCCAGCCTGGGAACTGGGCAGGGGGCCAGAGCTAGCCGCTTGGTATTCTTGGGCGTGGGGGCTGCAGGCACAGCACAAAGGCTAGGAAAGAAGGCTGAGAGGGGCCTAATAACCATCAAGTGAGAAAATGGCCTCCAAAAAGGTAGGGGTAGTCCATTGCTTCCCCCTACCCTAAACCCTAATGAACCAATAGTCATTAGCATAGTCTGAGCATGGTAAGGCCAAAGATCCATCAGACCAAGCAACTAGGCATCCATCCAAATGAGTCATTAGTGTGGTGGTGGGAAGATGAAGTGAGAGAGGGACCCCCTTTGCTTCTGGGGAAGAATGGAAGCTAGATGACATAGCTTCAATCAACCCCTGAAGCTCCTTTGTAGCGTCTCACTGCTGTAGCACGCCTCTCCCTGGACCTTCTTTTTGAGTGTTTTGTTTTTTTCTCTGACAGGGGGAGGGGTTGCAGGTGGGTGGGGCGACGGGGGGGGGGATACTTGGAGACAGTGGGTGAGAAAGTCAGGAGCAGGTTGTCATGGTAACCGCCTCCTCAGTCAGGGGAGCTGTTACCAGGGTTACTGTTGGGGGGGGGAGGGAAATGGGGGGAGGCATGACTTGTAACTCTAGGCTCCAGCCTGGCTCCTAGCTTCCGAGTTTCTTCCTATCTAACTCCACTGCTTCTATATCTTCCTTTTCTCCCTCTAGCTCTGTCCACTACCCCCACCTCCATATGCACATGCCCATCAGAGTGGGAGATGAGTAGTGCCAGTAAAGTGAACCAAACACTGTATGCTAAGTTCAGCCTTCTCTTGTTTGTCACCTCTCACCCTCAGTCATGGCCGAGTATGGGACTCTCCTCCAGGACCTAACTAACAACATCACCCTTGAAGATTTGGAACAGCTCAAGTCAGCCTGCAAGGAGGACATCCCCAGTGAGAAGAGTGAAGAGATCACTACAGGCAGTGCCTGGTTTAGCTTTCTGGAGAGCCACAACAAGCTGGACAAAGGTGGGGGAGGGGGCTCTGTTCATTCAGCAAATAGAGATAAGCACAAAGCTTTTCTACACATGACAAGACAGAGTATGAGATGCTGAGAGTATAAGGAGTTCTACAGCAGTAGAGCACACTTTTCATCATGCTCCTTGTCAGTAAAAAATGTACTCCTGTATTACTATGTGTATGCATATTTCATGTATATGTATTGCATACATGCATTTATATTCATAGTACAGACACACATATACTACAGAACATTAAAAAACAATTTCAAATAGTAAATTAAAAAAAATAAAAGCATTTTTCTTATCTTCTTAGAAGCTGCTGCTTTTGATGGGAGGGAGGTACCATGGAGCTGAGGGCTTTAGGGAAGAACTGGTATTTAAAATGGCCCTAAAAGGCAAGTGCTATTCCTAAGGTAGAAACCAAAGGAGGGCCAGGGCCTGCTAGGTAAGTACTTGTAGAGTTTCTGGTGTGTTTGAGAAAGCAGATGTTCAGAAGTGTTGGCAAGGTAAGTCTCAAACTATAGAGGAGGGGGATAGACAAATGGTGAGGAGGAGAAGTTGCAGGGAGGAGGGGGAGTGCAGTCATAATACTCAATGTATAACTTAAATTAAGTGAGAGGAGGTGTTTGGAGGAATGAGGGAGAATGATGGAAGGGGAAACATACAAGACAAATCATACTCATAAAATGATTTGTTGAATGGTACCATCTTTGTAAAATTAACTATAATAAAAATATAATTTTTTAAAAAAGAACTAGGCCAGGAAGGTGGCTTAATGGTAGAGTGCTTGCCTAGCATGCATGAAGCCCTGTATTTGATTCCTCAGTACCACATAAACGCAAAAAGCCCTAAGTGGCACCGTGACTCAAGTGGTAGAGTGCTAGCCTTAAGCAAAAGAAGCTTAGGGACAGCGCCCAGGCTCTGAGTTCAAGACAGAGGACTGGCAAAAAAAAAAAAAAGAACAGAACTGTAGAGGGTCCTTGAATGACAAGTATCTTAGGTAAATGGTCTCAGAGTCATGCAGGTTTATTACTCTGACTGTAGTGTGGATAGTGGAGAGAAAGGCCAAAGAAGGGCATATTAAAATTACAGTATTGCAATTATCGGGAGCAGGAACATGTCTGAAGCCGTTTGCAATCTCTTGGAATTGGCCACACCATGGAGATCAGCCTTCTGGTTATGTTCATACCTTCTCATTTAAACTCTCAGGGCCAGGGTTCATACTAACTATTCAAGAAGCTGAGATATGAGAATCACAGGTCAAAAGCCAGCCTAGGCAGGAGAATCCATAAGACTCTTACCTCCAATTAACCACCAAAAGACTTCAAGTGAAGCTGTAGCTCAAGTGGTAGAACACTAACCTTGAGAAAGGCTCAGAGACAGGCCCTGAGTTCAACCCCCAAGACCAACACACACACACACACACAGAACCTTTCCTGGATTGTCCATAAAAATCCCACCCCTCTTATACCACATGTGTTGTGGGAAATTCATCTTGATGCACACTTAAAAGGGAAAGAGTAGGGTGGGTTTGGGGTAGCAGTTTTTTCCATTGTCCAATCTCCACAGAATGTAATTTATCTAACCCAAAGCCCTTATTCCCAATCTATAAACCTAGATGCTTCATTGAGGAAGCGCTTCTGGGGCCAGTCCTCTGTGCTGTGCTGTGGGTGCCTCAGGTTTCTTTACTGGCTTAGTAGCCTCTATCTTTTCAGCCTTGGTTCCAGAATGATCAGGCAGAGAAGGGGAAGCTAGTTTTCTCTAAAGCCCTACTTCTGATCTGGTCTCCCATCTTCTTCCAGACAACCTCTCCTATATTGAGCACATTTTTGAGATCTCTCGCCGCCCTGATCTACTCACTATGGTGGTTGACTATAGAACTCGAGTGCTAAAGATCTCTGAAGAGGATGAGCTGGATACTAAGCTAACCCGTATACCCAGTGCCAAGAAGTACAAAGGTAAGAATATTGCTTCCTCTAGCCTTGAGACCAGGTCTTACAACCCAACCTGGTCTCAAAATGGAAACCATTCTTCACTTCAGAGTGCTGGTATTACAGACGTATGTCATGTAATTCTCCTATGAATTCTGGGAATGGAGGTTGATGCTCAGTGGATATGTTTGGTATCTCACACACCTTCCATCCTTGGACTCATCCCTTTCTGCCCCTAGACATTATCCGGCAGCCCTCTGAGGAAGAGATCATCAAACTGGCTCCCCCACCGAAGAAGGCCTGAGCAAGGGGGAGGAAGAAGAGGAAGGTTGGACCTTCAACGGACCATTCCCTTCCCCATCCTCCATGGGAGGGGGCAAGGGGAACCCCCACCCTATACCCACTTACTAACCTGGTCCTAACCCTTACTGTGCGCGTGTGTGTGCGTGTGCGCACGCTCTGGCTGTCTGTCTATGTCTAGCTCATCTAGTTCCTCCTCTACATGAGGGGATGGGAGTCAGGGGATAAGGTAGGGGCGTAGTTTCCCTAGTCTAGAGGGGAAGCAGAGGCTATTTCTATGCAAATAGAAATTGGCATTCTTCCTCCTCTTACACCCACCCTACCCCCATCTCTAAAGTATGGAAGCAGAAAGGATCTGCATTTCCCTACATTGGGGAACTAAGGTAGTGGTAAGGTATGGGAGAGGTGCGGTAGGTCTAGGAAAGGCAGTAGGGTGGGAAGGTTGGGATAATTGATCCCCACGTGGAAGAGGTGAAAGAAAGCCAGAGCACCCTGTGTTGGACTGGCTAGAGCCCAGTTTCCTGCTGTTCTTCAGGCTGGAGGGTCCTGGGTGCCAGCAAGTCCCTTTTTATTCCCCATCATGAGTCTAGGATGGGTATGAGCCAGGGATCTTCTCTTTAGAGAAGACCACTGGATCCTTTCCTGGATTCAGTGATCAGACCCCACTGGGCAGTCAGCATTCAATGACCCATCCACCTCTGCTCTGGAGAAACTGCTGTGAACATGTACAACTGAGCCTGAAATGGGGATACAGGAGAGACAAGGCCCTTTTCCACTTCTTTATTCCTTTTCAGGATGTGGGGATACACTGACCCTGAACCTATGAGGGCTAGGGAATGAGATCCTGAGTTTTTTAATCTCACCCTGCTCCCATCTACAAAGTCACAATGTGGATATTGCAGACAACTTTCCCTCTCTCCACTTAGGTCTATCTAGAACACCCCAAGCCAAAGAGAAGAGAAGTTGTCAAGTAGTGTTTTCCTTGCACTGATCCCCATCCCCAATTCAATCCAGAAAGGAACTTGGTAACCTTTCTCACTTGACACCCTGGGTCCCTTGGGCTTGTGGAAGCCTTGTAGTCAAGTCACTAGAGTACAATGAGTGACCCCAGCCTCCTGCCTGACCCAAGATGCCTTTCCCTACCCTGACCGTGCTAACTGTGTGTACATATATATTCTACATATATGTATATTAAACCCGCACTGCCATGTCTGCCCTTTTTTGTGGTATCTAACATTAACTTATTGTCAAGGCCAGAGCGGGGGGGTGGGAGGGAAATGCCACAGTTAAGGGAGTGGCAGTCAAATTGCTACATAGTCCAAAAAAGAAAACTTTTTTATCTTAAATAAACAAATACACAACCCCCTAAAAAAAGATTCTCAACCACCAAACATTAAATTCACATGCAAACTCAGAGACTACCTAGAAAAAGTTGAAGAGCTTTTAGTATGTGGGAGCAAGATTTTAGTGGGAGGGAAGAGCTGGCTGTTAGAAGAGGGAGAAGCCAGACTGTTTAGAAAAAGCACCCTCAACTCCTAACGCAGCCTACTCTACCCATCCCCTCTGGCCACTGCTGTGGACACCTGCCTTAACACACACACCTCGAGGACTCCACGGTTTTGCCTTAAAGGACCTTTCCAAGTCTCCTCAGCCCTGTCTGGCTTCTCCCTTAAGAAGGAGATATTTGTAGAATTGGGTGAAAATGAGCACGAACTGTCCTATTTGGGATGCTATGTGTGTGTGAGAGAGAGAGAGAGAGAAAAGAGGGGAATGAGATGAGGGGAAAGGAAGAAAGATAGGGAGCCTTCTTTATGGAAAAAAATGGGAGAAGAGAGACAGGGTTATTTTCATCAGTCTAGTAGTTTCTCTGTAAAACAACAACAACAAAAAATCTAAGAAGACTAACCTCCCACCCTTTGTAATTGCTGTGAGGTTGCCCCTTTATGTGCTCCTCCGTCTGCAGTGTGCACGGCCTTGTTCTAACCCGGAATAAAGGTGAATGATTGTACTGTTATCTGATTCTAGAATTTCTATGAGTGACAGACATTTTGGAGCCTCTGAATGACTGCAAACTGAGAGTGGTATTATCCTATCATTCTTCATTAAAACATGAATAGGAGCTTGGAAAATGTCCCAAATAGTGACTCCAGCCCCACTTCCTAAGTGAGATACACAGGACTTATTCTACTTACAACAGTCACCAACATGTTGTAAGCCAAAGCACTGAAACAGGGACATCTCCAACTAGATTTCATTAAAAAATTGTGTGTGCCAATCCTGAGGCTTGAATTTAGGGCCTGGACCGTATTCCTGAGCTCTTTTTGCTCAAGACTAGTTCTCTACCACTTGAGCCACAGCACCTCTTCTGGTTTTCTGATGGTTAATTGGAGATAAGAATCTCATAGGACTACTGTCCTACTTGGGCTGGCTTTGGACTGCGATTCTTAGTTCTCAGCCTCCTGAGTAGCTAGGATTACAGGCATGAGGCTCTGGAAGCTGTGTAAACTTCATAAAATTTTAACATGAGCAGAAGGAGAGGGCAGGACCAAGTACCTACTTTTAAGAAATAGAAATAATATATCATGAATGAATACACCATATACCACACAGAAGACAAAAGGTGAGGGGGAATTTTACTGAGAAAATACAATGAATTCCAGAGTGCATGGTTTTTGGCCCACCTAATCACCCCGATAGCAATAAGGACACAAGACTACTTAGTCATCCCACACTCCTTACCTCAGAAAGGAAGTACAGGAGCTAACGTGGTCTGAGAGTACTAGGAAAAGGAGCAGGAGGAAGAAGTGTCTGAAAAATACAATTCTCTTACTCTTTCCCTCCTCCCTCCTGCTTGTCCTGGGGTTCAGAATTGGATCTTGTGGAACCCATAGGCAAAGCAATTTCAACAGAAGCATTTACAAGGAAACATTCAACTGAGACTTTTATACTCAGTGGACTGGTGGTTATGATAGATGTCTTAAGACCCAGCCACCAGAATAAATCTTTGGATTACTGATTTGTTTCTCAGTCCCCAAATACCAATACAAGGTATCAAGTCAAACCCAGAAAGTTGTTCCCTTTAGCCAGGCACTGGTGGCTCACGCCTGTAATCCTATAATCCTAGTTCTCAGGAGGCTGAGATCTGAGGATTGTAGTTCAAAGCCAGCCTGGGCAGGAAAGTAGTCCGTGAGACTCATGTCCAATTAACCACCAGAAAACCGGAAGTGGCATTATGGCTCAAGTGGTAGAGCGCTTGCTTTGAGCTGAAGAGCTGAGGGCAGCGCCCAGGCCCAGAGTTCAAGCCCCACGACCGACAAAAAGAAAAAAAAAAAGTTGTTCATTCTTTCACTTGGAAGGGAGTTGGTTGGAGTTGAACAGCTTAAAGAATCCAATAGCCAAAGGTATGAGAGAGAGAGTGTGTATACCTTCTGTCATAAGAAGACCAGGAAAAAAGAGCCAGCAGTGTGTGCACTTTCTGAAGTCAAAATTCAATCACATTTCAAAGGCTAGCATTTGATTAGAAGAGCGAGCTTGCTGAGTGCTAGTGACTCAGAAGGTTGAGATCTGAGGATCACGGTTCAAAAGTAGTAGAGCACCAGCTTTGAGCAAAAAAGCTAAGGGACAATGCCCAGGCCCTGAGTTCAAAGACACCCCGGAAGTTCCCATAAAATTTGAGAGGTAGGAGATCTAAAGCAAAGAACTAGGAGGAATTTCTTGCTTTTTCCATCCCCACCAACATAGGGAAGGGAAGAACTAGGGATCCTTCATTCTTGAGTCTTCTAAAACCTAGGAGGTAAGCCCCAAGCTCTAACGGCCATAAATAAAGGGTAAACTACCACAGGTGTCATTTCTACATCATCACTCTTGATCATTCTTCCTTTAAGTCCCTTTATTGCATTCATAAAGAATATATAGGTATTTAAACTTTGACAATAATTTTAACTTGATACATCCAAGTTTGACTTGCTTTTTAATATATTTATAGATATAAAATTAGGCCTCTTAACAGTGATAGGGACAGAGAGATTGCTGCCACCAAAAAAATAAAATAAAATAACAGAAGAGGTAACATCCTTCTTATTCTTTCTCCACCTCTGCCCCTCCTCCCACCTCTCCTGAACCTCCCTCACCAGACCCACTTAGGGGATAATGGGATGAAGAGAGGAGAGTGAAGGATACATAATCAAGTGCAAAACACTGTGATAACTACAGAGAATGAGGTGGAAAGTGAAGTGTGGGATGGTTAGGGGCTCTAAGGACTTCCCAGAAAAACAGAATCTTGGGATAGGGTTGCTTGGGGAAAAAACAATGAAACTGTCATAGACTTCTTAAAAAACAAAGAAAAAAAAGGTCAAAAAACCTAAGCCAAAGAGAGAGTGGCATTCCTATCCTCCACTCTTGCCCCTTTGGTACTGAACAGCCAGTTGTTCCCCCCACCCACCCCCACAAAAGAAACAAGGGAAGATTAAAGAAAAAGAAGCCCCATTCCTATCCTAAACCAGTTAACAAAACAGGTTCCCCCTCACCCTGGGAAAAAGGCTTCAGAGGGAGGCCATTTCTGATGAGTCCTTTGCACCTCTCCATGGAATCCTATTCCAGGGCTCAACTCCCACTTCTAGGGGCTCTCTGTTGATTTGTTCCCCACTGGTCTGTTCTCCTTCTGAGATAGCTTTCATCTAAACAAAAAGTCCAAAGTGCATTTCTGCTGAATGTAAGGGCCTGAGGCAGGAAAGAGTTGCCCAGGCAAGATTGGGTTGGCAGCCCGAGCCTGCCCCTCCTAAGTATGGGGCCTCAGGATGGCATGCACTGCACCCGGTCAGGGCCCTCCTCCTCGTCCGATGTGTCTGAGGAGCTGGGAGACTCATCAGAGTCCGCATCCGTAGCCCCAACCCCAGGTTCTCGCCAACGCTGTGGGACGGGAAAGCCTTGTTAGTAATTTCCATGAAACTACAACAAAGGTGTTAAGATATTTACTTACATTTGTTTATTTATGAGACCACTTCACTATGTTAGGCTTCAAACCTTGATCCTCCTGCCTTAGACTCCCAAGCAGCTGGGATCCTAGTCTTAGAATTTTTCTTAAAGGGATAGACTAACTATTTCAGATGTATGGGCATGTGGTCTCTTATAACTGCCCACCTTTGCCCTGTAGAGCCACAGACATTAGAGAATGAATGCAGCTGCATTTTCAATAAATTTATAAAAATGAGCAGCAGACAAATTGCCAGTTTGCTGACTCCTACCCTAGGCCATTCCTAGCATGAGAGTAAACACAGAAGAGACCTCTTGTTTCTCCACCACTCCCTCTCTCTATCTGTCATTGCCTTTATGAAGATAGAGCTCTATAAATACGGCAACAGAAGACAGCAGACAACTTTCTGCAGTTGGTTCTTACAGGGATAGAGAACAGCAGATGGGAAATCAAACCTCTTTTAAGTATTGAGGAAGTGTGCACTGGAACTTTCTAACACTCTTAAAAGGATCATTGTTTTAGAGAGCTCAGTCCAATCCCAGCTTACCCGGTGATGGCGTCTCTGTCTCAGATGATGCATAAGGAACCAAAGCATGTGGCTATCGAATAGGTCAGTGTGATGCAAGCTATCTTCATCACGCTCTCGCTTGTTCTTCTTAATCACCTGAAATGCAAAAGGATTTGGGGCAGAGAAAGAAATGAATAGATCCTGGACATGATCACAAAGGCTGGTGATAGTGCCCAGGTGGGCTAGTGTTGAAATCTCAATACTTAGGAAGCTGAGACAGGAGGATCACAAGTTTGAGACCATCCTAGTTTTGAGAGCCTATCTCAAAAGGGGGATGAGAATTTAGGTCAATGGTAGTACACTTGCCTAGCGTGCACAGTCCCTGGGTTCAATTCCTAGCACCGGGAAGTCAAAAAGGAAAATACTTCCGTTGGGTATTTTTAGCTGAAGAAAGGATGCCTCAGGTTCAGCCAAAGAAAGCTGAAGATTTCAATATAGACTAACTCTTTCCAAAGATGTTCCCTGCTCCAATCCTACTACCAAGTAGAAGCACTTTAAAACTGTCCTTTGGAACAAGACTAGCCCTACAGAGGCAGTGGGAGGAATGTGGGGGAAGATGTTAAGAGCAATAATTTAAAGAACTGGGAAACAAGTTACTGCTTCCTTGGACAGTGAAGAATGGCAATAGTAAATGCCTAAGTAGACAAAAACTTATGCAGCAGCCACTTACATCTTTTAACCCTGTCAGCTCAGTGGAGGCTTCAGCTGTGGGTGCCCAGATCTTCACATCATGGTCTAGGCCACTGGTTGCCAGCACAGGCAAGTGAGGGTGGGGCTCAAGACAGTTTACCTGGTAAGGAGAGAAAGAAACTACAGGTTCAGAGGTATGTGGGAACAGAGTCTAAAAATCACTATTCGCCTTGAGTAAGTAACTACCTTTGATCGGGACTAAGACAGCTGCTAGAAAGGCAGACAGCCCATCACTATTAGTCTACTATTAGTCTAGACCAAAGAGCCCTGGAGAGGGCATGGGAGGAGGGGGGGGTGCACAGCAGGGGGGGAATACCAAACTGGGTACAAGATTAGGCCCATCCGGGGTGGCACTGATCAAGATATATCATGTTCATAAACTGCCTTGTTAAATGGCAACTCTTTTGGACAACTACTTAAAGGTAATAATAAAACATAAAAGCAGACATTGGAGGCCTGTAATCCTAGCTACTCAGGTGGCTGAGATCTGAGATCACAGTTGAAAGCTAGCCTAGGCAGGAAAGTTTGTGAGATGCCTATCTCCAATAAATTACTCAGAAAAAGCCAAAAGTGGCACTGTGGATCAATTGACAGAGTGCTAGCCTTGAATACAAAGAGGCTCAGGGACAGTGCCTAGGCCCTGAGTTCAAGCCCCAGGACTGGAGAAAATAAAACCATCATACCAAAATAAAGTAAAATAAAATACAAAAAAAAAAAAGCAATCTAGCTTCTTTCAAAAAAAATTTATTCTAGCCGGGCGCTGGTGGCTCACGCCTGTAATCCTAGCTACTCAGGAGGCTGAGATCTGAGGATCGCGGTTCAAAGCCAGCCCGGGCAAGAGACTGTGAGACTCCTATCTCCAATAAACCACCAGAAAACCGGAAGTGGCGCTGTAGCTCAAGGGGTAGAGCGCTCGCCTTGAGCTGAAGAGCTAAGGGACAACGCCCAGGCCCAGAGTTCAAGCCCCACGACCAACAAAAAAAAAAAATTAAAAAAAAAAAAATAAAAATAAAAAAAAATTTATTCTGCCTCTTTCTTCTGGGTGACCAGACATGTCATAATTTTAATAAATAAAAATGCCCTAGAAGATTAAAAACAAAAGATTAGGCCCATTCATCATTTCCTATGTAGAGATCTGGGGTAGTGTCATCCCTCATAATCCCTAGGACTGGTTATGCTTACTTGTGGCTTTACAAGAAATTAGTGAGGTCCAGAAGACTTCACTCCAGACTCTTAAGACTCTTAATTTCCCTGAGGCTGGACTAAAAATATTCCAGTAACTTTCATCAAGTGCCAAATTTTTAAAAATTTGAAAAAACCGGCTATCACTAAGTTTCCAAAGAATCAGAATAATTATATTCACTTAGTAGTGTTTACTAACTTGAGGAAGGCTCAGTCTGGAAAAAGGAGACTGAACTAGAGATGCTAGGGAACATCAGAAGCTAAAGTCAGCTTGAGAATCCTGTACATCCCAAGGGCAATCATCCTGCTCCTTGCTCTAAGAATACAATAATCTCAGCTATAGATAAAGCACCACAAAGTAACTAGGCAACTTCTTTTTGTACTCACTGCGTAATTTCTGACACTCTTATTCACTGACAAGAGAAAATACTATGGATTTATGGATGGCAAGCCTCTGACCCAATTTCCTTTAGTCTGAAAGTACTCATAACCCTCTGTTGTCTGTCTTGGAAATGTGAGCTTCCCTAACAGGACAGGGTAGGGCAGGGCAGGGCAGTGAAGTTCCCATCTCCAGCAGAAGAGCTCATCCCAAATTTAGCTATTAAAGCATTTTTGAGTTTTTTTAGTCCAATGAAGAGAAGATAGGAAAGGCACCTTGCCTTGTAGCTGCCCTATCATCTGACAAAACAACCCTTGGCAAAAACCTATTAGTTCTCTCTGGACCAACCTCCAGATTTAATTCTAAGAGTTAGTCTAAGAGTAAAGTAAAAAGCACATTTTCTTCCCCCCTCCTCCCATTTTACATTTAATTGCAGTTTATATTTGGGTCCTTCAAGCAGTGCAGGTGGAGCACAATGAGGCATCAGTTAGATATTCTAAAGCTTGAAAATATTACCAATAGATGCATGGCAACTTATACATACAAACCTGGCCTGTACACTGAGCTATCTCTGTTCAAACAAGCTGGCAAAATTAAAAAGTATAGAGGAACAACTCCTTGGGATTCAGACTAAGGAGAAAGCCAATAACGAGAAAAAAAAAAGCAAAAAACAAAACAAATTTCATACGGTACCTGAGTTGGAGCCTGAAGGGGGAACCAATACACTTTCTGGGCCAGGGTACCTAATCACTTCACCAAATCTGTCAATGCTAGGATTTATCCTAACAATAATAATATTTAGCAGATAAAAAAGCTCTGGCCTAAGATGCTTCAGCTAGAGTTAATATAAAGAATGAGATAAAGTATCAAAGTGCTTTTAGGAGACTAACCTGCTCTTTGATATCATCTCCTAAACAAGATAGGACCCCAACACAAGAGTTCAAGAGACCTGGGCAATATCCTTTTGGTTGTAATATTCTACTTTACATTATTAAACTGCTTCATAGTGTACACTGAGGGTGGACCTTCATAATCTTCATTACTGAAGGTTTAGAATAAAATAAAACAGGAAACAGAACCACATACATCATCTGGCTTATACAAAGGCAAAAAAAGGAAATACTTTTGTGAGTAGTCACTATATCTCTTGGTCTAGTCTCTCACAATTTGAATCACTAAAAGTCAGGCCTGGGGTCCACCCATCCCAAGTAGATATTCTTTGCATTTAGAACCAGGATTAATCACCAAACCCTGGTATATTCACTAAACTGAAAACAATAGTCTTCATAGTGTTTTTGGAGAATGGACAAGTGCTAGCCTGGGAAAAGACCTTCATCCTTGCATCTCTCTAGAACAGAATGTATGACTATTACAGAATTACCACTTAGACTCCATTCTTTACTAAGCCTCATCAAGTCATGGTTGAACTCTCTGAAGTTCTTCACATATCAGAAGGGATGAAAAGGAAAAGAACCCAAGCAGTCTTAAGAGGCCTTGGATAACCAGAATACACTGGATGACCAGTACAGTCTAACCTAAATGTTCTCCTTTCTTCTATGGTCTAAAAACTTTACAGCAGAAAACTAGTGAGCTTTTTTCTAATTCTGGGTCTCAAAGGCATAAAATATTATATAGTTAACTAGATACTGTTTTCCTTTCCTTTTTTTTGGGGGGGGGTGGGGTTCAGTGGTGGGGCCTGAACTCTGGGCCTGGGCGCCATCCCTCAGCTCTTCAACTGAAGGCTAGCACTCTACCACTTGAGCGTCAGCCCCACTTCTGGCTTTTTCTGCTTATGTGGTGCTGAGGAATCGAACCCAGGGCCTCATGCATGCAAGGAAAGCACTCTACCACTATGTAATGCAGCCTCAATTCACAATTCTCTTGCCATAGCCTTTAAGTGCTAGGATCATAAGCATGTACCACTACATCCAGCTAGATACATCTTAAAAGCTAATGACTCTTTCCTCCTTAACTGGATTCCCTTACTCTTCCTTATTGCTCTATCCTCACAAAGAATGCTTTTAGGACTGGGAAGGTGGCTCAGTGGTAAAGTGCTTTCTTTGCATGCATGAGGCCCTTGGTCCAATTCTCAGTATCATATAAGCAGAAAAAGCCGGAAGTGGTGCTATGGCTCAAGGGATTCGATTCCTCAGCATCACATAATCAAAAAGAAAAAAAGCCGGAAGTGGCACTGTGGCTCAAGTGGTAGAGTGCTCACACCTTGAGCTGAAGAGCTCAGGGACAGTGCCCAGGCCCAGAGTTCAGGCCCCACGACCAAAAAAAAAGAATGCATTTAGAACTCCAAGGACAGGCAGACTATGATATGATCATGGATTAGGTAACAAGCTGCTCAGCTACTCTTAAGGGACGGAGGGTTATAGATACACATGTGCCTCTTAAACATAACATGTATTTCCCTAAATGTTAATATTAATAATATTGAATACTATGTTATACTATACTATATGCAAACCATATTCTGACTTACCTAACTCACTAAAAAAAGTTCCTTTTAGCTTTTATATGCTGATCTAGGAATCAGCCAAGATCAGGCTTACTTAATTAAAGGGATAGGACATGGAAGACATATCATATACCTTTAACAAACATTTTATCCCTTTAATAAGCATGGAAGACTTTGTATAATACGGTGTGTTCTAAATTCTAATGTTTTCTTTTTTGGAAAAAAAGCCACTCTTAGAAGTAGTTTATCTCATTCAGGTTAGGAGATCTACTCAAAAATACCCCCTTCTTTTCAGTAAGCCATACCTAATGGGGGCAGAAGAAAAGAAAATTTTCTATCAAATCTTAACACCTTCAAGGGAATATCATATAGTCACTGAACATTATTTGCTCTTGCTAGAACCTATCTGCATTACCTGAGAAACTAGGGAGCCAGCCAGCTCACCACACCATACTTACCACACCTCCCTTGTCTCCCTCCATGAACTGAATGATCTGGCAGGATGATTTCTCCCAGAGGAAAATGTGCCCACAGTCACTACCGCTCACCACAAACTCACTCTTGGGGCCATAGAAATTGACACCTTTTACTGAAAGATAAATGAGGGAATAAACCACATTATGGTTGACATTAAGCCTATATTTATTTACCTCACAAAGAATTTGGTTATTCACCAACTCTGAACCAGCCAAGAGCCAAACAATTCATTTTTACAAAGCAAGAGACTATGCATGCATGTGCAATAGAGAGTTTTAAGATCATATTAGTACCATTGACTATCTGTTTACATTCTCCCAAAGAGCTCCAAAGGCATAGGAGTCTGGAGTCCCTGGGCAATAGCCTGCCTCTTTTACACTCTATCAGACAACCAAAGACCTCATAAATGCCTTACCTGTCCCAATCTGAATTATTCTAGCTCTGTGTACTCCTAGGCAGCAATTCCCTAAGTCTAGGATTATCCTTGATATGTACCCTATTGGTACTTTGCCAATATCTCTTGAGTCATCAATTGTTCTGATACGTGTGTGTGTGTGTGTGTGTGTGTGTGTATGTAACACAATTACTTATAAGATCAGGATTCAGGCCGGGCACGTGGGGCGCTGGTGGCTCACGCCTGTAATCCTAGCTACCCAGGAGACTGAGATCTGAGGATCTCGGTTCAAAGCCAGCCCGGGCAGGAGAGACCATGAGACTCCTATCTCCAATAAATCACCAGAAAACCGGAAGTGGTGCTGTAGCTCAAGTGGTAGAGCGCTCGCCTTGAGCTGAAGAGCTGAGGGACAGCGCCCAGGCCCAGAGTTCAAGCCCCACAACCGACCAAAAAAAAAAAAAAAAAAGATCAGGATTCAGTAACAGGATTATTACCAAGACTCAGTAACACAGTTTCACTCTCTTGAATTAGTAGAAGCTGTAAAAGCTGGGTACCAGTGGCTCATGCCTATATTCCTAACTACTCAGGAGGCTGAGATTTGAGGATTGCAGTTCAAAGCCAGCCTAAACAGAAAGGTCCATGTTACCTGTATCTCCAATTAACCAACAAATTAGAAGCTGGAAGTGGAGCTGTAACTCAAGTGGTAGTGTGGGCTAACCTTGAGCAAAAAAGCTCAGGGACAGCATCTAGGCCCTAGTATTGGCGTGTACACATGGCGCGTGCGCACGCGCACACATACAAATCCTACTTCCTTTGTCTGCCTGTAGACTGATTCCAAGTACAGATTTCTTCCCTATTTTTTCATTTGTTCCAGAGGAAAGGTGAAAGTAGCTACTATCTACAAGACAAACTATGACAGATGCCTGTTACTAGTGGGAAGAAGAAAAAACAATAATTACCTATCTTTTCTGTACATTAGAACCATGTGAAGAACTTTCAGAAAAAACAATTAAGCTGCACACCACACCAATTAAACCAGGATGTGTAAGGATAGGAGGCATCAATATTTTTAAAAAAGATGATTCCAGGAAGTGGTGCTGTAGCTCAAGTGGTAGAGTGCTCGCCTTGAGCTGAAGAGCTCAGGGACAGCGCCCAGGCCCAGAGTTCAAGCCCCATGACCAACAAAAAAAAAAAAAAAATGACTCCAATGTACCCTAGTTCCCTGTTGGGAACAGACACAGAACCAAGGAAAACCAATCTTCATTGGAAGATTTCCCTAATTCAAAAGAATTATTTCCCCCTCTGCACATCATTTTTATAATAACAATAAAAAATATTTTTAAAGAATTATTTCAGCCGGGCGCTGGTGGCTCACGCCTGTAATCCTAGCTACTCAGGAGGCTGAGATCTGAGGATCGCGGTTCAAAGCCAGCCCGGGCAGGAGAGACCGTGAGACTCCTATCTCCAATAAACCACCAGAAAACCGGAAGTGGGCTGTAGCTCAAGTGGTAGAGCGCTCGCCTTGAGCTGAAGAGCTGAGGAACAGCGCCCAGGCCCAGAGTTCAAGCCCCACGGCTGACAAAAAAAATAAATTAAAAAAAAAGAATTATTTCATCTTCCCTCCTGTAGCTGTACATTTGCTCTCCATTTCAGGTAATTCAGCACCACTGACTAAAGGTTTTCCCTGACTCTCTGACAAAGGCTTTTGCCTATTCTAAAGTTACCTGAAATCATAAAGAGATAAAAGAAAAAAAGTCAGTTCAGATTCATGCCCAAACCAATTAGAGACAACATCACTACACTGAAGATGCTACTGATCCCTCTTTCTTCAAGCATAGTGGAGAAAACATGAAGACTCGGGATAAACTCTCACTGCCAAAGTGACATAGCCTACTCCTTAAGTAGTTCTTATTTGTACAATGTGAGTATTGTGGCTCTCCTACCCAATATGCTTAGGCCACAAAAACCTAGAAAAATAATCTCACCTGTGGCATTATTTCTGTGACCCTTATATCTCTTAACATACTGAGCCCCATCACTGTGAGAGGAGTTGAAGAGGTAAATGTCTTCATCATTGTAACTGGCCAGGAGCTCTGCCAAGAACAAGAACACAGCAGTGAAGGTGAAGGCTGAAAAATAGACCAGGATTTAGGGGTTGGGGTGGGGCAAGAAGCAAGTAGTGCTCTCTTAATACTCGGGTATAGCACTAATCTTAATTGGAACAGCAGGCAAGAGAATTTAAAAGGTACTCTAGGAACACAGTACCAACCCAGGGGTAGCAGAATACTAAGGAAGATCACATTCATTAACTCAGCAATGAATCAAAGACATAAGCAGCTGCTCAGACAAGAGCCTGGGCTTCTGGACAGGCCTCCAAATATTATCTATAGTATTTCACAAATTGTGCCTGGTTATCTCAAAGGTCCTATCCTGTGTCCTCCCACTTCGTGCTCACCATCAGCAACTATCCCCCAACTGCTCCACTTGGAGCTGTAGCACAGTGGTGAGCACTGGAAGGCACATGCCTCATTGGCTCAGCAGCTCCCTAGACAGAGGGGGCATGCCAGCCTAGGAGCTGGGCCCTGCTCACGTACCTGTGCCGTCGTGGCTGTACACAAGACAGGTGATGTTTGCTTTGGACTCACTGTTCACCTGCAATAAGGAGCAGATACTGACTGATGCCCCTCCCCCCCATTTGTCATACACTTTTAGGAATAGGTTTTCCTGAAAACTCCCCTGTATCTTCTCCCAGAGACAGACAGATGGTGGGGGTGGGATGAGGCAGTAGTATGACTGATAAAACATAACCATTTCAATCAAGGGGAAAAGTCGTAGGGCTCTCTCTTGGTTGCCTTATTTACTTATTTATTTAGTGCAGATAGGTGTGTGTGCATGTGCGTGTGTGTGTGTACACATGCGTGCACATGTGCTGGTACTAGGGCTTGAACTCAGGCCTCGCACTCTCACCTGACTTTTTCACTCAAGGCTGGCACACTACCGATAAAGAGTCACACTTCTGCTTCCTTGGTTGCTTTCTTTGTGCTAGCAATTTCATACACACTGTCTCACTAGGCCTCACCATTATGGTACAAGGCAGTTATTGTCATCTATTTTGTCAATAAGAAATCTAAAAGTTAACAAAATGGAGTGATTGCCCAAGATAAAAAAATTAGTTAAGTGGGAAAGAGTTCAAATCTAGGTGTCTGACTTGAAAATCCAAGCTTTTTTCACTATAACAGTAGATATAGGGGGACAGTATTGGAATCAAGCCATGTCAGGAACATTCACTGACCCTTCATGAACCAACCTTACCAGGTGATGAGGACAGAATTTCTTGAGTACTCCATTGTTCTCATTTTCATCAATCTTCCTCTGGTCATAAATCCTGTAATGGAAAAAGTAACAAAACTGTCAAAACTTTTGAGCTGATACCTTAAAGAGTTGTAATTTCATGTGGCAGTGAGCATCTGGCTGGATGCTGATAAAGAGTATTTTCCCAGTCAAGTTCCTGGTGCATACTCTTCTATAAAGATCTTCCCTTCCCCAGCCATTTCCAGACTCTACACTTTCATCCAGGTATTTTCCCTAGTAAATAGGAATTCACTATTATATCTGGGAGGTGGGGGGCACGTGTACAGCCTGGTGTTCTTGCTTAGCTTTCCTACTAAAGCCTAACCCTCTACTACTTGAACCACAGCTCCACTTCTGACTTTTTGCTAGAGATAAGTTTCTTTGAATTGTCTGCATGAGCTGGTTTCAAACTTCAATCCTTAGATCTTAGCCTCCTAAGTAGCTAGGTGGTATGAGCCATTAGAGCCCAGCATTATGTTAGGGTATATTTTGACAGCATTGAGGTTTGAACTCTGGGTTTCATACTTCCAAGTGCTCTTAGCACTGAACCACATCTCCTCCTGTTTATATCCACTTTAAGTGGCTTATCTCTTTTCTCAACTTTTTTTGTTTTTTTTTGCCAATCATGGTGCCTGAACTCTGGGCCTGGGCACTGTCCCTCAGCTCTTCAGCTCAAGGCTAGTGCTCTACCACTTGAGCCACAGCACCACTTACAGCTTTTTCTGCTTATGTGGTGCTGAGGAATCGAACCCAGGGCCTCATGCATGCAAGGCAAGCAATCTACCACTGAGCCACCTTCCCAGCCTCTTTTCTCAACTTTTGTATTTTTTTTTTTTGGACGGTTGTGGGGCCTGAACTCTGGGTCTGGGCATTGTCCCTTAGCTCTTCAGCTCAAGGCTAGTGCCCTACCACTTCCGGCTTTTATCTGATTATGTGGTACTGAGGAATCAAGCCCAGAGCCTCATGTATGCGAGGCAAGCACTCTACCACTGAGCCAACTTCCCAGCCCCTTTGTATTACTTTTTAATTTTCATTAAATGTAAGATGGCTTTTTACATGTTACTATCCTACACAGTTAATTCAAGCTATTATATAGAAGCCAATGGGTTTGAAGCTCCAATCCTTCACTGAAGCTTTATTTGGTCAGTTCTTTCCCTCGTACCCCAACAAAAACCATTATAAAAGCACCTATCTCTCTCAACACTCTTTTATTCCTTTCCATCAAGCATGCTATTTTCACTTTCCTTCTCTCATCTAAGCTTTATAAATATTTATAACACATTATGTCAGGTAATGATGAACAAGGTAGATCCAGTCTTGGTCCCCTCCATTTGTCTCTCTAAAGGTGTCGCGCACGCACGCGCGCGCGCGTGTGTGTGTATGTGTGTCAACAGTCCTGGGGCTTGAACGGGTGTGTGGGTGTGGGTGTGTCCTGGGGCTTGAACAGGGTGTATGTACGTGTGTCAGTAATACTTTTGTATTACTTTTTTTTTTTGAGAGTTGTGGGGCCTGAACTCAGGGACGGGGTGCTGTCCTGGAGGTTTTTTGCTCAAAGCTAGTGCTCTCTCTACTGCTTGAGCCACAGCTCTACTTCTGGCTTTTTTCGTGGTTTAACTGGAAATAAGAGTATCACATGTTTTCCTGCCCAGGCTGGCTTAGAACTGTGATCCTCAGATCTTTGCTTCCTAAGCAGCTAGGATTACAGGACTGAGCAGCAGTGCCTGGCTCAAAAGTTGTTCTAAATCTTTTATTATTAATTATTCAGGGCCTCATGCATGCAAGGCAAGCGCTCTACCACTGAGCCACCTTCCCAGCTCCCTCTAAGGCTTTGATTCTTAACTCACCATTTTAATTTCAACAAGATACTTGCAGGCTTTGCTCTTCTGTTATGACATAGTTTATTATTCTTTCTCTGGAACACTTTTCCTTGATGCCCAACCACTCTTCAATCCTTAATACTGATGCTTCCCAGAAGCTTAGTCTCAAGCTCTGCTCTGACTTTATGTTAGGGAATTTTAATCTGGTATTCAAATATGTGAACCTTATAGAAACTGTGCATATTTTTCATATTATGTTTATTTCCATTATTTTCTTTTTGAGATTCAGGATTAGGACTCAAACTCAGTACTTTCACTCACTGGCTAGTGCTCTACCAACTGAGCCACACCCCCAATCCTTCATATGTTGTTTTGGCATATTTTGCCAGTCTTGGGGCTTGAACTCAGGACCTGGGTACAATCCCTGAGCTTTTGCTCAAGCCTAGCACTCTACCACATGAGTCACAGTGCTACTTCTAGCCTTTTCTGTTTATGTGGTACTACAGAATCAAATCCAGGGTTTCATGCACACTAGGCAAGCACTCTACCATTAAGCCACATTCCCACTTCAATATTATTTGTATTTTTTCAAACTGTTGTTTCTATATTCTCAAAGATGACAGAGACTCAAAAGCAAGAAATATACTGCTCAGGGCTGGGAAGGTGGCTCAGTGGTAGAGCGCTTGCCTTGCATGCATGAGGCCCTGGGTTCGATTCCCCAGCACCACATAAGCAAAAAGAAAAAAAGCCGGAAGTGGCGCTGTGGCTCAAGTGGTAGAGCACTAGCCTTGAGCTCAAGAGCTGAGGGACAGCACCCAGGCTCAGAGTTCAGGCTCCACGACCGGACCCCCCCCCCAAAAAAAAGAAATATACTGCTCATACAGCAGTTCCCCCTTTTATCTGTAACTTCACATTTCATGATACCAGTTACCTATAATCATCTATGGTCAGAAAATATTAAATGGAAAATCCCAGAATAAATAATTCAGATACTTGATGTAACTTTCATTATAATGCATTTCTATGATCATTCTATTTCATTATAGCTGCTGTTGAGCTCTCATTAGGCATAATAAATTCCATTACCGATGCTTTAACTACCACCTTCTGTATACAGAAATATGTCTTAAATCTGTTTCCAGGCCACATTTAGTCTGAGCTCTAGACTTCTACTTAACAATTCAATACTGTAATAGGGTACCCAAAGTAAACTCATTCTTCTTCCTAAACTAAACTCATTCTAAACCTGTTTCTTCCCCTGAATCTTTTTTTTTTT
>NW_012267347.1:1637066-1641089 GCF_000151885.1 Dipodomys ordii | reverse complement strand
TGTAGCTCAAGTGGTAGAGCGCTAGCCTTGAGCTGAAGAGCTGAGGGACAGCGCCCAGGCCCAGAGTTCAAGCCCCACGACCAACCAAAAAAAAAGACAGCGAGAGCCAAAAAAGCCCCTCAGTTCACAATGAGTTCTCCCAAGTCATAAAATTATGTCTAAATCCAAAACCAGTATTTAAAATTGCTAGTGAAATTTAATAAGTGAAAATGGCAGAAGATATGGTTTATGTCTTAGCTGCTATGTGGAAAACTTCCTCAAGTTATCAGACTTCTTTAAAACAAAATAACCTCTTAACATACAAAGCCATCTGTCAGAATGTTATATTAGGGATCAGAATGTCCAAGAAGGGCTGGGAAGGTGGCTCAGTGGTAGAGTGCTTGCCTTGCATGCATGAGGCCCTGGGTTCGATTCCTCAGCACCACATACGCAAAAAAAAAAAAAAGCCGGAAGTGGCGCTGTGGCTCAAGTGGTAGAGCGCTAGCCTTGAGCTGAAGAGCTGAGGGACAGCACCCAGGCCCAGAGTTCAGGCCCCACGACCGGACCCAAAAAAAAAAAAAAAACAAACAGAATGTCCAAGAAGGTGATTAAGTATTTTGGAAAAAGAGTAAAAAATATTCAAGAAAGTGGTTAATGGATTCATATTTCACCATAAAGGAATATATGGCAAAGTACAATGCATCTATCTTAACTTTCAAAGACACACACACACAAAAACCCAGCATACTCACCTCACAAACTGATCTCGTCCACCCACTGCAAACTGGTGGGTATTGGCAGGATTCACATAGATTGTGTATAGTCCCACTTTCTTCTCTTTTTCTTTTGTTACTACCAGTTTCCTTTAAGAGGAGAAACGCATAGTTATATTCTACAAAAGACTCAGATGGACGCCAGGCATCGTGGTAGAAGCTTATAATCCCAGCATCAGGAGGCAGAGGAAGAAGGATCAAAAGGTTAAAGCTAGTTTGGAGCTACATAATAGGCTGAAGACCAGCCTGAGCTTGAGCAACATTAAATCTAGACATACATAATGATGGTTTACACTTATAATCCTAGTTATCTGGGAAGTAGAGATCTGGAGGACAGTGATTTGAGGCAGTCTGGAAATAAGTTATCAAGACTCCAGGGCAATCAATAAAATTAGACATTGTGGCATACATATCATCTCAGCTATGTGGGAAATATAAATAGGGGGAACTGCAATCCAAGCCTGCCCTGGCACAAACATAAGATCCTATCTGAAAAGTAACTAAGCAAAGAGGACCAAGGTCATGCTCAAATGGTGGGGGTGCCTGACCAGCAAGTGCAAGACTCTGAGGTCAAATCCCAGAACGAGAGAGACAGAGAGAGAGAGAGAGAGAGAGATCCCTGCAAAAGGCAGATAGTAAGCCAAGATAATAATTTTTCCCCTTGACTTTGTAGTCAAGAAGAAATGTCTTAGTCAAGAAGAAAAACATTTTAGCCAGGTGCTGGTGGCTCATGCCTGTAATCCTAGCTACTCAGAAGGCTGAGATCTGAGGACTGCGATTCAAAGCCAGCCCAGGCAGGAAAGTCTGTGAAACTCTTATCTCCAACTAACCACCAGAAAACTGAAGTGGTACTGTGCTTCAAGTGGCAGAGTGTTTGCCTTGAGCTGAAGAGCACAGGGACAGCACCTAAACCCAGAGTTCAAGCCCCACGACTGACAAAAATAAAAAAAAAGAAAAGAAAAACACAGTTTAATATGGAAACAAAGTGTTTTTAGTTTATTTAAAACAGAAAAAAAGCACATGCATTTACTAATATACTATTTCAGGATTGGGGGAAAAATGTAGTGATGCCATTTTCTAGTTTTAACTGGGTGCCAGTGGCTTATACCTATAACCCTAGCTATTCAGGAGGGTGAGATCTGAAGATCTTGCTGTGAAGCCAGCATGGGCCCATGAGATTCAAATCTCCAATTAACCACCAAAAAAGCCAGAAATGCAGCTGTAGTTCAAGTGGCAGAACACTAGCTTTGAGCAGAGAAAGGTAAGGGACAGCATCCAAACTCTGAACTCAAGCCCAGCACCAGCTCATATACACAAAAAAAGAAGCATAAGCTGTGGAACTGGAAATCATCATGTTAAGCAAACAAAGTCAGACTCAAAGACAAGTACTGCATGTTTTCTTTGCTATGTGAAATCTAGAGAGTGGGGATAACATAAAAGTAAAGGGTGTCATGGGACTGGGACTGGGAATGTGGCTTATTGGTAGAGTGCTTGCCTAGCATACATGAAGCCTTGCCCTGGGTTCGATTCCTCAGTACCACATAACAGAAAAAGCCAGAAGTGGCACTGAGGCTCATGTGGCAGAGTGTTAGCCTTGAGCAAAAGAAGTTTAGGGAGTTCAAACCCCAAGACTGCCCCCCCCCCAAAAAAAGGTGTCATGGGGAAAAGAGAAAGAAATTTAAAATAAATATGATCGAAGTACATTATATACATTATAAAAATGTCACATTAAAATACACTGTTCATTAATTAATAAATACAATAAAAAGCATAAGATAGCTGGGCACTGGTGGCTCACACCTGTAATCCTAGTTACTCAGGAGGCTGAGATCTAAGGATACCAGTTCAAAGCCGGCCCAGGCACAAAAGTCTGTGAAACTCTTATCTCCAATACCACTCAGAAAACCGTGAGTGGTACTGTGGCTCAAGTGGTAGAGTGCTAGCCTTGAGCTGAAGAGCTGAGGGACAGAGCCCAGGCCCAGAGTTCAAGCCCCACAACTGACACCCCCCCCAAAAAAAGTGTAAGCTAAAGCTATATGAATGTACTGCTCTTCAGAAGCTTCAATTTAGCTAGATTCCAACATGGTTTCCATCAGTCATTAAAGAGACAATATTAGCCAGAAACTGTTGGCTCACGCCTGTAATCCTAGCTACTCAGTAGGTTGACATCCAGAGGATTGCAGTCAGAGATCACATTAGGAAAAAAAAGGCTATGAGACTCTACTTCCAATATAACTAGCAAAAAGCAGTGCTGGGGACATGGTTCAAGTATTAAGAGTGCCTGCCTGGCAAATATGAAACCTTGACTTCTACATGCAGTACTACTACCAAATAATAACAATAATAGTAATGATGATGACAACGATGATGTAGCACTATGAAATACTCTTCTGTAGCCAATCAAATTTTACAACATGAAGATTAATAAAGTTACAGCAAAAACATTAAGAAATTATAGGAAGAGATTTGGTTTTAGTTTTTGTTTTTTTATCTTAAAGGTTTTATTCATTTTTTTTCTTTCTTTTTTTTTTTTTGTTGGTTGTAGGGCTTGAACTCTGGGCTTGGGCACTATTCCTGCACACTTCTGCTCAAGGCAAGAGCTCTACCACTTGATCCACAGCAGCACTTCTGGTTTTCTAGTGGTTTATGGAAGATAAGAATCTAACAGACTTTCATGCCTGGTCTGACTTTGAACAGCCATCTTCAGATCTCGGCCTCCTGAGTTGCTAGGATTACAGGCGTGAGCCACTGGCAGGCATAAACCACTGGCACCCGGCAGTTTTATTCATTTCTGATACTATGGAAATAGAAACATAACCATGACAAGTTTCTTTGTAAAGAAACATTTTTAGCATCTTCTCTGCATGGTCAAGAAAGTCTAGAACAGTTCTAGGCAAAGTGAAGAGATTTTATTTAACAATCTTGCAATGGAAGTGGCGCTGTAGCTCAAGTGGTAAAGTGCTCGCCTTGAGCTAAAGAGCTGAGGGACGGTGCCCAGGCCCAGAGTTCAAGCCCCACGGCTGACAAAAATAAATAAATAAATAAAAATAAAAATCTTGCAGCTTGGGAAATAGATTGACTAAGAACAAATCATGTTAAGTGAGGTAAGCCAATCTCAGAGAGACAAATGGCACGTTTTCTGATATGAGAAACTGGATCTAAAATACACAGGGAGGGCTGGGAAGGTGGCTCAGTGGTAGAGCGCTTGCCTTGCATGCAAGAGGCCCTGGGTTCGATTCCTCAGCACCACATAAGCAAAAAGAAAAAAGCC
>NW_012267347.1:1616286-1636205 GCF_000151885.1 Dipodomys ordii | reverse complement strand
CTCTACCACTTGAGCCACAGTTCCACTTTGGCGTTTTCTGCAAGGGGTCAAACCCAGAGCCTCATGCATTCAAGGCAAGCACTCTACCCCTGAGCCCCCTATGAAATTCTTATCTCCAATTAGTCACCAGAAAACCAGAAGTAGTGCTGTGGCTCAATTGGTAAAGTGAAAGCCTTGAGCAAACAAGTTCAGAGATATCATCCAGGCCCCCGAGTTCAAGTCCTACGACCAACCAATAAATAAAAACAAATCTTAAAAAAAGAATTGAAATAGCCAGGCACTGGTGGCTTATGCCTGTAATCTTAGCTACTCAGCAAGCTGAGAGCTGAAGATCATGGTTCAAAGTCAGCCTGGACAGGAAGGTCTGTGAGACTATTATCTTTAATAAACCACTCAGAAAACTGGAAGTGGCACTGTGGCTCTAAGTGGTAGAGCACTAGCCTTGAGCTGAAGAACTGAGGGACAGTACCCAGTCCTAGAGTTCAAACCCCATGACCAACCAAAACAAAAAAAGCAAAAAAAAAAAAAAGAGTTGAAATAATTTTATCAAAGCTAGAGACCTACAAAACTACTCCTTGACTTCTGGTGGGAGTATGTCCCAGTAAAGCCATCTTAAGTAGAAAATATTCTAACATTTTTTTTTTTTGGGTCCGGTCGTGGGGCCTGAACTCTGGGCTTGGGCGCTGTCCCTCAGCTCTTCAGCTCAAGGCTAGCACTCTACCACTTGAGCCATAGCACCACTTCCGGCTTTTTTCTTTTTGCTTATGTGGTGCTGAGGAATGGAACCCAGGGCCTCATGCATGCAAGGCAAGCGCTCTACCACTGAGCCACCTTCCCAGCCCAAGTAGAAAATATTCTAAGATGAAAATGTATTTAGCATAACTACTGAACCACTGAGCTCGGAACACAACATACAGTGTTAGTAGGTAGAATTACAGATGTGAGCCACCAGCACCCAGCAATAACTCTAACTTAATTCCAGCCATGGAATAGCTACTATCCTGGGACATCATATATATGTGTGTATATATATTATAATACCATAATTAAGATAATTCTCACAGAAACCCTTAGAGAAGAAGGGAAGTAATAATATGCCTAGAGTAAGGTCAAAGCAGCTTTGATTCTGAAGATTATATACAACTAGTATATAACTAGTAATGCTTGAGTTGAGAGTCTGCCCTGATTCTGTGTGGATCCAAACAAGATATGTTCTATAATAATACACAGCTTAAAAGGGGAATAATTTCCCCATGAGTCTCCACTATATACAAATGAAAAAAAAATCTCTTAATTTTCTTTGAGAAATGAAGTAAACTGAGTAGTATTTCACTGCTAAGAAACAGATACACTGCTTATCATAGGCACAAGTGGACCCAAGTTTAAGACACCGGAGTATTTGCAAAACCAAAGGATAGAGTTCTATAGATACTATGGCTATACGTACGAAGCTGGCCGGTCTTGTCTTAGGTCAATTGTGAAAACAACTGCATCTTCACCTGCAGATAGGAACGTACAGGGAGAGTCTGGTTCCAGGGCCAACTGAAAGAGAAAAGGGGTAAGGATAAGGTTTCTAAAAATTAGAATTAGAGGTAGTCTAGTTCATTCCTCAGGAAGGATTGTGTTTAAAATGTCTCAGCAAAAGAATACATTTGCTGGGCACCGGTGGCTCACACCTATAATCCTAGCTACTTAGGAGGTTGAGATCTGAGGATCGCAGTTCAAAGCCAGCCCAGGTAAAAAAGGCTGTAGACTCTTTATCTCCAATAAACTACTCAGAAAAAGCCAAAGTGATGCTGTGCTTCAAGTGATAAGAGTGCTAGCCTTAAGCACAAAGAGGCTCCAGAACAGTGCCCAGGCTCTGAGTTCAAGCCCCAGAACTGGCCAAAAAAAGAAAAAAAACCCACAAACACCCGAACCTACATTCATTGTTGCTATTGTAAAATCCCAAGATAAAAGATAATTTAAGTTTCACTCACTCTCAGAGTGAATTATTCAAGCTTCTTTATTCTATACAACTGAGAAGGACAGACTTCAGCTAGTCTTGTTATTAAGTCCAGAAGGGACTTGAACAGAGATACCAAAGGAAAACAAGCCACTAAGAGTTTATTCTCAAACAAACTCAATTCCACACCTTCAGATGTGGAGAAGTTTGTTGTTGTTGTTCCTCTCGCTCAGAAGTTTCATTCCTTATATCTTAGCTCTAAAAATTAGTGAGTTGGCAATTAGGCTTAAAAATATCCAAGAAACCTTTAGGTGATTTTCATTTTCCCAAACTATCTGGACTAGAAAGGAATACTCAAATCCACTTACATATTTTCTTAGGTTGTATAAGAAGAGAGTCCCATTTGTGGTGGGTTTGTTAGTTTGATTTGGGCCAGTCCTGGGGCTTAAACTCAGGGCATGGGCACTGTCCTTGAGCTTGTTTTTCTCAAGGCTAGCACTCTACCACTTGAGCTATTGCACCACTTGCAGCTTTTTCTGTGTATGTGGTACTGAGGAATCAAACCCAGGGCTTCAAGCATTCGAGGCAAGCACTCTACCACTAAGCCACATTCCCAGCCCAGTTTCATTTATAGCATGGAAAAACACAACATCTACCCTGAGACTGTGCAGGGTCTTCTCACTGACTTGCAACCAAGACTTCCAGGGCTTCCAGAAATAGTGTTATTCATGAGCTGAGCGCTGTGAGCAATAAAATTGGGAGCTCTCAAACATGAAAAGCCTGACACTAGTGCCTCAGAACTGTTAAAACATTCTGAAAACAGGGCTGGTGGAGTAGCTTAAATGGAAAAGCACCTGCTTAGCAAATACAAGACTTTCAGATCAAATCCCAGTACTCAAAACAAATAAATAAATCAGTATATATCAGACGTTTGGAAAGCTTAGGAGACCTCAAGGATCTCTAAACCAACCATGGCTCAACCTAGGAGTTGTACATAATCTAGTGAATGCTTCAACTATATGATCTGGGGATCTCTTTAATATTTATCTACCCTGAAATTTAAGTGGCTGTTTTTAGTCTCTTCCTAACTATAAATTTTAAGATTTTAAGATTGAGACAAACAATAACAACAAAGGAGGTAAAGTGTAGAGAGCTACGGAGAGGACACTGGCAAAGACCCATAGAGATTCTAGATTCACAAACTCTGGGGCAAAGGCTTATTTACCTTGTGAGAAGCTCCTTTGTGCTGGGCCACACGCTTTGTATTCTTGCAGCACTGTGTGGCAGACAGTTCTGCTACCCGAACCTGCCCATCACGGGCACACATGGCCAGGGTGGAATCACCACTGTTAGGAAGGAACTTGGCCTGGGGTGTTAAGAATAAAAAAGGAATGCACAAAAGAAATTGAAGAAATAAATTTAAGAAAAAATGTGATGATGAGCCCAATTAACCCTCCTTTTCTTGCATGACAGCTGAGTATTGTTCTTCTACTTTTATACAGCTAAGCCTAATTTCTTCTAGGAGTTAAAGAAAAAGTGTCTTCTGATCTAAGGGAGTATTCTACTTGGTTTTGTTCTTTTGGGGGGTCTGGTCGTGGGGCCTGAACTCTGGGCCTGGACACTGTCCCTCAGTTCTTCAGCTCAAGGCTAGCGCTCTACCACTTGAGCCACAGCGCCATTCCTGGCTTTTTTCTTTTTGCTTATGTGGTGCTGAGGAATCGAACCCAGGGCCTCAGGCATGCAAGGCAAGCGCTCTACCACTGAGCCACCTTCCCAGCCCCTCTACTTGGTTTTGAAAGGCTGAACTGATACATCATCAACTGGTAAGGTGAACTAGGATTGTATCTTAAGGGGAAAAAATAAAAAGAAGAAAATCTTGATTCACAAAGCAAATACATTTGCCATAAAGTAAAAAACAAAAACAAAAACAAATTAAGGGGGAATTTGGGGAATGAAAGAATATGCTTAGGGATAAACAGCTAATATCAATATGGACGATGATGTGCCTCAGAATAATATTAGCTCAATTTGCTAAATTTAATTATGTACCAGTCATGTTTTGTTTTGTTTTTCTGGTCGTGGGGCCTGAACTCTGGGCCTGGGAGCTGTCCCTCAGCTCTTCAGCTCAAGGCTAGAGCTCTACCACTTGAGCCTCAGTCCCCCTTCCGGTTTTTTCTGCTTATGTGGGCTGAGGAATCGAACCCAGGGCCTCGTGCATGCAAGGCAAACGCTCTACCACTGAGCCACCTTCTCAGACCCCCAGTCATGGTTTTTAACTGCTTATCTTCCACTGGTTTGGTTGTCCCTTTATTGGAGCTGAGCACAAAATCTAGAGCCTAACATGCTTAGTTCACATTCTACCACTGAGCTACACTTCCAACCCAGTCAGTTATCTGCATAACCCTGCAAGATTCATCTTATATAAACTGAAATAAGTGAAAATACAAGTTTTTACTTGTGGATTAAAAACTAGGTAGTTTGATTAAAGTCCGTGCTCTTATACTATACTGTTTCATACCACCACACTACTATAAATAAGTACAAGTACTCCATCTGTAACTACACTTCAGAAGTCATATACAAGGAAAGAAAAGGCTGCCATGGATATTTGAGTGTGTCAATAAGGAACAAAATAGGATCAAGTCCTGATTATCTAATTCCTACCAATTCACTACTAGCTTCTACACAGATGGCTCAGATTTGTCTAACTTGATTCTCTCAGTTGCCATTATGCTTCCTTGCCTCACCTGGAAGACATTACTTTTGTGGCCACTCTCAAAGTCAAGTACTGGCTGCCGCCGAACCCAATCCCACACCACCACCTTCAGGTCATCACTGCCACTGGCCAGCCAGGTGCCACGCTGGTTAAAGTGCAGGGTATTGACACAACCGGTATGGCCCTCAAGCCCATGTTGCAGGCGGAAACGCTGTACAAATACTCTTGCCCCACAGGCCTCATACACAAACCGGGCACTTGAACCCAGTTCTCGCTCCCGAAGGGCAGGAAGGGCTTGCCAGCGAGGTCGGGGTAAGGCTGTTGTCTCTGAAGATACCCAGTCCTCTAGGGCCCGTTCATCATCTGATGAGTCCTGGTCACGGCTGGCTCGCTTGCGCTGTACACGGCGCCGAGGCTGCTCTTCTTCTTCTTCTTCTTCCTCTTCCTCCTCCTCTTCCTCTTCCTCTGAACGGTCATGAACTCGGTTTTCATCATTGATGGAGTAATGGCCAGTGTCCTCCATGCTGTCAGAGTCTTTTTCTTCACCTGAGCTCTCTGTATCTGTGCCTCGACTTTCTGTGCTGGTCCGAGTAGGACCACCATCATCCACAGTCAAACTCAAACTCAGGTCTGAGGCCTCCACTTCAATGCCTGAGGATGTCTCCCTTCCTTCTTCCGCTCCAGACATCTCTTCTGGACTGCTAGATAGGCTTCCTACACATTAGTGAAGAAATGAGTGGATAAAATAAACAAGAAATAAGATGAGGGTAGTGATCAAGATTACGCACCTTAGTCTAAGAAACCATTACATCACAAAACTATTCACACACACACACACACACACACACACACACACACGTATATATTAGTCGAGGTGTTTCCATTACAAATGTTTATAAAAAGTAACTTCCAAGAGAAAATCTTGTAAAATGTAAGATTAAGATTACAGCTGGAAAGTCTAGCCCTAGTTGCTCACACTTGTAATCCTAGCCATGTAGGAGGCTGAAATCTGAAGATTGCAGTTTGAAGCCAGCCAAGAAAGAATGTTCATGAAACTCATACCTCAAAAAAAAGGCAGAAGTAGAACTGTGGCTCAAATAGTACAGTGCTAGCTTTGAGCACAAAAGCTCAGGGACAGTGTTCAGGCCCTGAATTCAAGCTCCAGGACTGGCATAAAAATGAATGAACAGAAAAAGATTACAGCAGCAAGCTGGATGCCAGTGGCTCACACCTATGATACTAGCTATTCAGGAAGCCTGAGATCCGAGGATTATGATTCAAAGCCAGCCCAGGCAGGAAAAAGTCCCTAAGGTTTTTTTTGTTGTTGTTGTTGGTTGTGGGGCCTGAACTCTGGGCTTGGGTGCTGACCCTCAGCTTTTCAGGTCAAGGCTAGCGCTCTACCACTTGAGCCACAGCTTCCAGCTTTTTCCACTTATGTGGTACTGAGGAACCCAGGACCTCATGTATACAAGGCAAGCATTCTATCACTGAGCCACCTTCCCAGCCTTCCATAAGATTTTTATCACAGATTAGCCACCGGAAAGCCAGAAGTGGAGTGGTGACTCAAATGGTAGAGTGTTAGCCTTGAATTAAAACCTCAATGATAGTGCTTAGGCCCTGAGTACAGGCCCCCAGACCGGGGAACGGGGGGCGGGGAGGGGGGTAGAAAGATGGGGAAGGGGAAGGGAGAAGAGGGAAGAGAGAGGGAAGGAGGGAGAGAGAAAGAGGAAGGGAGAGAGGAAGAGGGGGAGGGGGGAGAGAGAGAGGAAATCTAAACTTCTTAGGAATACATCTGTTATTAATCTTTTGAAAACAATAAAATTTGAAGGATCAGATAATCCAATAAAATGTGTCTCTGTGCTTTCCTCTATCCAAAAGGAAGAGTTCCTTTACCCCATAGGAGGACCTCAGTTCATAGTAAAATTAATTTTACCTTCACTTTGGTCTCTTACCATTAGCTAAGTCTGTTTTGCCATCTGTGCTGCTCCCTTTGCTGGACATCTTAAATGATGTTTGCTGTAGCCAGTCTCAATTTTTGGAGAAGAAGAAAATGGAATAGTTAGAAAACAACTTAAGAAAGACAACATTAAGAAACAAGATTTAACCATGCATGTGTCTGTGTCATTTTTATAAAAATTATTTTCATGTGTCCTTAGTAGGGCTTCTCAGTTGCTGAAAAACATGTGAAGTTTTGGGGTTTTTCTCCTATATCTGGTGACCTACAAAGGGACATTGATGTCGGGCACTGGTGGCTCACTGGCTCATGCCTATAATCCTAGCTACTCAGGAGGCTGAGATCTGAGGATCGCAGTCCAAAGCCAGCCTGGGCAGGAAAGTCCGTGAGACTCTTATCTCCAATAAACCACTCAGAAAACCAGAAGTGGCACTGTGGCTCAAGTGGTAAAGTGTAGTCTTGAGCTGAAGAGCTGAGGGACAGCGCCCAGGCCCAGAGTTCAAGCCCCACGACTGACCAAAAAAAAAAAAAAAAAAAAGGGACATTGAAAGAGATCAACTGCCATTTCTCTAATCACTGAGAAGCAGTTTAAGATGGAAAAGAGTGAACTGAAATAAAACCTGGAACAGCAGGCACACATCAAGCTATGAGCTTCAATTCAATACAAATAGCTATACCTTTAGCACTGCCCTCTAGACAAGAATCTGCCATTTTAATAGTCATATATATATATATACACACACATACATATGTATCCCCAAAATGCTTTGTGAAACACTTTTACATAACATGAAGAGCTGAGTCAGATTCTGAATATCATTTTGCACATAAAGCAACAGATAAAATAAATTAAGCTCTTGGTAAAAGCTTATGCATAATTTTCACTCAGATGCCTAAGCTTTAAGCTTAGATAAGCCCAGATACTAAGCATTATAAAAGCAAGCTGGAATTGAACTCAGAGCACCTTACTCCTAAGAAAGAACTGTAGAGGGCTGGGAAGGTGGCTCAGTGGTAGAGCGCTTGCCTTGCATGCCTGAGGCCCTGGGTTCAATTCCTCAGCACCACATAGGCAAAAAGAAAAAAGCCGGAAGTGGCACTGTGGCTCAAGTGGTAGAACGATAGCCTTGAGCTGAAGAGCTGAGGGACAGTGCCCAGGCCCAGAGTTCAGGCCCCACAACTAGACCCCCCCCAAAAAAAAAGAAAGAAAGAATTGTAGAGCCAAACATTCCAAGTGTCCTCCTCCCATTCAATCTTAAGAGTGACAAGCAATATCAAATGCAAACGTGGCCCATGATAAAAAAGACATTTCTACTAATACATCTTGACCCATTTTATATCATGGAAGACATTATTTCAGCTAATTCCACCAACTTTCCCCAAACTTTTTTCTTTCTAGCAGAGCTCTAACCAGAACTAGGATATCTAGCTTATTTCTTCTGTGCTACTATAACAAACACATTGCCTGTCCTCACCCCCAGGGCCTTACTACCACCTCCAGCAAATTCCAAACAGCGAAGAATAATATTATTCAGACTAGAATTTTGTTAAGCCCTTTCAGTGCCTTGGACAAAAGGCACTGGTAAAAGACAAAGTATGATTATAACCCCAGGCTGTGTACCCAGGCACACTGGCCTCCAATCTCTCAACCGTCTTTTCATTCCCGTAACAATTATCCCAGAAGCAGCCACATCCTCATCCTTCTTCTGTACAGAAATCCATGCTGCTTTATAAAAAGTTTTCTCTTCCAAGAGACAGATGCCCAAAGATTGATTGTAATAGGACAAGATAGGGAAGTACAAGAACAGAGCCAAGAATGAATTTAAGGAAAGGACACCTGGAAGGGAGGTGATGAAAGGTAACAGAAAACAGATGTGCGAAACCACATAAAGAAAAAGTGGGGCTGGGAAGGTGGCTCAGTGATAGAGCACTTGCCTTGCATGCATGAGGCCCTGGGTTCGATTCCTCAGCACCACATAAGCAGGAAAAAAAAGCCAGAAGTGGCCCTGTGGCTCAAGCAGTAGAGTGCTAGCCTTGAGCTGAAGAGCTGAGGGACAGCGCCCAGGCCCAGAGTTCAGGCCCCACGACCGGACCCAAAAAAAAAAAAAGAAAGAAAAAAGAAAAACAGTGGTTGGAAATGTGGCTTAGTGGTAGAATGCTTGCCTACCATGCATGAAGCCCTGGGGTCCAATTCCTCCATACCACATAAACAGGAAAGGCAGAAGAGGTGCTGTGGCTCAAGTGATAGAGTGCTAGCCTTGAGCAAAAGCAGCTCAGGGACAGACAGTGCCCAGGCCCCAAGTTCAATGCCCAGGACTGGCAAAAACAAAACAAAACAACAACAAAAAAACCAGTGAAGAGGTGTTCCCAGTTTTCTCTCTCTTACTCTGATGTATATATTTTTGTGTATTTCTTATACAGTACTTGCTTTCCTAACAGTGTCTATTTATGTTCTTTAGCACATTAGCCATATCTTCTCCATCTAGGATTTAAAATTAACTATATTACTTGCAAAAGTCCTATTAAGTGGGAAAATGATCTCACAACTTCGTTTGCCAAGACCACAAAGGTCAGAAGCAGACCACAGTATCATGATCAATTAGAAGTGTGTTTTATTGTTTTTGCTTCTCCATAATTGAAACTGTCAGCTATACAGTGATCCCTTACCTATCATGGGAGTTACTTCCAGAGACCCCAGCAAGAGGTGAAAATCCTCAAAGTAACAGCATTATATAGTTGTCCCTTGCTGTATTGTGATTCACTTACTGATACTTTGCAGATTTTAACCTATGGCAGGCATCTCTGGAATGTAACACCCAGGACAGGTGAGGGATTACTAATTAGGTTTTTTTCCTGTTTTTTTTTTTTAACCCTACATACAGTGAAGCTGCAATAAGTGAACCACAATACAGTGAAGGATGACCCTACTATACTTCTCCCTACACTATTATCTACTCCTAAGAAGAATTAAAAAACAGCTCCTGCCAGGCCTTAGTGGCTTTCACCTATAATCCTAGCTACTCAGGAGGCTGAGATCTGAGGATCACGGTTCAAAGCCAGCCCCGGCAGGAAAGTCCATGAGACTCTTATCTCCAATAAAACCACTAGAAAACTGGAAGTGGCACTGTGGCTCAAGCAGTAGAGCGCTCACCTTGAGCTGAAGAGCTGAGCAACAGTACCCAGGCCCAGAGGTCAAGCCTCACAACCAAAAAAAAAAAAGCTGAAGTGGAGCTGTGACTAATGTGGTAGATTGCTAGCATTGAGCAAAAAAGCACAAGGACTGTGCTCAGGCCCTGAGTTCAAGTCCTATGACTGGCACAAAACAACAACAAAACCATTTGTTTTCCTAGCCTCCATGACCAAGAATCAAAGCATAAACTCCTATTCATCTCCCAGAAGTGAAAAAAAGGGAGCCACAAGGTTCAGTTCATAACCAAGGTTTCAGAGTAGTCCTCAGGGAGAAATTGGTCTAAGTATCTTTCAAGGAAAGGATTTTACTCAGGGATAAACTCAGAAACAGAAAACTGTGGATTATCAACTGTCAACCCTAGACAGATCACTTCTAACAGTAACATTTTAGAAGCCAGATTTTAACAAAAATCAGTCCTAAATGAAAATCACAAGTCTAGGATCCTAGCATATGAGCCACTTTGTGCTCTTGGATGAGAGGTGTATGTGATCTCTGGACTTTTCATGTCTCTTAACTAACGAAGTTTAGTGTCCTTAGTTCAAACCTCCTATATCTTCCAAACTATAAACTTTTTGAACACTAACATGACACACAAAAATCAGAGATTTCAGACTTCACATTAAGAAGGGATACTCAGCCAACAGCCTGTACAAATATACGAAAATCTTAAAAAAAAAAAAAAAAAAAAGGAAAACTCTAATATGGTCCAGACATTTCCAATAAGGATACTTAATCTATAGAAATTTCAGAGCTAAGAGAATTTCATGTTAAAACCTCTATAGAGGGGGCTGGGAAGGTGGCTCAGTGGTAGAATGCTTGCCTTGCATGCATGAGGCCCTGGGTTCAATTCCTCAGCACCACATAAGCAAAAAGAAAAAACCCGGAAGTAGCACTGTGGCTCAAGTGGTAGAGTGCTAGCCTTGAGCTGAAGAGCTGAGGGACAGCGCCCAGGCCCAGAGTTCAGGCCCCTCGTCCGGACCCAAAACAGAACAAAAAACCTCTATAGAAGGATATTCTAGAACAGTGATCTTTACTATACATTCAGGAAATTCACATTTAATAGTAACATTAATTTTTTTCTAAAATAGCCAATAGACGTTCAAGATTCTCTTTCTGCACATTACTGAATATAGCCTATATGCCTCATGCCTATAATCCTATCTATTACAGGGCTGATTATGGTTTGTAGGCAGCCTAGGCAAATCCAGGAGACTCTTATCTCCAATTGACCAGTTTAGAAAACAAACAAAACACAACAACAACAAAAAAAAAAAAACAGCTAAGCACTGGGGGCTCACACCTATAATCCTAGCTACTCAGAAGGCTGACATCTCAGGATTATGGTTCAAAGCCAGCCCAGGCAGGAAAGTCTGTGAAACAAGAGTCTCATAGTTTAGTGAGAGATTAAAAAAAAACACACACACACAAAATAAACACCTGGAAATGGAGCTATGACTCCATTTGCCTTGAGCAAAAAGAAGCTCTGGGACAGTGCTCAGCCCCTGAGTTCAAGTCCCAGGACTGGCACAAAAAACAAAACCAGAAATAGAAGTATGGCTCAAGTGGTAAAACACTAATTTTGACTAAAAAGCCAAGCAAAAACATGAAGCTACAAGTTCAATCAAGCCCTAATACTGGCACCAAAAAAGAAAAAAAAGTCAAGACATAACTACTTTTGTATTACAATATACTGGGAGGGGAGGAGAGGGGAGAAGAGAGAGGAAGGAATAAAGCTGAGGAGGCAGAGGAGCTGAGGGGGCAAAGGAAGAGCTGAGGGTGTAGAGGAGGAGCTGCGGGCTCAGAGGAGGAACTGAGGGCACAGAAGAAGAGTTGAGAAGGCAGAGATGAAGCTGAGGTTGCAGAGGGCACAGAGGAGGTGGGGGTGCAGAGGAAAAGCTGAGGGCACACAGCAGGAGCTGAGGGCGCACGACTGACAAAAAAAAGGCCCTTGAGACAATGAAAAGCTATAAACTGTAAGAAAGTATCTGTAAGCTATATGTGATAAAGGATAATAACCATAATAAATTTAAAAATTCTTACACTAATCACTTGAGGAAAAGATTCTTTACATTATTAACAATTAGAAAATACGCATTAAAACTTCAATAGGAATCCACTAAGCAACTTTTAGAATAGTTAAAATTTTAAAGAATCTGCTGGGCACTTGTGGCTCGGCTATAATTGTAGCTACTCAGGAGGCTGAGATCTGAGGATCTTGGATTAACTGGGGGTGCAGCTCAACAGCAGGGAATGTGTTTCACATGCAAAAGGCTCTGGGTTCAATTCACAGCATTCAAAAAATAACTGTAGCCGGGTACTGATGGCTCACGGCCTGTAATCCTAGCTACTCAGGAGGCTGAGGGCTAAGGACCACAGTTCAAAGCCAGTCTGGGAAGGAAAGCCCATGAGACTCTTATCTCCAATTAATCACCAGAAAACCAGAAGTGGCTCTGTGGCTCAAGTGGTAGAGTGCTCACCTTGAGCTGAAGAGCTCAGGGACAATGCCCAGACCCAGAGTTCAAGCCCTATGACCGACAAAAAAAAAAAGTAACTATGTAAATAAACAAATCATATATTTAAATGTATAAGTTAAAGTACTACAACTGCTGGAAGAAAATGAAGGCCATAATCTTTGTGACTTTGCAACTACTTTTAAGGACAGAACACAACAGTAAAAGAAAATTTAATATAATTGGACTTATAAAAATTAAAATCTTTTAAAGAGACTCTTAAGACAATGATGGGCATGGAAGGTGGCTCAGTGGTAGAGTGCTTGCCTTGCATGCCTGAGGCCCTGGGTTCCGTTCCTCAGCACCACATAAGAGAAAAAGCTGGAAGTGGCACTGTGGCTCAAGTGGTAGAGTGCTAGCCTTGAGCTGAAGAGCTGAGGGACAGCGCCCAGACCCAGAGTTCAGGCCCCATGACTGAAAAGGAAAAAAAAAAAAAGGCTCAAGACAATGAAAAGCTATAAACTAAGAAAATATCTGTAAGCTATATGTGATAGATAATAACCATAATAAATTTAAAAATTCTTACACTAATCACTTGAGGAAAAGATTCTTTATATTATTAACAATTAGAAAATATACATTAAAACTTCAATAGGAATCCACTAAGCACCTTTTAGAATGGTTAAAATTTTTAAGAATCCGCTGGGACTTGTGGCTCAGCTATAATTGTAGCTACTCAGGAGGCTGAGATCTGAGGATCTTGGATTTGAAGCCAGTCCAAGCAAGAAAATCTTACCTCCAACTAACCACCAAAAAGCTAGTAGAGTTGTAGCTCAAGTGGTAGTGCTAGCTTTGAGAACAAAAGCTCAGGGACAGTACCTAGAGTTCAACCCCAGAATAGGCACACACAGGGAGGCAGGCAGGCAGGCACACACGCATGTGTGCACACACATACATGCACGTGTACACACAAACACACAAAATTAAAGAATCTGGGCTCAAATGGATCACATCTATAATCCTAGCCATTCACAAGGCTAAATTTGAGGATCAATGTTACAAGCCAGACTGGGCAGACAATCCTCAAGATTCTTAGTTCCAGCTAACAAACACAAAGCTGGAACTGAAGCTGGGAGCTTTGTAATCCTAGCTACTCAGGAGACAGAGGTCTGAGGATCACGGTTTGAAGCCAGACCAAGCAGGAAAGTCCGTAAGACTCTTATCTCCAATAAACCATTCAGAAAAGCTGGAAGTGGCTCTGTGACTCAAATGGTAGAGTGCTAGGCTCAGGGACAGTACCTAGACCCTCTGAGTTCAAGCCCCAGGACTGGCAAAAAAAAAAAGAAAAAGAAAAGCTGCGTGCTGGTGGCTCAAGCCTGTAATCCTAGCTATTCAGGAGGCTGAGATCTGAGGATTACAGTTCAAAGCCAGCTGGGGCAGGTGAGACTCATCTTCAATTAACACCAGAAAACCAGAAGTGGCTCTGTGGCTCAAGTGGTAGAGTACTGGCCTTGAGCTGAAGAGCTGAGGGACAGCGCCCAAAGCCAGAGTTCAAGCCCTACAACTGGAGGGGAGGGAAGGGGAGCAAGGGAAGGGGTGACATTGTCCATAAAAAAGTATTCTTTATCTGACTTAAGTAAAACTGTAACCACTTGGTACATCACTTTCATAATAACAATTTAAAGTCTCTTCTTTTTTTTTTTTTTTTTTTGGTTGGTCATGGGGCTTGAACTCTATGTCTGGGCACTGTCCCTCAGCTCTTCAGCTCAAGGCTAAGCTCTACTTGAGCCACAGTGCCACTTCCGGCTTTTTCTGTTTATGTGGTGCTAAGGAATCAAACCCAGAGCCTCATGCATGCTAGGCAAGCACTCTATTACTGAGCTACCTTCCCAGCCTTAAAGTCTTTTTATTTAAAGGAAAATACACTTTGTATTAAGTGTTAACTACAACTGACACACTTTTGGTAAATACAAGATGGGACAGTCAATGTGAAAAAAAAATTAGGTAAAACTTAAAACATACAGGAATCCCACTCCAGATTTTTACAATAACCCTGCCACCTCTCTACCCCCAATGGCAGATTTGAGAATAGTAGTTGAAAGCCAGCCTGGGCTTGAAAAGTCCATGACAGTTTTATCTCCAATTAACTACCAAAAGTCAGAATTGGAGCTATGGCTCAAATAGCAGAATGCTAGCCTTGAGCAAAAATGCTCAGGGATAGTACACAGGCCCTGAGTCTAAGCCCCAGGACTAGAACTGGCAAACGCAAATACATGCGTACCCAACACACACACACACACACACACACACACACACACACACACACACACACACACACACACACACACACACACACACACACACACACAAATAGATGTCCACAAAATTAAAAACTTGTAGGTAAACATTTTAGTTTTATTTTTTTATTTATTTTGTAGGCCGCTGTCCCTCAGCTCTTCAGCTCAAGGCTAGTGCTCTACCACTTGAGGCACAACACCACTTTCAGCTTTTTTCTGCTTATGTGGTGCTGAGGAATTGAACCCAGGGCCTCATGCATGCAAGGCAAGCACTCTACCACTGAGCCAACTTCCCAGCCCTTTAAATACTGGAAATACTCAAATGTTCTTCACCTAGGTCAAAGATAAATATAATGTAGCATTTCCAATATAACACTACCAAATAACAATGATACAAGCAGCAATGTAGACATCTCAAATATGCTAAGTCACCAGACTCAAATAACTACATTTGATATTGGTATATACCATATGATTCCTGTAGTACTTTATGTAAAAGATAAATCTAAAGAGAGAAAAGGCTAGGAATGTGGCTTAGTGGTAGAGTGCTTACCTAGCATGAAACCCAGGGTTTGATTCCTTAGTACCACAAAAACAAAAAGCCAGCAGTGGTGCTGTGGCTCAAATGGTAGAATTAGCTTTGAGCAAAAGAAGCTCAGGCCCTGAGTTCAACCCCAGGACTGGCAAAAATAAAATAAAGAGTGAAAATACATCCTTGAGCCTGTAATCCTAGCTACTCAAGAGGAGTATTTGAGGATCACAGTTCAAAGTCAGCTGGGACAGGAAAATCTATGAGACTTTTTTTCTTTTTTTTGTCGGTTGTGGGGCTTGAACTCTGGGCTTGGGCGCTGTCCCTCAGCTCTTCAGCTCAAGGCAAGCCCTCTACCACTTCATCCACAGCACCACTTCCGGTTTTCTAGTGGTTCTTTTTTTTGGAGATAAAAGTCTCAATGGACTTTCATGCCTGGGCTGGCTTTGAATTGCAATCCTCAGATGTCAGCCTCCTCAGTAGCTAGGATTGCAGGCTCGCGTGAGCCACTGGCGCCAGGCTTCTATGAGACTCTTATCTCCAAACAACCATCAAAAAAACCAGAACTAGAGCTGTGGCTCAAAGTGGTAGAGCTCTATAGTCTTGAGCACAAAAGGTCAGGTGCAGTGCCAGACCCTGAGTATAAGGCTCTATGAAGGGCTGGGAAGGTGGCTCAGTGGTAGAGTGCTTGCCTTGCATGCATGAGGCCCTGGGTTCGATTCCCCAGCACCACATAAGCAAAAAGATAAAAAGCTGGAAGTGGCTCAAGTGGTAGAACGCTAGCCTTGAGCTGAAGAGCTGAGGGACAGTGCCCAGGTCAGAGTTCAGGCCCCACAACCGGACCCAAAAAAAAAAACAGCTCTAAGACCAACAGAAAAAGGAAGAGTGGGAGGGAAGCAGGAAGGAGAAAAAAGAAAATATCTAAGTAATTGCCAAGGGCTTCAAGTCAGAAAACGTAACTAATTACAAAAGGTATGAGAAAACATTTTGGAATGTAAATGTCCTAAGTTACAATTAAGGTAGTGTTACATGACTGTGTTCATCAAATTTCAAAGACCAGATCACCTACAAAAGAAGTGGTTTGGGCCCAGTTTAAACCCAAGAGAGGAAAGAAGAGAAAAAAAGAAGGGAGAGGGGAAAAGGGGGAGAGAAGGAAAGGAGGGAAGAGAGACTGGAGGGGAGAGGGGAGGAGAAAGGAGAGGGGAGAAGGAAAAGGGAAGGGGAAAGGAAAAAAATAGTTTGGGTACAATAGATCATGCTTCTAATCCTAGATTAACAGGAAAGTTCAGGATTGTGGGTCCAGGCCCCTGCAAAAAATTTGTGAGAGGGGCTGGGAAGGTGGCTCAGTGGTAGAGTGCTTGCCTCACATGCATGAGGCCCTGGGTTTGATTCCTCAGCACCACATAAGCAGAAAAAAAAAAGCCGGAAGTGGTGCTGTGGCTCAAGTGTTAGAGCGCTATCCTTGAGCTGAAGAGCTTAAAGAGAGCACCCAGACCCAGAGTTCAGGCCCAGGACCGGACCCCCCCCCCCAAAAAAAAAGTAAAAGGACTGGAAGTGGCACTGTGGCTCAAGCAGTAGAGAGCTTGCTTTGAGCTGAAGAGCGGAGGGATAGCGCCTAAGCCCAGAGTTCAAGCCCATGACCGGAAAAAAAAAAAAAGAAAAGAAATAAGAAAAGAGGGGTTGGGAAGGTGGCTCAGTGGTAGAGCACTTGCCTTGCAAGCATGAGGCCCTGGGTTTGATTCCTCAGCACCACATAAGCGAAAAGAAAAAAGCCGGAAGTGGTGCTGTGGCTAAAGTGGTAGAGCGCTAGCCTTGAGCTGAAGAGCTGAGGGACAGTGCCCAGGCCCAGAGTTCAGGCCCCATGACCGGACCCCAAAAAAAAAAAAAAAGAAAGAAAGAAAATAAATTCCTTACCTTCATATTTTTTGCTTCACAGTAAACACTTTTCCAAGAAAATTTTCTACTACTGCTGCCAGCTCCCACCTAATAGTATAAATTCTAGAATAAATCTGGGAACTTCAGGGCACTGAAATTCTAAGGACTATCCCAAAAAGCATGAAATTCATACTATCTAAACAAGTGTTGGTAAAACAGGATGTTAGGTATTTTCTACTAAGTATTAGGAAGGATCGAATATCCAACATTGTCTCCTCTGGCTTCATGGTGGAAAACAACACTTGGGATATTTCTCAATCAGGGAAATTAATTTCTAGACCTGCAATACAAAAAAAATTGACAACACAAGGCAACCCAATTTTACCCAGGCACAAGGTAACCCATTTTTCTTCATATTATAGGACTCTGGCACCACCCTGTGGCCTATCTGTACACAAGCTAATATGCAACAATATATCAGGCAATACAGAAGCTATAATCCCTTTTGTAGCTAATTAACTAGGAAACATAAGCATATGATTATAATGCAAGAAATACAATTATTGGTATCATTTTAAAAAAAGAAAAATATAGAAGGATGAGGCAGGAGAATCTCAAGTTCAAAGCCTGCTGGGGCTACATAACCTGCCTCAAAAAGAAAAAAAAAAGAGGTTTTAGTTAAAGAACTGATTATGTTTAGTTTCAAGGAGGAAAAAAGAAAGGTTTACATGGAAAATTGGCTTTTAAGGCAGGAAAGAAGGATAGAACTTTAACAAGGGGGAAAAAAAAAAGAAATTCTGAAGGCCCTTAAAAAATGATATGAGGGCTGGGAAGGTGGCTCAGTGGTAGAGCCCTTGCCATACAGCCTGAGGCCCTGGGTTCGATTCCTCAGCACCACATAAGCAAAAAGAAAAAAAAAAGGAAAAAGACGGAAGTGGCGCTGTGGCTCAAGTGGTAGAGCGCTAGCCTTGAGCTGAAGAGCTGAGGGACAGCACCCAGGCCCAGAGTTCAGGCCCCACGACTGGACCCCCCCCAAAAAAAAAGACTAAAATACATGTTTTATTTTTTAGAGATTATTTTTTAGCAATAATAATGATTCAAAGGGACAGAAAAAGGGAAACAAGTTTAATAATTATAGTTGCAAAAATAAATAATGGAGATAAGACACAAGGAAATAAAAGGGAATCAGTATGAGAAACATTATAGCAGTAATCCGTATTTAGCTTCAGAACCAGTTAATTAAGCTAAAAGTCAAAAAGACAAGTCTTGAGTCTGGAAATTAAATGCCACAAATGAGAAACAGGGATGTGAAGAAAAGCTTAATTTTATTTTTAATGTGTTTACATCTTAGAAATGTAGTGAGAATTGGGAATGTGGCTTAGCGGCAGAATGCTTGCCTAGCATGCGTTCCTCCATATCACATAAATAGAAAAAGCCAGAAGTGGCGCTGTGGCTTAAGTGGTAGAGCGTTAGCCTTGGGCAAAAGAAGCTCAGGGACAGTGCGGAAGCCCTGAATTCAAGCCCCAGACTGGCAAAAAAAAAAAAAAAAAGAAAGAAAAAGAAAAAGGAAAAAGAAAAGAAAGGTAGTAGGAAACCAATGTAGTCAGTCTCTTAAACAAATGGTGCTGGCAAAACAAGATATTCACATGCAGAAAACTAAAACTAGATCCTTATCTATCACTTGCATCAGCATCAATTCAAAATGCATCAAAGATTTCAATGTATCTGAAAGCATGCAAGTAAGGAACAAGAGAAACATTAGGACTCCTTGGCACAGGAAAGAACTGAGTAGAGAGATCCAAAAACACAGCAAATTAAATTAAGACTTGATGAATGGGACTGTACCAAACTATAATTTCTGTACAGCAAAGGACATAACCAACAAGCTAAAAAGCCCTACAGAATGGGAGATTTTTGCCAGATGATGGCCTAATATCTAGAATATAGAGAGAACTTAAAAAATGAAACTCTCAAAAAAAAAAAAACCCAATTTATAAATGGGCTATGGAGCTAAAGAGTCTTCTCAGAGGGGATGGGAAGGTGGCTCAGTGGTAGAGTGCTTGCCTCGCATGCATGAGGCCTGGGTTCAATTCCTCAGCCCCACATAAGCAGAAAAAGTCAGAACTGGTGCTATGGCTCAAATGGTAGAGCGCTAGCCTTGAGCTGAAGAGCTGAGGGATAGTACCCAGGCCCAGAGTTCAAGCCCCATAACCGACGGGAGGGGGGAAAAAAAGAGTCTTCTCAGAAGAAGAAATAAAACTGGCCAATAGACACATGAGGAAATGCTCAACACTTCTAGCAATTTAGAAAATGCAAATCCAAACAACACAGAGATTCCACCTTATCCGAGTTACAAAGACCATTATCAAAAAAAAATGATAATGAATGCTGGTCAGGATGTGGTCAAAAGGGAATCCTAATACACTGTTGGGGGAAATGTAAAGTTGTTCAACTCTGGAAAGCAGTATAGAGTTTCCTCTAAAAATTAAACATAGAACTATCCTATAATCCAGCAATTCCTCTCTTGGGTACTTATCCAATCAGGATACAGTAAAGCCACTGGCACAACTATGTTCACTGCAGCACTATTCACAATATCCAAAGGTATGACATTAGTTCAGATGCCCCTCAATAGATGAATGAATCAAGAAAATGTGATACACACACACACACACACACACACACACACAATGGAATTTACTCAGCTATTAGAAAGAATGACATTGCACTACCTGTAAAAAAAAAAAAATAGAAGCCAGGCGCCAGTGGCTCACACCTGTAATTCTAACTATTCAGGAGGCTGAGATCTGAGGATCATGGTTCAAGGCCAGCCTGGGCAGGAAAGTCCATGAGACGCTTCAAAAAACCTAGAAAACCAGGGGCTGGGAAGGTGGCTCAGTGGTAGAGTGCTTGCCTTGCATGCCTGAGGCCCTGGGTTCGATTCCTCAGCACCACATAAGCAAAAA
>NW_012267347.1:1601920-1614461 GCF_000151885.1 Dipodomys ordii | reverse complement strand
CACTCTACCACTTGAGCCACAGCGCCACTTCCGGCTTTTTTCTTATGTGGTGCTGAGGAATCGAACCCAGGGCCTCGAGCATGCAAAGCAAGTGCTCTACCACTGAGCCACCGTCCCAGCCCCTTTGGGTTCAATTCTTTAGTACCATATAAACAGAAAAAGCCAGAAGTGGCACTGTGACTCAAGTGGTAAAAGTGCTAGCCTTGGGCAAAAGAAGCTCAGAGATAGTACCCAGGCCCTGAGTCAAGCCCCAGGACTGGAAAAAAAATAAAATATAATAATAATAATAATAAAGAAACCAATGTACTAAGTATGGAATTTAAGAAATATATTACAGGGCTGGGAAGTTGGCTCAGTAGTAGAGTGCTTGCCTCATATGCATGAGGCCCTGAGTTCAATTCCTTAGCACCACATAAGCAGAAAAAAGCCAGAAGTAGCCCTGTGGCTCAAGTGGTAGAGCACTAGCCTTGAGCTGAAGAGCTGAGGGTCAGCATCCAAGCCCAGAGTTCAGCCCCCACAACCAACCAAAATAAAAAGAAGAAAAGGAAAATATTACAGTTAACATAAATGGCTCCATAATCCTAGCTAGGGTAGCTGAGTTCTAGAGGATTGCAGTTCAACAACAGTCCAGGCAGAAAAATTTACTGGATTCCATCTCTAAAATGATCAGCATAAAAGCAGGGCTGGAGGCATAGCTTTAGTAATAGAGCACTAGTCTCCTTATTTCTAGGCCCTTACTTCAAATCCCAGTACAAAAAACAAAAAACACATCTTTACACAATTCATTTCATCAGCTAAGTAGTAGAGCACTTAATAAACATGAGACCTTGCGTTTAATCCCGAGTACAAAACCAAAAGCTAACATAATAGGGCACACCTATAATCCCAGGATATGTTATATACATATACATGCTTTTATAAGAATTTTTTTGTATGTATGGTACTAGGGTTTCCACTCAGGTTCTCACACTTTGCTTGTTAGGCTCGTGCTCTACCATTTGAACCACAAGCCTGGAAGAATATTTATTATCATCTTTCAGTTCATTTGCTTCATCACTTGGTACTGCAGAACATTGTTTTTAAAGACAACACACACACACACACACACACACACACACACACACACACACACACGGCACTGGTGTCAGGCAGACTTGGGTTTGCATTCTATTCTTACCATGTATTTTGTATTTCTTTATTTTGCAAAATGGATACCACTTCCCTGAAGGAGGTGGTTTAATGTCTTGTCCTTACTAGGCATGTGTAGTTTTTTTTCTATTTCATCTCTGGTATCACACATTTTCTAGAGAAGCCTTGGCTTTGCCACTCAGCAATGATTCTCCAAAAATTGTACACAACTCAGAACAGTTGCACATCAATGGAATTTGTTTACCTATTCTCACTAGCCTTTTGTGTGTGTGTGTGTGTGAGAGAGAGAGACAGAGATAGACAGAGACAAAGAGGGGGGAGAGGAAAGAGGGGGAGAGAGAAGGGAGAGAGGGAGAGGGAGAGAGGGAAAAGCAGAGGGAGAGGGAGAGGGAGAGAGGAGAGAGAGAGGGAGAGAGAGGGAAAGAGAGGGAGAGAGAGGGAGAGAGAGAACAAAAGCTCAGTGCCTGGGACTTGAGCTTTTGTACTCAAAGGCTAGCTCTCTACCACTTTAGCAGCAGCTCCACACAGCTTTTCTGGTGCTTAATTGAAGAGTCTCACATACTTTCCTGCCCAGAATAGCTTTGAACTTCAATGGCTTTGCAACTCAGCCTCCTGAATAGCTAAGATTATGGGCATGAGCCATCATCAGCTCTCATTAGCCTTTTAAAGAATTTAGAGACTACAACAGCAAGTTTGAGATCAGCCTGAACTATATATTGAGACTTGTCTCCCAAAGGAAAAAAAATAACTTCTTTAGAGTACATTTATGTTCTCTGAACTAAGGCAAAATAAACCTAGAAACCAATCATGTAACCTCCTTCTCTTTAAGCTCTTCTCCCTCTTCAAACTTCCAATGATACTTTCTCAAGAAGAACTAAAAAGCAATCACCACAGATACTGATAAAGATGATGAAATCCTCCATTAACCAAAGGATGAATATGAAACTCTACTACTTCTTTGGACTAATACCTTCTCTTTCTGATGGTAATGCCCAAATGCCTATTATAGTTTATATAGGCTTTCATTCTTTTTTTTGGGGAGGGGGGTGGTCGTGGGGCTTGAACTCAGGGTATGGACACTGTCCTTGAGCTTTTCTGTAAGGCTAGCACTCACCACTTTGAGCCACAGTGCCACTTTGAGTTTTCTGGTGGTTAACTGGAGATAAGAGTTTCATGGACTTCACTGCCCAGACTGGCTTTGAACCATGATCCTCAGATCTCAGCCGCCTGAGTAGCTAGGATTACAGGCGTGAGCCCCAGTACCTAGCTTAGGCTTTTTTTTTTTTTTGTCGGTCGTGGGGCTTGAACTCTGAGCCTGGGCGCTGTCCCTCAGCTCTTCAGCTCAAGGCGAGCGCTCTACCACTTGAGCTACTGCACCACTTCCAGTTTTCTGGTGGTTTATTGGAGATAGGAGTCTCAGGGTCTCTCCTGCCCGGGCTGGCTTTGAACCGAGATCCTCAGATCTCAGCCTCCTGAGTAGCTAGGATTACAGGCGTGAGCCACCAGCGCCCGGCCCTAGCTTAGGCTAGGGCCTAACAATATTTCCAAATGTTAGGAATATATTCTAACCCTTAAGAGCTGTTCTCCAGCAGCAAAGCTAAGAACTTTAATAACATTCAAGAGTCCACATATCCCAATTTAATTAATTCTAAGTGAGCCATATTTTCCATTGTGTTTCTACCATGATTTATCCTTGTCATCAAAATTTAATTCCCATTACCAGATTTTGCCATTTACACTTTAAACTTTTCTTACATTATTGGAAAGAATACTGTAATAAAGATGAAAGGTTGAGGGCTGGGAAGGTAGCTCAGTGGTAGAGTGCTTGCCTTGCATGCCTGAGGCCCTGGGTTCGATTCCTCAGCACCACATAAGCAAAAAGAAAAAAAAGGAAAAAGACGGAAGTGGCGCTGTGGCTCAAGTGGTAGAGTGCTAGCCTTGAGCTGAAGAGCTGAGGGACAGCGCCCAGGCCCAGAGTTCAGGCCCTATGACCTGACCCCCCCCCAAAAAAAAAGAGATGAAAGATTGATGCTCCAAAGGTACTACTTATATATTTAAAAAAAATACAGAAGACAGAGCTTAAAACACTAGTGCCCTCCTACCTCCCTTAGATTGGAAGACCCAGTCTAAGGCTGGTCCTCAAAGTTCAACAAAACATGCCTGGTAATGTGGCAATGACTAAACACCAAGGAGTCTATTGGAAACCACTAGAGGTAAGCTTTATATTAGCTTTTCAAATGGCTAAGAAAAACCAAAAAGAACAACATAAAGACATGTAGTGATGCCTCACTTATCATGGGAGTTACTTCCAGAGACGCCCACTATAGGAGAAAATCCACAAAGAGCAGCCTTATATAGTTGTTCCTGGCTATATCACTGTTCATTTAATGCTATTTGTGGATTTTCACCTATCACAGACGTCTCTGAAATGTAGCTCCTATGATAGGTGAGGGATCACTATTTACATAATTAAAAAAACAACACGATACAGTGAAGCTGCAGTATGTAAATCGTGTTATAGGCAAGGACAACTGTGTAAATGTTCTACAAAGAACTTGGCTAAACCACTTTAAACACCATTCTTAAATGTGAGAGTAAATATCTAACTTTTCAGATAATAATGAAAATTTTGCTATGACCCAAGTCATCAGACAGATCATATATTAGTAATTAGACAATTATCTCTATCATATTAACCAATCCCAACTCCCTTGGCAAACTCAGGCAAGCTCAGTTCATTAATCTATCTGTATTTCTGATGTATGCTAGTACTAGAGAAATTGAGCTTTAGGACATAAACTATACCCTGTTGAGATAAAAAGGTGTTGGTGGCTTAGGCACCTAATCCTAGCTACTCAGGAGGCTGAGGCTGAGGATTAGAATTTGAAGCCAACAGGCGGACAAGTCCAAGACTCCTATCTCCAATTAACCATTGACCAATTATCCAGCAGAAAGCTGGAAGTGGAGATGTGACTCAAGTGGCAAAGTACCAGCTTTGAGCAAAAAAGCTAAGCAAAAAGGACAAGACCCTGAGTTCAAGCCTCAGTACCACCACACACAAAAAAAGTGAGCAACTAAACATTTATCACAGGCCTGGAAAGGTGGCTCAGTGGTAGAGTGCTTGCCTTGCATGCATGAGGCCCTAGGGTCAATTCCTCAACACCACATAAACAGAAAAAGTCGGAAGTGGTGCTATGGCTCAAGTGGTAGAGTGCTATGCTAGCCTTAAGCTGAAGAGCTGAGGGACAGCACCCAGGCCCAGAGTTCAGGCCCCACGACTGACCAAAAAAAAAAAGAAAAATTCATCACTTTGTGAGGCGCTGGTGGCTCATGCCTGTAATACTAGCTACTTAGAGGATCATGGTTCAAAAGCCAGCCCAGGGAAGGAAAGTCCATGAGACTCTTATCTCCAACTAACCACCAGAAAAACCAGAAGTGGCACTGTGGCTGAAGTAGTAGAGCACTTGCCTTGAGCTGAAGAGCTGAGGGACGGTGCTCAGGCCCAGAGTTCAAACTAGACAACCAACGAGAAAAATAAAATCATCACAAAGTTTTATTTGAGGTGTAGAAGCAGGACCTCATGTGTGCTAAGCAGCAACTGTAGCACTGAGCTGCTATACCCTCAGCTCAGCACACACTAATTTTCATTCTAAGAGAATGACTGAATCAGTAAATAGGATAGGTAGCCCCTTTCTCAGAATTTTTATTTTGGCAGTATTGGAATTTGAACTCAGAAATGTAAGTTTACTAGGTTGGCACTCTACCACTTGAGCCATACCTCCAATACAATTTGTATAGGTTTTCTTCAAAATAGGACCTTTCAAGTTTTTCTGCCTAGGCTGGCCCCAAACTGCAATCTTTCTGCTCTTAGCATCCAAGGACCTAGGATTACAGGCACGGTCCACAGCAACTGGCTATAAAAATGATTTTAACAATTAAGTTTCTTAAGCTATTTATTTAGCTATTTATTGTAAAGTTAATCTAAAACTCACCAACTTGTAGCACTGAAGTGAAGATGTAGTAGTACCCCTTATCTAAGGAGAATATGTCCCAAGACCCTCAGGGGGGGCTGGGAAGGTGGCTCAGTGGTAGAACGCTTGCCTTGCGTGCCTGAGGCCCTGGGTTTGATTCCCCAGCACCACATAAGCAAAAAGAAAAAAGCCGGAAGTGGAGCTGTGGCTCAAGTGGTAGAGCACTAGCCTTGAGCTGAAGAGCTGAGAGACAGCGCCCAGGCCCAGAGTTCAGGCACCATGACAGGACCCCCCCACAAAAAAAAACCCTCAGGGATGTGAAAAATTACAGGTATCAAATTCTACATATACTATGTTTATAAATTAATTTATAAATTAGATTCAGAAGAAATTAATAATTACAAAATAAAAGTACTACATTAATACCCTACAATAGCCAGAAGCTGGTGTCTCATGCCTATAATCCTAGCTACTCAGTAAGCTGAGATCTGAGGATCACAGTTCAAAGCCATCATGGGCAGAAAAGTCTGTGAGACTCATCTCCAATCCACCAAAAAACCGGAAGTGGCACTGTGGCTCAAGTGGTAGAACACTTGCCTTGAACTGAAGAGCTGAGGGGCAGAACCCAGGCCAGAGTTCAAGCCCCATGACTGACCTCCCCACCAAATACACAATAAAAATTATCACAATGCCATGTCTCTCTAAAAACATTTTACTGTACTATAAATCTTACTAACCAAAGCGTGAGATTTTTGTTCTTGATCGGGAATGTGGCTTAGTAGTAGAGTGCTTGCCTTGCATATATGAGGCCCTGGGTTCAATTCCTCAGCACCACATAAGCAGAAAAAGCTGGAAGTGGAGCTGTGGTTCAAGTGGTAGAGTGCTAGCCTTGAGCTGAAGAGCTGAGGAATAGTGCCAAGACCCAGAGTTTAGACCCCATGACTGACAAAAAAAAAAAATCAAAAATAACAACTATAAGAGGCCTACTTTGTACTCAATACTTCCATGCTTAATGCTGATTTAATTTATTCAGATGCGTGGGTTTCAAAAGGGTGAGAATGAACAGCAGATTTCCTTGGCATGCTGATAATCCACTTTAAAAAAAAAAAAAAGAGCAAGTAGGGCTCTGGTGGGTCATGCCTGTAATCCTAGCTATTCAAGAAGCTGAGATCTGAGGATCACAATTCAATGTCAGCCCAGACCAGAAAGCCCATGAGACTTATCTTCAATTAACCATCAGAAAACTCAAAGTGGCACTGTGGCTCAAACTGGTAGAGCACGGCCTTGAGCAAAAAAGTTCAGGGAGTACCCAGGCCCTGAGTTCAAGCCCCATGACTGACAAATAAATAAATAAAAACTAATTCAATCTCAGACACTAAAACCTCCAGAAAAAAAATATATGAATTGAAGAACAACTCTAACACCAATGTTATACAATATAAGTTATATTTAGCTACTTGCTATTTTACAATCTAGACACTGCTACATGTGTTTAGAGAGTTAACTTTCCTGTAAGAAAAATAATAGGAAGCTGGGCACCGGTAGCTCATGCCTATAATCCTAGCTACTCAGGAGGCTGAGATCTGAGGATCTTTCAGTTCAAAGCCAGCCCAAACAGCAAAGTCTGTGAAACTCTTATCCCCAATAAACTACCAGAAAACCGGAAGTGGTGCTGTAGCTCAGCCTTGAGCTGAAAAGCTGAGGGACAGCGCTCAGGCCCAGAGTTCAAGCCCTATGACTGACCAAAAAACAAAACAAAACAAAAAAAAAAAAAATAGGGGCTGGGAATGTGGCTTAGTGGTACAGTGCTTGCCTAGCATGCTTGAAGCCCTGGGTTCATTTCCTCAGTACCACATAAACAGAAAAAGCTGGAAGTGGTGCAGTGGCTCAAGTGGTAAAGTGCTAGCTTTGAGCAAAAAGAAGCTCAGGGACAGTGCCCAGGCCCTGAATTCAAGCCCCATGACTGGCAAAAAAAAAGAAAGAAAGAAAAAGAAAAAGAAAGAAAAGGAAAAGAAAAACAATACAATAACAAATCTAAATAAAGTAAAATTATCATTTCTTTAAAAGTTTATATTCTTAGACAATACTTGAAAAATACCTTCAGAAAGCTTAGGATTTTACAGCTGTCATTCATAGACTAAAAATATTGATTCTGTGTACACACAGATGTTACCTGGACCAAAAAATATAAAACTTTTTCTTTTGCAGTTTTTTTTGGGGGGGCCAGAGAGAGGAGGGCTCTAAGCATCTAAGGCAATGGCCCTTTTTTTTTTGGGGGGGGGTCATCATGGGGCTTAAACTCAGGGCTTGGCTCTGTCCCTGAGCTCTTTGTTCAAGGCTCTTGCTCTACCACTTTGAACCACAACATCACTTCCGGTTTTCTGGTGATTATTTGGAAATAAGTCTCACAAACTTTCCTGCCCAGGCTGGCTTTGAACTGTGATCTGCAGATCTCAGCCTCTTGAGTAGCTAAGTGTGAACCACCAGCACCCAGCAATAGTCAATTTTTATTCTTTCAACATAATGCCTTTTCTCCCCCGACCTTTCTCCCCACCCAATATAGATCTCCAAATCTCATGAAAACACAAATACCTACCTCACCACTCCTGCTAAGTCTGTACCTTACAAAAAGGACTTTAGGATGGTGCTGGCCCTTCCACTGCAGTAGCCATTGGAGAACAGCAGCCATGGCTCTGCACCACTCCATGGCTGTGGGCTTCAACAAGGGCCACAGAGTGACCAAGAACGTGAGCAAGTCAAGGCATCTCACCAAGCACACCAAGTTCATGCGGGACATGACCCGTGAGTTGTGCAACTTCACCCTGTACAAGCGGCGTACAGGTACGAGCTACTCAAGGTGTCCAAGCAGATGCTCAAGTTTATCAAGAAGAGGGTGGGGACACACATCCACACCAAGAGGAATCCCAAGGAGCTGAGCAGGCAGCCATAAGGAAGGCCGCTGCCAAGAAGGACTGAGATCCTGCTGCCCCCAATAAACCTCTGCTCCCCTCAAAAAAAAGGGATTTAGACCTTAGACAATAGTAACCCTAAAATGTGTACTGGTCTGAAAAATGAAGTTGCCTTCATTGCAACGTTATTGATACCTTATTTGTTCACATATCTTCAGTTCTTCCAAAAAAGATGTAGGAAGCCAGATGCCAGTGGCTCAAGCCTGTAATTGTAGATCCTCAGGAAGCTGAGACCTGAGGATTGCAGGTCAAAGCCAGTGCCCAGGCCCAGATTTCAAGCCCCACAACCGACCAAAAAAAAAAAAAAGTAGGACAAGAAAGGGTTTAAAATTCTCTTTCTGTGCTATCATGTTAAGCTGATCCAACTGCCATGATGAAAAAATAACTCTATATTCCTAACATCATAGTCCTTTTCTTGGGCAGTTCTTTATTGATCCATTGATGAGGATCATGGTAGAGCTCAAACATCTTGGGGGAAATGTAGTCCCTCCGTGGCAAAAATGAAAGGCCTATGGAACAGGTGCAGTACAGGTAGCAGAAGAGGAAGGAACTATAATACTGACAACTCTGATCAGGTGGGCCAAGAGGCAGAAACAATGAAGAAAATTATTGATGTTTAGTTTTAAGAATGCATTTAGAAATATACATACACCAACAACTAATATTCCTCTGTCCTCTGTTCATAAACCCCTACCAGACTGCTAATACATGGACCCTTACAAAGCACACATCAAAGCTAAACAATTAATTAGAGGGAGTAGGGGTGTCATTCATTTATTGGTAGAGAGTTTGCGAAGTGAATGAGAATCCCTAGGTTCAATCTCCAATATTATAAAGGGAGAGAAAAAAAAAACAAAAATATGAGGATAAGAACTCAAGTAACTTGTCTAAGATTACATGGCTAATACATCCTATTACTTAAACCTGAGTCTGTCCAACTCTAAAGACTTTTTCCCCTTAAATCTCACACACACACACACATTATCATTAAAATTTTGATTTTAGTCCATAATGAGCATATTTTAATCTGGGGACCACACAGATAAAATTTGCCAATGTCAGCTGGGAAGGTGGCTCAATGGTAGAGCGCTTGCCTTGCACGCATGAGGCCCTGGGTTTGATTCCTCAGCACCACATAAGCAGAAAAAGCCATAAGTGGTGCTGTGGCTCAAGTGGTAGAGCGCTAGCCTTGAGCTGAAGAGCTGAGGGACAGCGGCCAGGCCCAGAGTTCAGGCCCCATAACCAGCCAAAAACAAAAACAAAAAACCCACCAATGTCACTCTCACTCTTTCCCCTACTGAAAATCAGAGATACTAAGAACCGGCTAAGTCTAACTTCCAGAGCTACTTAGTTCTTCTAATGCATCCTATGAGCCTCCAACTACAGTAATACACTCTTGCTACCAGAAACTTAAGAGCCGCATAAAAACTACATTCATAAGTATGTTCTGCCTCTCTTTTTGGCACTGGTCCATGCTGCTGAATGCATAGTATGTCTTCTAACCAAGAGTACTTCAGACAAGCTACAAATGAGCAGTTACTATTTCATCTTTTCACCAAACACTTCCAACTATATTTGAAAGGTTGAATCTGACGTGGACTGGACTTGGACACCAACAAAAGTATCATTCAATACTTGCAGCTTTTAGTCAAAGTGGCTAAATATTCTCTACATGGCAAGGCTGACAACACAAAGCCCTGAAAGGGGAAGAGACTTCATTTGACAACAGACTGAACAGAACTCAGACTAATTCTCAATCCTTTTTAAGTGTTAGGAAACATGGTCACACAAAGGCAAAACACAAAAGCAAATGGGTAAAGAAAAAAAGAGCAGACCTGGAGGTACAGGTATACACAAGCTTTCTCTCTGTCTCTCCCTCAGCCTCCCCCACCCCCCCAGGTTTAATTAATTATTTGAAAATATACACAAATAGTTTAGGATAGAAAGTCAGAATGCTCACAGCCAAGAACATTTGCAAAAGGCAATTAAACCATGCTGGAATCCAGCCAAGAACAATACACAAACTCTTCTGAAAATTGTGGCTTTAGTGGTCAACACTTGAGCATCAGGGCAGGGTCTGTCTTGAACTCAGAAAATTAAATGCCTTCAACTCCCACTCACCTTTCCGCCTTTTATCACTGAAGTAAGGCCAGGCTGAGCTCCTGAGAAAATAGGTCTGGAGGTTCACTGAAGGACTAAGAAAAATTAAAAAGTTTACATGGCAAAGATGTCTCTTCTGCTAAGCATCACAAAAGTATTTATGAATACATTCAGTATCTCTTTAGACCTCCTCAGAACTATTTAAAACCAGAATAACTTACCTAATTCTGACTGCTGAACAAAACCTACACACACACACACACACATATATATATATATACATGTAAAATGAACAACAGATTTAAAAGCTAGGCAAGTAATTTTCCAGCTCGACTAAAACCAGAGGTCATCTAAAAGGAAAAGCCTATTTTTTTTTTCAACGATAAGCCAAAACCAACCAACCTCTCAACCAGAAGCTAGAGTAGGGGAAGGGAGGAATCCCGGAGAGAATGTGATAGCACTAGTGCGGGTTTGTTTACAGAGACTCCAGCAACAATCATATGAGTCAGAAATTCAAGCCACCAGATGCTTTCCAACTAACCGGCACCAGATGGGACTGTCCTAAAGTGTCCTAAAAGGCTTGGGGGAGGGCAAGCCGAAGCAGGAGGATTAACACACAAGAGGACAAGACCCGACGACCACCACAGGCACCTCCGGGCTTCCCCCGGCTCAGCCTTCCGTACAAGGTGCGGGCCGGAGACCTGGGTGGGGGATGGGGCGCGCTGAGCAGCGGCTCTGGGGGGACGCGGAGACGGGGGGGAGGAGGGGCGAGCCGTGTCCCCCCCGTTAGAGGGGAGCGATGGGGGGCAAACAAATGGGTCACCCGACGGAGCAAGGCGTCCCTGGGAGTTTGGGAGCTGCCTCTCGGAGGCACCCACGGGGCTGACCTGAGGAAAGGACAAGCCGTCCTCCCGGGACTGACCCGCGGCCGGGGAAGAAGCCCTGCACCCCAGAAGCTGCGAGAGATGACCAGGCCCGTCCTGTGGTGAACCGGAGGGGGGGAAGGGGACAGGCCGGGCCGGAACGAGACACGGACCGGATAGGTCAAGGGGGGGGGTGTCCAGCCGGGGCAGTTACAAGCACGGGAGCCGGCGAGGCTCGGCGGCCCGCTTCCCGTCTTGGGTCATCCTTTTGCCAGCGGCTGCTCCGCCAGTTCCAGGCCCAGCCGCCCCGTCCACTGCCGCCACCAACGCCGCCGCCATCTTACACTGGCCAGTGGCCGCCACCACCGCCTCCGCTCTCTGCGCTTGCGCCTGCGCCACCGCGCTTTCCGGCCTCGTTTGCGACACTGCGCTCTTGAAGGCCGGGGAAGAGTGGTCGCGCGAGCTCGCGTCTCCCAACCCTTCTTGGAGGATGCGGAGGGGGCGGGGCTTGGGGCCAACAGAAAACCGCGAGGGGCGCGTGCGCACTGCCGGGCAGGCCCGGTTGTTTTCGTCCCGTCGTTCCGAGTCGGCGTCTTTGAGGGGCTTCTTTGCGTCGTCGCGGAAATCGTCGTCATTTCCAAGGCACTAGCCGGCCGATTCCTGAGTGACTTCCAGCCTCGCTCGTTCTTGAACTCTGGGCAAAAGCGATCCTTGCTGTATTTCTTCTGAAGTTGGTTTTTCGTGCACGGCTCCCGGCCGGGGAGGCCCGCGTCCCCGTTTGTCCTCCTCGGCTCGGGTTAGCGTGAGGCCAGCCCCGCCAGGCCCGGCGTCAGCCATGGGGGTTTCCTCCTTTTTTCAAGGAGGCTCGGAAGCTGTTCAGTCTCTCTGAAGAGAGGGCCGTGCGTGAGGGTGACTGAGAACGGACTGCCTGGCGCTGCACTGAATGTCTCCCAGCTGGTTCTTTTTGTTTTCCTTTTCTTTACTCATAAGGCCAGAGTGCGGGAATTAGCCTCCTTACCTCCTGTCTTCCGTTACCATCCTATGCCACGCCGTATATTACTTAACTTCTTGCTGCAGTAAACACCTGGCTGGTTTGCCTCCTTCCCTTATTAGCCTGCCACAGTTAAACATAGGACACCCAGAGTGACATTTATTTATTTTTGGATCCGGTCATGGAGCCTGAACTCGGGGCCTGGGCGCTGTCCCTCAGCTCTTCGGCTCAAGGCTAGCACTCTACCACTGAGCCACCTTCCCAGCCCCAGAGTGACATTTTAAAATGTTAGATCATAGTCCCTCACTCAAAACATCCAAGTTTCCCATCATAAGAAAAAAATATGGGCTGGGAAGGTGGCTCAGTGGTAGAGGGCTTGCCTTGCATGCCTGAGGCCCTACGTTCGATTCCTCAGCCCCACAAAAGCAAAAAGAAAAAAGCCGGAAGTGGCGCTGTGGCTCAAGTGGTAGAGTGCTAGCCTTGAGCTGAAGAGCTGAG
>NW_012267347.1:1597404-1601635 GCF_000151885.1 Dipodomys ordii | reverse complement strand
CTGTAGCTCAAGTGGTAGAGCACTCGCCTTGAGCTGAAAAGCTGAGGGACAGCGCCCAGGCCCAGAGTTCAAGCCCCACGACCGACAAAAAAAAAAATGGACTTGTTCCATTTTCTTGGAATGTCCATCTGCTAGACCTTTATTAGACTAGGTCTCTTCATTTAAATCATTTAAATCTAACTCCTAAGAGAGGTAGCTCTTCACTATTCAGAACTGCACACCCATCATTCACCTCTGTCTATTCATTTTTTATTAATAAATATAGGCTCACACAGACTGGCCTCTCACTTCTGACCTCAGGTGATCCTTTCTCATCCTCTCCCTTCTCAGCCTCTCCCGTAACTGGGATTATTACAGTGTACTCAACCACATTCAGATTGCATCACTTTTTTTTTGTAACATGACAACTTATAAGATTATATTAGGGCTAGGAATGTGGCTTAGAGGTAGAGTGCTTGCCTAGCATCCATGGAGCCCTTGGTTCAATTCCTCATTACCACATAAACTGAAAAAGCCAGAAGTGGTGCTGTGGCTCAAGTGGTAGAGTGCTAGCCTTGAGCAAAAGAAGCTCAGAAAGTGCCCAGACCCTGAGTTCAAGCCCCAGGACTGGCAAAAAAAAAGAAAAGATAATCTAGCTATACTAAATGTAAGATCTTGAGAGCAGAAAATGTCTTGTTCATCTTTGTAACCTTAACACCTAGAAAAAGGCTAGAGATGGGTGTGCCAGTAACTCATTACTATAATCCTAGCTACTCAGAAGGCTGAGATTGAGGATCACAGTTTGAAGCCAGCCCAAAAAAAGTCTGCAGTCTTCTTTTTTTGTTGTTGGTTAGTTATATATTTTTTTTTTTTTTGTGTGTGTGTGTGTGTGTGTAGGTTGTTTTGCCAGTCTTGGGGCTTAAACTCAGGGCCTTGGTGCTGTCCCTGAGCTTCTTTTGCTCAATCACTCTACCATTAAGTCACATTCTCGGCCTCTGCAGTACTCTTTTTTTTTGGGGGGGGTCCAGTTGTGGGGCCTGAACTCTGGGCCTGGGCGCTGTCCCTCAGCTCTTCAGCTCAAGGCTAGTGCTCTACCACTTGAGCACAGCGCCACTTCCAGCTTTTTTCATTTTTGCTTATGTGGTGCTGAGGAATCAAACCCAAGGCCTCAGGCATGCAAGGCAAGCACTCTACCACTGAGCCACCTTCCCAGCCCAAGCCTCTGCAGTACTCTTAACCAGCAAAAAAAGCTTAAACAATGTACTAGCCCAGCAAGTAAGCTCAAATTCCAAGTACTAGAATTTAAAAAAATAGGGCTGGGAAGGTGTCTCAGTGGGACAGTGTTTGCCTTGCATGCATGAGGCCCTGGGTTGGATTCCTCAGCTCCACATAAGCAGAAAAGGCCAGAAGTGGTGATGTGACTCAAGTGGTAGAGCACTAGCCTTGAGCTGAAGAGCTCAGGGATGGCACCCAGGCCCAACATTCAGGCCCCTTGACTGACAAAAAAAAAAAGGACTAGAGAGCAAAGTAGCTATTTAGTGTCACACCATCCTAATTTATCACTTTCCAGGAATGTGGCTGAAGTGGTTAAAAAAAAAAAAAAACACTTGCCTAGCATGTGCAAGGTTCTGGATTCAACCCTCAGTACTTCCAAAATCTTTGAAAGTGATATTACTACAATTTGTTTAGTCAACTACTTACTGAATTCCTACTTCATGGGAACAATCTATCTTGCTCTAGGGACTGGAGCTACAACAGTGAATACAACAAAGACTCTTGTATTACTAATGCATAGGTTGACATTATAGGGGCAGGAGAGAACAAACAGAAAAGGTTACGGAGAGCACTTTAAAAGAAAAACAGTAAATGTGGATTACCAAAGTGAATGTGTTCTTTTACTCTGAGGTTTGGAGAAGGCCCCTATGCTGGGGTGACAATGAACAAAAACCTGAAGTGGGAGAGTGAACCATAAACACATGGGGAATAAACATTCCAGTCATAGAGAATAGCAAGGTAGACATTAAAGCCTATGTGTTCAAAGAACAGGTAGGAAATTAGTTTGGAGAATGAGAGTCAGATTGCTTACGGATTCATGGATCAGGGAAGACTGGATTTTAATCTAAGAGTATGCTAGGAAGTTACAGGGTATTCTCAGTTAAAGTGATATGATCTGATAAAGAGCTTCACTCTGGTTAATGCATTAACTGCCTAAGGGTGGCAAAAAAAAAAAAAAAAAAAGCTGAAAGACCAGTTAGGAAGTTATTGCAGAAGAGCTGCTGAAGCAAGTTGGATGAGGAAACAGGGAAATTAATCTTAAAAAGGACCAATTCAGACATTAAAACCAAAAGTCAGCTGGGTGCCGGTGGCTCATGCCTGTAATCCTAGCTACTCAGGAAGCTGAGATCTGAGGATCATGGTTCAAAGCCAGCCCAGGCAAAAGTCCCTGAGACTCTTATCTTCAATAAACCACCAGAAAACCGGAAGTGGCATTGTGACACAAGTGATAGAGCACTAGCCTTGAACTGAAGAGCTCAGGGACAGTGCCTGTGCCCAGACATAGTTCAAGACCCACCACCAACCAAAACAACACACACACACACACACACACACACACACACACAAGTCAAAACTGGAGGAAAATAAAAGCCAGACACCAGATTCATGCCTGTAATTTTAGCTACTTGGGAGTCTAAGTGTGGAAGGATCAAGGTATGAGGCCAGCCTGAGCAGAAAAGTTTGGCAGTCCCCCTTCTGAACTGGACTTGATGACATGAGCTTGTTATTTTAGCTAGATGGGAAACCTAACATAGATCACATCAAGTCCCACCTCCAGGCAGGTAATGAGATCCTCTCTCCAAAAATAACCAACGAAGTCAGGACTGATGGGGTAACTCTGTGGTCAGAGTGCCTTACGCCTGAGCATAAGGCCCTGAGTTCAAACTCTAATACTGCCTCCCCCCGCCACCCAAAAAAAAGTAAAGAGAGAGAGAGAGAGAAAAGCAAAGAGCTTCCGACCATATTAACTTTTAGATACCAAGCTACAAGAACTAGAGGCATAATGGGGCCAACACCTGTCTTCTCATTTGAGATGTTAACACTGTAAACTCCTTACAACTGGTAAAAAGACAAATGGAAGACATAGCTGGCAAAGGAGAAGCCTTAAAATCACTTGTTGTCTCTGTTTTAGGCAATCCTATCTCACATCTGTTTTAGAATAATAGCACCCATCTTTACCACCTAAAACCACTGTCTAATGTTTAAGGGTGAATTCTTTCAGCTCAAAAAGTACAGAAATAACATATAAGAGCCAATGTTTTGAGTCAAGGGGAGCTGAAAATGTTTCTCCCTTCTTTCTCCATTTCTCCCTACTTTATCCTATTATACTAAAATAAATCCTTGCTAAAACTCCCCTTGTTGTAAGACTCCCTGCAATGCTTTTCACATGTGGATCTGAAGTTCCTGTGATTTTGTGTAGAAATTGGGAAGGTAAAGGAGCCCCAGTGACACTGCAAGCCAATGAAAATGTCATAGAGGCAGTTGAATACAGGGCTCAAGATGAAGAATCAAGGATGTCTCAGGTTGTCTTGAGTAACTGAATAAATAATAATGCTATTTGCTGAAATAGAACATTTCAAGAATAGGAGCAATTTCTGGGAAAAGTTATATATTACACATTAACTGAGTTCCAAAGTGAAGATACTGAATTATCTATTAGAAATGTAGGGTGGAAAGCTGGGTACTGGTAGCACATACCTATCATTCTAGATACTCAGGAGGCTTAAATCTGAGGATTGTGTTTCAAAGCCAGCCTAGGCAGAAGTCTGTGAGACTCTTACTCCAATTAGCTAACAAAAAGCCAGGAGTGGAGCTGTGGCTTAAGCAACAGAGAAAGAGGAATGAGGAAAGAGGTGGGGGGGGGATAGGGAGAAAGTAAAAAGAAAGAAAAGAAGGGTTAGAGCTGCTGAACACTCTCCCTTGGGCCATTTGCATAGGTTCTGTTGGACATGTGCCACTACAGCCAGTGGTACCTGTCAAGGTGCCCACCAACTTGGAGCTGCCCATACTGAACACGAAGTGGCTCTTCCTGAGCTGAGAGTCATTAAGTGGCCAGTTACCTCCATGGGTTTCAATGTCCTGGCTTCTTTTTTATTTTATTTTTATTGTGAAAATACCATACAGAGGGGTTACAATTACATGGGCAAGATAATGAGTACATTTCTTTTTTTTTTTTTTTGTCGATCATGGGGCTTGA
>NW_012267347.1:1586125-1596563 GCF_000151885.1 Dipodomys ordii | reverse complement strand
GAGCACTCTACCACTTGAGCCACAGCACCACTTCTAGCTTTTTCTGTTTATGTGGTACTGAGGAATCGAACCCAGGGCCTCATGCATGCAAGGCAAGCACTCTACCACTGAGCCACCTTCCCAGCCCCTGAATTTACTATTAAATACTTTTTGAAGTAGTTACTTTTTAGACACTGTTAAGCTCACAGACTCAATAGGTACAGATAGGTACAGATGTTTGCTAGGTAATTCAAATTTAAAAAATTACAGAGTATACTGGGTGGCTCAGGCGTATAATCATAAGGTTCAAAGCCTGCTAGGGCAGAAAAAACCCTGTGAGACTCTCAGCCCCAATTAACCACTCAAAAACTGGAAGTGGCTCTGTGGCTCAAAGTGGTAGAATGCTAGCCTTGAGCAAAACAGCTCAGGGACAGCCACACGCCCAATACCAAAAAAATGAAAACAATAAAAATTACAGAGTAGCTGGGCAATGATGACTCACACCTGTAATCCTAGCTATTCAGGAGGCTAAGATCTGAGGATTTCGGTTCAAAGCCAGCCCAGACAAGAAAGTCAGTGAGAGTCTTATCTCCAATAAACCTCCAGAAGATCAGAAGTGGTACCGTTGCTCGAGTGGTAGGACACTTGCCTTGAGCTGAAGAGCTGAGGGACAGTGCCCAGGCCCAGAGTTCAAGCTCCACGAAGGACCAAAAAACAAAAACAAAATTGTGTTATTTACACATGGGCCATCTTTTTCTCTCAACCCCAGTGAATCAGACAGAATAAAATGTCAGGGAGTTGCCATCATTTCTATCTTAAATGGAATAGATCCTATACTTCTCTGAATCCCAGTTGCATGAGCCCACAAAAGCATGTTCTGTTACACAGCCTCATAAAACATACTTCACTGAGGGAAAAAGCTGGACTTCTTAGCTTCAATTGGATTCAACAGCAGAATTCAGCTTTGATGAATCCAGCTTCTCATGGTAGACAGAAAACTCTCCCTGAAACTATTACAATGGGAAAAGATTTAAAACATCTTTTACGTTTTAATAATTGACTGAGGTCAAATCAAATGATCCCAGCATAAATTTTCCTAGGATTCATTTCTGTTCCTACATGTTTTTTTTTGGGTCCGGTCATGGGGCCTGAACTCTGGGCCTGGGCACTGTTCCTCAGCTCTTCAGCTCAAGGCTAGCACTCTACCACTTGAGCCACAGCGCCACTTCCGGCTTTTTTCTTTTTGCTTATGTGGTGCTGAGGAATCGAACCCAGGGCCTCATGCATGCAAGGCAAGCACTCTACCACTGAGCCACCTTCCCAGCCCACCTCCTACATGTTTTTGTATGAGTGTGACTGTGCTAGGGCTTGAGCTTAAGCTCGTTTTGGCTTTTACGTGGAGTTTTATAGACTTTCCTGCCTAGGCTGGTTTCAAACCATGATGCTCAGATCTCCGCTTCCTGAGTAGCTAGGATATATATTTGTTGTTTTGTTCTGTGGAGCTGAGACCAAAGCCAGGCCCTTGGGTGTGCTAGGTAAGTGCTTTTCCATGAGCTCTACCATATCTTCAGTCAAGCTGTTTTTCTTCTCTCTTTTTCCAGTTGTGGGGCTTGAACTCTGGGCTTGGGCGCTGTCCCTGTGCTCTTCAGCTCAAGGTGAGCACTCTACCACTTGAGCCACAGCACCACTTCCAGTTCTCTGGTGGTTTATTGGAGATAAGAGTCTTACAGACTTTCATGCTGGCTTTGAACCTCGATCCTCAAATCTCAGCCTCCTGAGTAGCTAGGATCACAGGCATGAGCCACCGGCACCCGGCTCACGTTGTTTTTCATAATACACTTTTTTGTGTTGAGGATGATATCCACCAAATTGGGTTTATATTCTGTCAAATTCAAATACTGTAATATTTTTTTCTTTTTTTGGTGCTGGTCCTTGTAAGAGGCTAAAAGCTGAGCTGTGAGAACCAAAAGGATTGGGAGTTTGGAAGCCCTTCTTCCAGTATACTCTCAGAATGCTGAGTTTCCTGGAAAGGTCAATCAGTTCCTGTTAAGCAGGAATTCCAATTCCCCACCCCCCCGTGCTGAGGCTTGAACTCAGGGCCTGGGAGCTGTCCCTAAGCTTTTTTTGTTCAAGGCTAGCACTCTACCACTTGAGCCACAGCACCACTTCTGGCTTCATACAACCAAACCACAATCCCATCCCAGGAATTCAGATTTCTATCCTGGGTGTGGTCTAATTCAAACCTAAACTGCCTAGGAGCCTTAGGGTTTATGCAAATTGTAAACTGTTTACTGTTTAGCCTTAGTGGCCAAGAGAAGAAGTCACTTGTATACAAAATATTGACACAGGTTGACATTTTTACTTCTCTGCACATACTTTGATTAATGGAACCTTGGGATCTGAACCTGGCAGGTTTCAGGTCTAGTACCCCAAACCTCAATTCCAGTCTGGTCTCCACTACTGCCTTGTCCCAGGTTGCAGTGGTCTGCAGGTATGTAGCAGGTTGTGAGAGGTCCTATGGCTTGCTTTTCCTCAAGGCCAGGGCTCACTTCAGGCTTTTTGGGGGTAGTTTATTGGAGATAAGAGTGTCACAGGGCTGGGACTGTGGCTTAGTGGTAAAGTGTGTGCCTAGCATGCATGAAGCTCTGGATTCCTCAGCACAATATAATCAGAAAAAGCCAGAGTAGTGCTGTGGCTCTAGAGGTAGAGTGCTAACCTTGAGCAAAAGAAGCTCAAGGACAGTGCCCAGACCCTGAGTTCAAGCTCCAGGACTGGCAAAAAAAAAGTGTCACACATTTTCCTCTCTGGTCTGGCTTCAAATCATGATCCTCAGATCTCAGCTTCTTGTGTAACTATAATAGGTCTGAGCCACCGAAGCCCTGCTAGTTTTTATCTTAATCAGCACAATTATTCACCAGTTTTAGGTTGGGATTAGGAAAGAGATTTATTTCAGGTGGTTTGTTGAGGGAGTGTTCTCCAGTAAAACCTCTGAGGAAGTGAAGGATGAAGTGAAGGATAAAAATATAGCAGAGAGAAAGGCAAAGACAGTGATTCATAAATCTACCCTGGGAACAGTGCAAGATAAATGGTACAAGTGTCCCACCTAGAGGAAAGGTGGGAATTTTGCATGATGGTATTGTTTGATTGCACATAACCACTGATAATGCAACCTCTACCACAATCCCAACTGCCTTCCTTATAAAAACGGACACCATACTCCTCTCTTTGGCAGAGTATACCCCCAAGAATGTCCAGACTTCACTGTTATTGGCACAGGATAATTCTCAATAAAGCAGCTATGAGCTATTAGCAGCTTACACACTGGTCTAAGTGGCTTACTTGGTGGGGTGACCTAGACTCTCATCCCTGAGCCCTGGAGGTCACACTCTTAGCAGGCTATAATTGTTATTTACCAACTGCTAAAATTAAGCATGAAAAGCCTAGAGACACACCAGGGATCACATATACCTAACATGCTTGCCTCTCTGCTTCCATTATGTTATAGTCTTACCTTCTCATAGAGTCAATTATCCCAGACTGTACAATGCCTTTTCTTTGCCTGGTAAATCAGCTGACATTAGAAGCCCAAAGTGATAAGATGGTAACCATTATTAGTTTACTGAGATTCTTAGGTTGGAAACCAGGGCCTCCAGACCTGTAGAATGTCCCAATACAGCCAAGAGGGTTCACACGGAATTGTGAAATATGCTACCCTATACTTGATGGTACTGCTCCTTCAAAAAGTCACTTCACACTGGAGACATGGCTAAAGAAGTACAAGTGGGCTGGGTGCTGGTGGCCCATGCCGTAATCCTACCTACTCAGGAGGCTGAGATCTGAGGATCACGGTTCAAAGTTAGCCTGGGAAGGAAAGTCCTTAAGACTCTTATCTCCAGTTAACCACTAGAAAACCCAAAGTGGCTCTGTGGCTTAAGTGGAAGAGCACTTGCTTTGAGCTTAATTGCTGAAGGACAGTGCCCAGGCCCAGAGTTCAAGCCCCACGACCAAAAAAGAAAAAAAAGTGCAATTGGTGAGGACCTGAGTTGAAACCCTAGTAGTGTGTATACCCACACCCAGCTTTCTCACTTCTACAAGGCCCACAACTTCTCCATGGGAAGTATTTGGTAGGATTATTAAATCCAACTGATATATACATAGTCATATGTCTACTGCTACACATTTTGTCATTAAGTGGGTCTTTTGTTCCATTGCATAATTATGTAGAATCAGCAATAACCACAACTTCTTGAATAGTAGTATGGTCTGAGGTACTGTAGGCAAAGCAGGAAGAGCAGGGTATATATTAATCCTGGTCAGGATAAACATTTACCATTTCCCAAATAGAAAAATGTTTATTATAATCAACTCACCAAGTAGCTGGTTGTTCTCCTTGAGTAGTACTGAACCAGGGGCTGTGTATTAAGTTTCTGTTGCTGACAGAATGGACAATGTAAACTATTTATTTATGTATGCTGATACTGAGGTTTGAATTTAGGGCTTCAAGATGGCTAAGCAGGTATTCTGTCACTTGAAGCACTCCAACATTTTTTGCATTGGTTCTTTTTTCTTTTTGTTGGTCATGGGGCTTGAACTCAGGGTCTTGGCACTAACCCTGAGCCTTTTAAGGCTAGCGCTCTACTACTTTGAGCTACAACTCCACTTTTGGTTTTCTGGTGGTTAATTGGAGATAAGAGTGTCATAGACTTTTCTGTCTGGACTGATTTCAAACAGTTATCCTCAGATCTCAGCCTCCAATAGCTAGGATTACAGGCATGAGCCACCAGCACCTGGCTGTGTTGGTTATCTTCAGGATGAGGTCTTGGGCTGGGAATGTGGCTTAGTGGTAGAGTGCTTGCCTAGCACTTGCATAAAGCCCTGGGTTCAATTTCTTAGTACCACATAAACAGAAAAAGCTAGCAGCGGCACTATGGCTCAAATGGTAGAGTGCTAGCCTTGAGCAAAGAAGCTCAAGGACAGTGCCCAGGACCTGAGTCCAAGCTCCAAGACTAGCAAAAAAAAAAAAAAAAAAAAGAAAAGATAGGGTCTTGGTGTTATGCTCTAGACTAGCCTAGAAGTTCAAGTCCCACAGTGGCAAAAAATAAAAATAAAGCCAGGTGCCGGTGGCTCACGCTTGTAATCCTAGCTACTCAGGAGGCTGAGATTTGAGGATAGTGGTTCAAAGCCAAGCCCGGGCAGGAAAGTCCGTGAAACTCTTTTCTCCAATAAACACTCAGAAAACCAGAAGTGGCGCTGTAGCTCAAGTGGGAGAGTGCTCTCCTTGAGCTGAAGAGCTGAGGCCCAGAGTTCAAGCCCCATAACTGACAAAAAATAAATAAATAAAAATAAAATTTCAGTGTTGATATACTTTTTAGAATTTGACACTACATTGCTATATATCCAATTACATGACCAGTGGACAAAACCTATTACACATGGAATAGTTTGGGGCAAAAAAGCAAACAAAAAATTGGGACCGGAGGTGTGGCTCCATACCAAGTTCAAGTTCTGGTTTCAGACCAAAAAAAAAAAAAAAAAGTTTGGGCATTGTTGGTTGGCTTATGTTCAATCAAATTAAAAATAACAAGGGGCTGGGGAGTTGGCACAGTGGTAGAGTGCTTGCCTCACATGCATGAGGCCCTGAGTTAGATTCCTATCACCACATAAACAGAAAAAAACCAGAAGTAGAGTGCTAGCCTTGAGCTGAAGAGCGCAGCGAGAGTGCCCACGCTCAGAGTTCAAGCCCCACGACTGACAAAAAACCCTAACGAAACAATTACAGTTACATAGGAAAAATAATTACAGTTACACAGGAAGCTGAGATCTGAGGATTGCAGTTTTCGGTTAACCACACACACACACACACACACACACAGAGACACACACACACACACACACACACACACACACACACAGAGACACACACACACACAGAGACACACACACACACAGCTAAAATGGACTCAAGTGTCCTTTACATTCCTCAAATATGCCAATTAAAATAAGAATCTATAAAAGAAAACTGGTGGGACAGTTCAAAGGGCAGGCCATTTCTGCTCTACCTTTGTTGAGTTTTTGGTTGGTGTTTTAAGGAATCTGATATTTAGGCCCCACAATTATTATCACAAGTATGCTTCATCCCTCAAAGAATTGAGGACTTTCTCATTCTGACCTGGTTCTTCCATGCTCTAATAATGTGATACCTGGAGTTGCCCAAATAGCCTAAAGCCCCAAGAACATTTCCTGTCTTTCAATGCCACTGAAGGTGTGGCATATGTAAAGGTAAAAAGTTGTAATCCAGGGGGAAAAAAGTATCAGGAGCTTAAAGTGACTCAGATAATGAGTATAAATTAGGACAGTGAATCAGGACAGTCATCTGGGCTGACCAAACATGTAACAGCAAGGTCCTTAAAGTCAATGAAAAGAGCAGTCAGTTCAAAGACAGCTAATTTAGAAACATATTAACAACATATTTTTAACATAGTTACAATGCATAAAATTAACATATAGGGCCAGGTGCCAGTGGCTCTAGCTTGTAATCCTAGCTGCTCAGGAGGCTGAGATTTGAGGATTGTGGTTCAAAGCCAGCCCTGGCAGGACAGTCCATGGAACTCTATTTATTTATTGATTGATTGGTCGTGGGGCCTGAACTCTGGGCCTGCGTGCTGTTCCTCAGCTCTTCAGCTGAAGGCTAACTCTGCCACTTGAGCCACAGAGCTACTTCTGGCTTATGTGGTGCTGAGGAATTGAACACAAGGCCTCATGCATGCAAGACAAGCACTCTACCACTGAGCTCTCTTCCCAGCCCCTCCATGGAACTCTTATAACTCCAATTAACCACAAAAAGCCAGAAGTGGAGTTGACATATGAAATATTAGGTAGAGTGGTAGCCCTGAGCTCAGGGATAGAGACCAGGCCCCGAGTTCAAGCCCCAGGATTGGCATAAAAAAATAAGGGCTGGGAAGGAGGCTCAGTGGTAGAGAGCTTGCCTTGCATGCATGAGGCCCTGGGTTCGATTCTCAGCACCACATAAGCAAAAAGAAAAAAGCCGGAAGTGACGCTGTGGCTCATGTGGTAGAGCGCTAGCCTTGAGCTGAAGAGCTGAGGGACAGCACCCAGGCCCAGAGTTCAGGCCCCACGACCAGACCCAAAAAATAAATAAATAAAATAAAATAAAATATAACGACTATTCAAGAGCTTCCCAGACCGAAATACTCAGGAAATGAGAACAAACGGCTGTCCACTCTCCTTTGCCAAGTGAGATGAAGACTGAGCTGTGGGACCAAGGAAGCACAGCATGTACCATATACAGAACTATCTCCTAACATCCACATTCTGCAGCTTACAGAAGTTGGGAAAGTCCGGAAAAAGACCTAGATGAAAAATAGGCCACATTCCTCACTCAGTATTTATTAGAACTGCCCCAAACTGCACCCCTTTCCTAAGCACTTTCCTAAACCAAGTATTCTAAGGGAATCAGTTGTCTCAAATAAGCCACAATGTATCTGTGTAGAAAGGCCATTCATTTGTCAGACTTAACAGGACAATTATGTCTTTGCCTGAGTAGGAGGGAAGGAACTAGCGAGACTGGTGGTTATATTGGATGAGGGGGAACAGGATGGGTCTTCTTTTGTTACAGCTTGGGCACAGGTTTAGAATAAACAAGAATTTAAAAAGAGATAAGGACAGATACAGGACAAAGGAAGGTCAGAGGCTGGATTCATCCCGCTCACATGGCATTGTAGAAAGAACATGGGTAGCAACTTGAATTCCCAGGCTGGAATAGGGAGTTGAGGGCTCAGCACCTAGAGAAAGAAAAAGCCTAAGGCTTCTCTTCCAATCCCATTGTGATTACATATTAAAGTTCTTTTCTTTTGGTGAATTAGGAAAGTTCTTTCTGAAGGCAAGAGAATACAGTGACAGAGCCAAAGCCTTAGCTCAGGCCAGTGTCTCCTCACTCCTTGAGGACCTGCCCAAGGGAAGTACATAAATGTACTCTGCCCCTGCTCCCCAAGTCCAAGGAAAGGAGTAGAAACAAGGCACAAAGACCCCAGGAGAAAATGTGAACATGAGTGTGGCCATATTTAACATTATTTTGGGAAAGGGAAGAAGGTACATGCCCCAAGAAGGATACCTTCTTTAGCTAGGCCTTTTCTAGCAGCAGAAACCACAATAGGGCTCACAAAATGGCCTATGGTACAGATCCCATTTCTAGAAAAACAGAGGGAAAGGCTCAGCTGATATGGCACAGTCTTGAATAGGATGATGGGGCAGTGAGCAGACCATTCCCACAGATGACACTCCTGCCTCAGTTCTCATGGTTCTGCTGACTCCAGATGTTCCCCATGGCTGGGACTCAGGGAAGAAAGCGTGCTGTGTTTCACATGATCAGACACTGCTCACCACTGGCACCTGGTGGGCCCGATAGATTGAGGGCATCCAGGTCAAAGTTGAGACCAGGAGGCTGGAGAAAAGACAAAGGGACTCAGATAATTGCTCATACTTCATTCAGGTCAGAGCTTCTGACAACCCATCCCCTGCATCCACAATTATCACCCTAGATAGAAACACTAGAGTTTACAGAATTATGGAAGCCGGGGGCCAAATTAAAATCCAGGAGGACACATACTCACCATTTCCCCAGCCAGCTCTTTTGGAGGATGGCCCAAATCCTGTAGCTGAAAATTAAAGAGAATATGAAATCTTAAATCATAAACAGGGGCTGGGAATGTGTCTTAGCAGTAGGGTGCTTGCCTAGCATGCATGAAGCCCTGGGTTCCATTCATCAGTACTACATAAACAGAAAAAGCCAGAAGTGGTACTATGGCTCAAGTGGTAGAGTGCTAGCCTTGAGCACAGAGATACTTAAGGATAGTGCCCAGGCTCCGAGTTCAAGCTCCAGGACTGGCAAACAAACAAAAAAAAAATCATAAATCACAGAAAACAGAAGAGGTCATAAAATGCATTTGATTAGCTCTCTGACTTCTTCTGACCATGCTATGTGGTTTCTCTTGTGCTCCCTTCTCTACCCAAGTTTGGTATAGCATCATTCCCCAATACCTTCTCCACTTAACACTCAAGTAGACAGTTCCAGTGGGAAGACAGCAAGAGGAGGCCTACCTGCTGCATAAGATCGAGCACCGTCTCAAAACGTGCCTTCTGTGTTGCCTCACTGTCTGTGGGTGTCTCTGCCTCAAACTGCTCACAGATTTTGCACATGACATTGTGCTGCTCTTTATATTTTTCAAACTGTTCTGGAGGTAGAGATTCCTGATGATCTTGCAACCATTCTGGATACTAAGGAAAAATAAAATGGATGAGGAAGAATTAAGTGAACAATGGGGATGCGGGGGAAGAATAATACATGAATTGTCAAGAAAAAACAGACATAGGAAAAAGAAAACAAGCAAGTTCAACATGACAAATAGCACTGATTCCAACACATCGCCTGATTGTAAATTATGATCAGTAGAGATTGACAAACTCTTTCTTTCTTTCTTTTTCTTTCTTTCTTTCGCTCTTTAGCTCAAGGCTAGTGCTCTACCACTGAGCCACCTCCCAAGCCCCTTACTATTGTTTTTAAATCCTTAAAAATTGGGCTGGGAAGCCGGGCACTCCCGGCTCATGCCTGTAATCATAGCTACTCAGGAGGCTGAGATCTGAGGATTGTGGTTCAAAGCCAGCCCAGGCAACTGACTCCAATAATTACCACTCAGAAAACTGGAAGTGGCGCTGTTGCTCAAGTGGCAGAGTGCTAGCCTTGAGCTGAAGAGCTGAGGGCCAGTGTCCAGAGCCAGAGTTCAAGCCCTATGACCGACCAAAAAAAAAAAAATCGGGCTGGGAATATGGCTTAATGTAGAGTGCATGCCTAGCACGAATGAAGTCCTAGGTTTGATACCTCAGCCAGAAGTGGTGCTGTGGCTCAAGTGGGAGAGTGCTAGACTTGAACAAAAGAAGCTCAGGGACAGCACCCAAGCCCTGAGTTCAAGCCCCAGGCAAAACAAAACAAAACAAAAAAACCCAAAAAACAAAAAAACAAAAACCTTTAAAAATGTAAAAACGATGGACTAGGAATATTAACTCAAGTGGTAGAGTACCTGCCTAACAAGTAGAAGAGTTTAGACCCTAGTTGGGGGAGGGAGGCAGTGAGGAATGGGGGAGTAATAAAGTATAATTTCTAATTAAAAAAAAGTGAAAAACACTCTTTGAAAGTTGGCCTTAGGCTCCACATACCTTGGCCTGTTGCCTCTTTGTTTGTACTATTAATTTCACACTTTGCCACATGACTTGTGTCACTGAAAAGCTTCTTCTTTTTTTTCTTGTCAGTCATGGGGTCTGAACTCTGGGCCTGGGCACTGTCTCTCAGCAATTCAGCTCAAGGCTAGCACTCTACCACTTGAGCCACAGTGCCACTTCCAGCTTTTTCTGCTTATGTGGTGCTGAGGAATCGAACCTAGGGCCT
>NW_012267347.1:1574441-1586075 GCF_000151885.1 Dipodomys ordii | reverse complement strand
TTTTTCTGCTTATGTGGTGCTGAGGAATCGAACCTAGGGCCTTACGCATGCAAGGCAAGCGCTCTACCACTGAGCCACCTTCCCAGCCCTGAAAAGCTTCTTTTTTGGGGGGGTGGGGGTGGGGTCCAGTCATGGGGCCTGAACTCTGGTCCTGGGCACTGTCCCTCAGCTCTTCACAAGGCTAGCGCTCTACCACTTGAGCCACAGCACCACTTCCGGCTTTTTTCTTTTGCTTATGTGGTGCTGAGGAACTGAACCCAGAGCCTCAGGCATGCAAAGCAAGCGCTCTACCACTGAGCAACCTTCCCAGCCCAAAGCTTCTATTCTTATATTTTATCTCTCCTGTAAAAGTACAATGGTGGCAGGAATCAGGTAAACTACTCTTTAATTGACTAACGTACAGGTAGTGAATCCCAGTGAATCCTTATTGGAGAAATGAAATACATGGGGCTGATAAGACAACCCTAGAGGTTTGACCCAGTTTACAGAAAACTAGAACTGAACCATTTCCCCTTCTACCCCATACCTTCTCAATTGTGGTACCTTTTTTCTTTCCAAGACACAATTGCCCCCACTCCCAACAAATAAAGAAAGGAGGAAACTTGTACACTCAAGGTACTCTGACACTCTGAGCAAAGTAGCTCATTTAGGTTGGTATATTGGAGTGTGAAGAGAAAAGGCAACAGTACAAATTCACAGACCTTCTCTGTGATCTCCTTCAGTGATGGATATAGCACATCCCTGGAGAGTAGGTTTTGCATGATGCTCTGCATGATGGGGAGGATGTTCCCATCTCCATCCCCTTCATCCATGCCCAGCCCCTCCATGGCTTTGGTCAGCTCTTCTTCTGACATGCCTGAGTTCTAGATAACACAAGAGATATGTGAACAGGCATAAAAACTTTCTGGGATGCTTACTACCCTGTGAGATGAGAAAGAACCATCTAAACTTGCCTGTAACAAAATACTGAGGCAGAAACATATGTGAGAAGCATCTATCTTTTGAAACTGTTGATGAAGTATCTGGGAGTGGGCTGCTTATTGTGCCCTACCCCTACTCCTTACCTGAAGGTCAGTGGCATTTTTGGCTAGTCCACTTAATGTCTCCTTTAGGCAAGAAGTGAATTCTTGTTGGGAGGTTGCATCACTACCTAGAAGAGATCAAAAGAACTAAGATTATGGGCTGGAAAGGTGGCTTAGTGGTAGAGTGCTTGCCTACCATGCATAAGGCCCTGGGTTCAATTTCTCAGTACAGAGAAAGCTGGAAGTAGCTCTGTGGCTCAAGTAGTTAGAATGCTAGCTTTGAGCAAAAGAAGCTCAAGGACAGTGCTCAGGTCCAGTTCAAGCACCAGGACTGGCAAAAAAGAAAGAAAGAAAAGAAAAGAAAAAGAACTAGGATTATTTAGGTCTTGAATTGTGTTTGCTTATCTAAATTAATCTGGTTATAGGCTTGGACATAAAGTATTCACCGGTAAATTTCGATCACTTCAGATCTTTGAATTATCTAGGGTGATTTCACATCACAGTCATATCATAAATCTACATGGATTGTGTTAGTTCTTAACTTCCCCCTTTCATTAAACAAAGTTCCCAGACCTTCTCCCATTACCTTGCCTCATCCCATGTTTATGACTACAGGACTGCTACCAACTTTACAGAGAATACTAATTTTCAAGCAACAAACCCTTAAGAGGCCTGTCTAGATATTTCCCTTTATTTGGGATCTCCTCACCCACTCTCCCAGCAGCCTCTGAGAGCTTCTGGAATTGTTCCACCAGGTGGGGCTCTTCCTCAGCCAACTCCTTCATTGCCTTCTCAAACTCTGCAGTGGCTTGGGAAGCCAGCTCACTGTCGAATAATTCCTGGAAAAACTTCTCTTGGGAGGCAAAGAGGGCATCCTGCAGAGAAGGAGTGGCCAAAATGCACTCTTACAGCATTGTGCTATACTTGGTCTCTATAGAAGCCCAAGCAGTATCTTTGGGAAATGCAGCACCTCCCTCTTACCCTCCCTCCATGGAACATTCTATTTACTCATGAGGACAGCAAGAAGAGCATTTGGCCATTGAAGAAAGAATATAAGGTGGCATATTAACCCAACATTTAAGTCTTCTGTTTTCTCAAGGAACTTCCTTGAGATCCCTCCACACAACCTTAAGTCCTTGTTTCATGAGGACTGAAGCCTGTAATAGCACTCAGCAATGTGAGGCCAAGGCACCCTCCCTGCCCTCCCTCCGGCCCACAGGGGCCTGGATCACGCCCATCCCCTCCCTCACCCTTCAGGGGTTGGGATTTATACTTTGGCAGTGTCTCCTGGCGATCTCTTCTGGGGCCCTGAAGCATCGGGGGCCGTGGTGGTAGGAGGGGGTGCTGGGGAGGGTTTGGCTTTATCGAAATCATCAAGAGCACCTTCAGAGACAAGAGATAATGGTATGTGTGTTGGGGATGGATGAGGATGCAAGGCTGGGTGATTTCTGGAGAAAATATTAGGAAAAATATTTTTTCAAAGTGCTAACTTCCTTCAATTTCCTCCTTTTTTTGGTGACTCTTCCTCCCAGCCTACTGATCAGTAAGTCTCCTATCTTCCTTAGGATTACAAAATCTATTGTGATCAAATGGTAATAAGTCACTTAAGGTAGAACACATTTTCATCTTAGAGTTGGGAGAAGAGGCAAAAGAAGTTCTGCAGAGGCTGGCCATGGGTGGCTAGTGGCTTATGCCCATAATCTTAGCTACTCAGGAAGCTGTGAGGATCTCAGGAGCTAGCCGAGCAGACAAATCCAAAAAACTCTTGCCTCTAATAACCAGCAAAAAGCTAGAAGTGAAGCTGTGGCCAACCTTGAGTGGAAAAAAGGCTAAGGAAGAGTGAGAGACCCTGAGTTCAAGCCCTAGTCTAGGCACATACACATACACCTACTAGTTCCCTACAAATTTTGTACAAACATCCAAAAAGAAGAGTGAACATAGATGTCCTTAACCCCCAGAACTCACTCAGAAGCCTTAACAGGAATAAATCTTGGAAAGAAAACACAAGCTATCCCACCCAGCTGGTGGTACCCACTGGTCCTGGTACTAGTGGAAACTGAGGCACTCCATAATACATTCCATGGAATTTAACTATCTTATACTAAAATCTCTTTCTCCTTCAGCAAGCTCCTAAAATTCCAACTGGCCTAATCTCTGCAGATAACTCACTGCTAATTCAGAGTCATTTGGCACTCCTCACGATTTCTGCTCTTTTTTTTTTTGGCCTGCCCACATCTCTGTGACTGTGCAAGAGATAAAAAAAAAAAAAAAAACAAAAAAACTTTCACCTCTGTCCTGAAAGCCTGTGTTGTCACTACCACATTCTGTCTGCCAAGCCTAGGGAAAGGACATGGGCCTCATTCTGGTCAGGAAAGAGTGGAGGAGTAGGCTAAGAATAAAAAGAACATCCACCATCTTTCAAGAGGATGAACTGTCCTCACTTTAGGACGGCTCCACCCTTAGTTTCTCAAAATAGTGGAAAAGAAGGCTGTTTAAGCTACTGACATGACAGAACTGTAATGGCCCGGGAGGAAAAAAAAAAAAAAAGAAATGTTAAGGAAGACCCGTGTGAAGGAAGATTTGACAAGGCACAGGGCATCCCGTGATGGGGGCTATGTGGTTCGCAGTCATCAGATGTTGCTAACTAGCCCAAGAAAAGTTCATTTCAATAATTTACTAATCTAAAGCAAGGGAAGTTTGGGGCAGGATCGTAAGACACCTCGGCACGAGTTACGGTTTCCCTTTCTGCAGGGAGAACAGGGGTCAGAACGGGCCAAAGGTCCAGGTGCACTCTCCAGCTCCCGCTGCGGAGGGGCCAGGGTGACCCCGAGCTGTCCCTGGGGTCCGGGCCAGACCGCTCCGCTACGACTAGCCTTCCCGCCCCGACCCCAAATATTTCAGGTTCACTTTACCACCTGAATGAGTCCTCACCCTCGTTCTCTTCGGACCTTTTCCCATTACCAGCTCTTACTTTCCAGAAGCTCTTCCAGTTCCCGGTCCGCTTCAACCCCGACACCAAGGCCTTCTTCAGCAGCCGCCATCTTGCCGCCTCCCACTTGCCGTAGGAGGCATGACTACCGGCGACGCCGCGTGCCCGCCCCCCTCCCGCCCCCGCCCCGTGCAGCCAATGGGATCGCTGGGCCTTGCTGAGCCGCCATTTTTAAAGGGACCGGAACCTGTGGGGATTTTTGTGACTGTAGTTTATTTACCACTGGGGCTGGAATCTTCCAATTGGTGAAATATAGCCAGATTAGGCGTGATTCACGCCTGTAATCGCAGTTCTCCGGAGGCTGAGATAGGAGAACTGTTCCAAGTGTTTAACTTGAGATACGTAGAGATCTACCTCAGAACACAAATCAAAACATTGAGCTAAAGCTGGGTGCCACTTGTGGCTCACTACCTGTAATACTAAGCTACTCAGGAGGCTGAGATCTGAGCTTCACAGTTTAAAGCCAACCGCGAGCAGGAAAGTCCGTGAGACCCTTATGTCTAATTAACCACCCGAAAACTGAAAATGGAGCAATGGCTCAAAGCGGTAGAGTGCAAATCTTGAGCAAAAAGAGATTAGGGACAGTGCCCAGGCCCTGAGTTCAAGCCCTGTGACCTCAAAAAAATAATAAATAATAAATAAATCAAAACAGTGAGCCAGGTGCTAGTGGCTGACACCTGTAATCCTTACTACTCAGGAGGTTGAGATCTGAGGATCGCAGCTCAAAGCCAGCCTGTTCAGAAAAGTCCATGGTACTCTTCAATTTACTACCAAAAACTAGAAATGGAGCTGTGGCTCAAGTGGTAGAGCACTAGCTTTGAGCAAAAGAGCTCAGAGACAGTGCCCAGGCACCTTCGTTCAAACAACACAAAGGAAAATTTAAAAACAACAAAAACAGAGAGGATATTGCTATCTTCTGCCTGGTTTCCTATTGGCCTGAACTCTTTCCACATTACCTAAAGAAGTTCTTCATTATTAGGCTGTGTTCCACTTATGCCAAATTGGGACAGACTATCAACAAATAACTAGAATCCGGGATTACAAAACACAGAAGGTAATTATGGTCTACATCATTGTTTTTCCTCTTATATGTCATCTTCTCTGAAATGCTTACTTTGGCCTCGCTAAATAAAATAAGAGGGGCTGGGAAGGTGGCTCAGTGGTAGAGTGCTTGCCTTGCATGCATGAAGCCCTCGGTTCGATTCCTCAGCACCACATAAGCAGAAAAAGCCGGAAGTGGGGCTGACACTCAAGTGCTAGCCTTGAGCTGAAGAGCTGAGGGACAGCGCCCAGGCCCAGAGTTCAGGCCCCATGACCGACCAAAAACAAAAACAAATGAAACAGAGGACTGGGAAGGTGGCTCAGTGGTAGAACGCTTGCCTTGCATGCCTGAGGCCCTGGGTTCGATTCCTCAGCACCACATAAGCAAAAAGAAAAAAGCCGGAAGTGGTGCTGTGGCTCAAGTGGTAGAGCGCTAGCCTTGAGCTGAAGAGCTGAGGGACAGTGCCCAGGCCCAGAGTTCAGGCCCCATGACCGGACCCAAAAAATAAACAAAAACAAATGAAACAGAAATCCTGGGGCTGGGAAGGTAGCTCAGCGGTAGAGTGCATGTCTTGCAAGCATGAGGCCCTGGGTTCAATTCCTCAGCACCACATAAACAGAAAAAGCTGGAAGTGACGCTGTGGCTCCAGTGGTAGAGTGCTAGCCTTGAGCTGAAGAGCTGAGGGACAGCGCTCAGGCCCAGAGTTCAGGCCCCATGACCGGCAAAAAAAAAAAAACAAATGAAACAGAAATCCTTATCTGTCCCTTCAGTGCTTCTGTTTCTAATATTGAACATTACCTGATACACCGTATCAGGTTTATCTTGTTTATTGTCTGACTTCACCTCCACCCCTGCAAACTTTAGGCGTTGTGAATAATTTGTTGTCTTTATTGTTGTATCTCAACTTTCAAAGTGAGTGCTTAAAACTTCAGAATTTGGCTGGGTGCTTCTGGCTCATGTTTGTAATTGTAACTACTTAGGAGGCTGTCATACGAGGATCACAGTTCAAAGCAAGCCAGCTCCTGCAAGAAAGTCTGACAGACTCATCTTCAATTAAGCAAAAACAGTAAGAAGTGGAGCTATGGCTAGCTTTCATCAAAATAGCTCAAGAGTTCAAGCCACAGGACCAGTTTTTTTTTTAATTTGTTTTTAAAAAGCATTCATTGGCTACTCTTTTCTCTCCCAGACCCTGATCGGATACATTTCTCTGCAAATATAGTGGAAAACTCCTATTCCTATTTTCCATCAGATCTTCCTGTTAAATGTTTGGGAACTTAGAATTTAAACAGGAAACATGACTTTGGGACTTTGAACTGAGCAAAGAGCAATTCAAATGCAATCATCTGCCTTCCAGATTTTTTTTTTGGGTGGGGTTGTGGGGCCTGAACTCTGGGCCTGGGCGCTGTCCTTCAGCTCTTCAGCTCAAGGCTAGCACTCTACCACTTAAGCCACAGCTCCACTTTCGGCTTTTTTTCTTTTTGCTTATGTGGTGCTAAGAAATCAAACCCAGGGCCTCAGGCATGCAAGGCAAGCACTCTACCACTGAGCCAACTTCCCAGCCCCATGCCTTCCAGATTTTTCTCCACACAGAACCTGAACTCTGATGAAGTTGAGGAAGGCTCGGGTAAACAATTCTTCTCTCCTTTGGAACTGGTCTTTAAGATAATCAGAATGTGGCAACTGTTTCAGATACAAATCTGTTTTTAGCACTTAGCACCTACTTATTTAAAATCTTGTGCACAGTAGAGCACAGAAATAAATCAGGACTAGACCCTGTAGAGGAGCTAAGAGGTTGACTAGAGGTAGAATATATACACAGTAAGGACATAAAATACTTAAAAGAATTGAAGATGAAGTTCTATAAAGTTTAAAGGGAACAAATTACATCTACATGGGGAAAAAAATCATGTTTTAAGTCACTTCACTTTTCTCCTCCTAAACACATTTGAGTACTATATCAAGTACCAGATCAGGTTCTTTCCTTCTCATGGCAGACTTGTAACTTTGTGCAGAATCTACTGTTTTCCATTTTGATAGGGTTTCACTATGTACTAAGAGTGGTCTGAAGCTGGCAATCTTCTTGCCTCAGCCTCCTGAGTGCTGGGATCATAGGTGTGTGGCACCATGCCTGGGCAAGCCACTGTTGTTTTTTCCCAAGCACAAGTAGTTTGGGGAGAATGCATTCAGAACTGTGCAAGTTATAAATGTAAGTTTCAGCCCCAAGTCAGTCACCAGATTACTTTCTAAGGCCTTCCTTAATGTTGACCTTCTATAATCTATATCCTTCTTTGACTAACCTCTCTTTTTTTTGGTCTGTGATGGGGCTTGAACTCTGGGCCTAGGCGCTGTCCTTAAGCTCTTCAGCTCAAGGCAAGCACTCTTAACACTTGAGCCACAGAGCCACTTCCGGTTTTCTGAGTGGTTTATTGGAGATAAGAGTCTCATGGCCTTTCCTGCAGAGGCTGACTTTGAACCACAATCCTCAGATCTCAGCATCCTGAGTAGCTAGGATTATAGGCGGGAGCCACCAGCACCCAGCTACCTTTCTAACTCCTGTAGAATAGTTTATTTCAGGCTTAATTGCAATCAACTCCAAACTGCTTACAAGTATATCTCTAATAGGGCTGTGTGTGTGTGTGTGTATATATATATAAAAGTACCAATGGGGACTTTTATTAGTTTTAATGTAGCAATAAAGCATATCAGTAGGGAAAATACTAGATGGCAATTAAGATGATTAAGGTGGGTTCAGAAACAACTCTCTGCCTCCCTCCTCTTTCCCTCCCTCCACTACTCTTTCCTTCCTCTACTCTTCCTATCAGGGTTTGAACTCAGGCCATGCCCTGCCACTTGAGCCAAGCCTCCAGATTTACTTTAAAATCTCTTAAAATTGATTTAAAAAAAAACTGATTCTCCTAACATCACATCATTTTGTTCTTTCTGCCCTTCTAATGAAGAATGAACAGTGTTGTGGGAAAAATTTACAGCATTTTCCATATCATTCTTAAGGACTTGTATTTTCAGTTTGTTGAGCAACTTCAGACTCTTGCCTGGTATTCACAATTAAATCATATATATCTAACTTGTTTTCCAAGTCTCAAGAGGCAGAGCTTGCCATTCTTTTTAATACCCTGAGTTCAGGATGTATGCAAACTTAATTTTGAAAAATAAACTTATAAGCTTATAATTTTGTTTCTTCAAAACTAACTTGCCTTTGTTTATAGGAAGAACATTTATAACTTGAGAATGTTATCAATGTTGTATGCAAAGTTTTAAGAATGCAGGTTTATCTTGGGGATGGTGTTTAAGAAAGCAGATCCTGATCAAAATATTTCATGTGCATTTTTGAAAACAATAATGAAGCCCATTAAAACTTGTTCAATAAAAGAGGAAGGGAATAAGAAACAGAGGGGATGATTTTTATCAAAGCATGTTATATGCAGTATTTAAAGAAGCAACACAATGAACCCAGTGTACAATTACTATACACTAACTTTTAAAAAGGGGGCAAAAAACAACTCTTAAATCTATGTATCCTGTGAAGACCTTTGCTCTTTGAAACAAGCATTGCACTTTTAGTTTATCCTCAGACATACTGCTCCAACCCATACAATGTAATGTTCAAGTTATTTATTGAAGCAATGTTAACAATTACAAAAGACTGAAAATACCTATGCATCAGGAGGCAATTTCATAACTCAAAATAAGCCATAAAATATGGAGGTGAGCTGGGAAGGTGGCTCAGTGGTAGAGCGCTTGCCTTGCATGCCTGAGGCCCTGGGTTCGATTCTTCAGCACCACATAAGCAAAAAGAAAAGAGCCGAAGTGGCGCTGTGGCTCAAGTGGTAGTGCGCTAGCCTTGAGCTGAAGAGCTGAGGGATAGTGCCCAGGCCCAGAGTTCAGGTCCCACAGCCGGACCCCCCCCAAAAAAAATGGAGGTGAAAAATGAGGCTGCCTAATATACTAAGGTGGGCTTGAACTCAGGAAATCTTGCTAGATTTTCGCTCAAGGTTGGCTATCATTTTTTTTCTCCCTTAGTCTTGGGGCTTGAACTCAGCCTGGACACTGTCCTTGAGCTTCTTTTGTTCAAGGCTAGCACTCTACCACTTGAGCCACAGCGCCACTTCTGGCTTCTTCTGTGTATGTGGTACTAAGGAATCAAACCCAGGACTTCATGCATGCTAGACAAGCACTCTACCACTAAGCCTAAGCCACATTCCCAGCCCATACTTTTTTTTTGTCTGTCGTGGGAGCTGAATTCTGGGCCTGGGCGCTGTCCCTCAGCTCTTCAGCTCAAGGCTAACACTCTACCACTAGAGCCACAGAACCACTTCTGGCTTTTTTCTGCTTATGTGGGGCTGAAGAATTGAATCCAGGGCCTCATGCATGTGAGGCAAGCACTCTACCACTGAGCCAACCTCCCAGGTTCCCCCCCCACCCCTGCCCCTTTTTTTTTTTTTTTTTAAAGAAAACTATATAAGGGGCTTGGAATGTGGCTTAGTGGTAGAGTGCTTGCCTAGCATGTATGAAGCCCTGGGTTCCATTCCTAAGACCACATATGCAGAAAAAGGCGGAAGTGGAGCTGTAGCTCAAGTGGTAGAGTGCTAACGCTGAGCAAAAGAAGCTCAAGGACAGTGCTTAGGCCTTAGTTCAAGCTCCATTTGTCTTGGAGCTTGTAAGAAAAAAAAAAAGAAGACGACTATAAGGAAGCTACTATCAGTGGTTTTGGGGGCAGGTGATAGGAAATGGGTGACTCACAAAGGAATGAAGACTTGTCATGGGATAACTTTTATCATTTACTATTTTTTTTTTTTTGTTGGTCATGGGGCTTGAACTCTGGGCCTGGGCACTGTCCCTCAGCTCTTCAGCTCAAGGCCAGCACTCTACCACTTGAGCTACAGTGCCACTTCCGGTTTTCTGGTGGTTTATTGGAGATAGGAGTTTCACGGTCTCTCCTGCCCAGGCTGGCTTTGAACCTCGATCCTCAGATCTCAGCCTCCTGAGTAGCTAGGATTACAAGGTAAGCCACCAGCGCCCGGCTTCATTTACTAATTTTTAACTGTATGAATATATTATTAAAACATGAATTTATTTTTTTAAATGTTATTTATTGTGAAAATACTGTACAGAGGGGTTACAGTTACATGAGCAAGGTAATGAGTACATTTCTTATCAAGCATTGTTGCCTCCTCCTTTGAAAGACATGAATTTAAGCTGTAAAAATTGTACATATTTTAAATCAGACTCAGTATATCACTCTACCCAGTCTAAGCAAACTATATGCCTTAATGCCAACATGACCAAGTGGATAATGCACTGTATACTAATCTTTTTTTTTTTTAAATCAGTAGTGGGGCTTAAACTCAGCCTGGTTGCTATCCTCAGCCTGTCAGCTCAAGGCTAGCGCTCTACCACTTGAAACACAGAGCCACTTCTGGTTTTCCGGTGATTTACTGGAGATAAGAGTCTCACAGACTTTCCTGCCCAGGCTGGCTTTGAACTGTGAGCCTCAGATCTCAGCCTCCTGAGTAGCTAGGATTATAGGCATGAGCCACTGGTGTCTGGCTGTATACTAATCTTATACAAATGTATTAGATGTAAAATATATAGATACATGGTAGGTGCTCAATAAATATTGGTTGTAATCAGCAACAGAAGGCAGGCTGCAGTAAAAAATGGAATGGGGAGATGTTTTCTAACATTCTCACAGCAGCTTAGATCTGTCCCTCCCAAGAGCGGGTATTAACTTTAGTCTTTTTGTTTTGTTTTTGGCAGTACTGAAGTTTGAACTCAGGACCATATGCTTGCTAGGCAGGCATTCTACTGATAAACACAACTCCCTTTTTTGCCCTTGTTTTTGAGAAAGGGCCTTGATTCCTACCCAGGTACTCAACTAGAAGGCAATTTATCTATTTCAGGCTTTCCATTATAGTTGGGAAGACCACTATCTAGGTGGTATAGTATATACCACCAGCCTAACTTCCTCATTCTTGCAATGGAGTCTTTTAGACTTATCTGGCTATGGATGACATTGAGCCAATCTTCCTTAACTCAGCTTCCCACAATACCAGGACAGGCATGTAGTACTGGGACCAGCTATGTGAGTTGAAAAGTTAATGAGACGGGGTCGCTAACTTTTCTGCTCTGGCTGGCCTCAAATTATGAGCCTCAGGGGCTAGGAAGGTGGCTCAGTGGTAGAGCGCTTGCCTTGCATGCCTGAGGCCCTGGGTTCGATTCCTCAGCACCACATAAGCAAAAAGAAAAAAGACAGAAGTGGCGCTGTGGCTCCAGTGGTAGAGCGCTAGCTTTAAGCTGAAGAGCTGAGGGACAGTGCTCAGGCCCAGAGTTCAGGCCCCATGACTGGACACCCCCCCGCAAAAAAAAAATTATGAGCCTCCTGTTTTCAGCCTTCCTATGTTTTTGTTTTTATCAGCCTTCCTAGTACAGGTGTTTATCCACTGGCACCTGGCTATAAAAATAATTACAGGGCTGGGAAGGTGGCTCAGTGGTAGAGCACTTGCCTTGCATGCCTGAGGCCCTGGGTTCGATTCCTCAGCACCACATAAGCAAAAAGAAAAAAA
>NW_012267347.1:1520282-1573126 GCF_000151885.1 Dipodomys ordii | reverse complement strand
CATAGGGCCTGAACTCTGGGCCTGGGCGCTGTCCCTCAGCTCTTCAGCTCAAGGCTAGCGCTCTACCACTTGAGCCACAGCACCACTTCCAGTTTTTTTTTCTTTTTTTGCTTATGTGGTGCCGAGGAATCTAACCCAGGGCCTCGAGCATGCAAGGCAAGCACTCTACCACTGAGCCACCTTCCCAGCCCAGGACATTAACTTTAGAGAGAACATAATATCAATCAGAAGGGAAGGTCAGGTTAGGAGGATAGAGACATGCATAAATGGGGTTCTTAGCGAAACTGAAGAGGACTGATTCTCAGACCAATCACATCTTTACCAATCTCTGTCACCTGTAGAAGAGGAAACAAAGGATCAACTCAGAGACTTGTGAGGCTAAGAACCCTAGAAAGCTTATTCCCTATACCCCTCAGTAAACACAATAGATGGATGTATGTTACTGAGAAATGGAAAAGGTTCGAGCTCTCTTTAATGTCAATGTTCGAAGAAGCTGGTGCCAATACTAGGGAAGAAAATAACCACCATGCTTCTTTTTCTTTCCCTTTCCTTCAATAACCTAGTTGCGTTTTTCATATAGTACTTACTGTAGTGACCCTGCAGATTTGACCCTTGAACTCAGGGGAATAGCAAGCCCCACTGAGTGGACATTTCTCCACTGGTTTTCCTCGGTAGATGGGCCGATAGGATGCAGCACAAATGTCAAAGGGGTTGTGCATGTCATAATTGAGCTGGTAAGCATCTGTAGGGTTCTTCTCACAGGCAGACAGGATTTTTCGGGTCTGAGAGAGAGAAGGAATGTTTTATTTAAGAGGACAGAAAGTGGCATACAACAACTCCTGTGATTCAAGAGCAACTGTACTACGTGAAATAGGCCCCAATCTCTACACTGGATGTATATGAAGAATCAAACACTGCCATTCCTATGTTATCAAGATTTTATCTTCTCCTGGTAGGCATGGTGGTACATAAGTATAATTCCAATACCCAGGAGGGTTGAGGCTAGAGGATTATGAGTTTAAGATGGAGTAAAACTATGTCTCAAAACAAAAAACAAAAACAACCTAAATAAATAAAATAAGAAAAAAGAAGGGACTGGGAAGGTGGCTCAGTGGTAGAGCACTTGCCTTGCATGCTCGAGGCCCTGGGTTCGATTCCTCAGCACCACATAAGCAAAAAGAAAAAAGCCAGAAGTGGTGCTGTGGCTTAAGTGGTTAGAGCGCTAGCCTTGAGCTGAAGAGCTGAGGGACAGCACCCAGGCCCAGAGTTCAGGCCCCACAACCAGACCCAAAAAAAGAAAAAAGAAGCAAAGATTTCCTGCTAATGTGGCTCTATAGAGCTAGACCCTATAATGTTGTACCAAATCTAGAGATTATCAGGCTCAGGTCATAGGATTAAAACAGGTTTCCACTGCCCAAGAAGAATATTTTTGGAAGGCATAAATAATGGACTATTCATATAAAGTAGAATTGGTCAAGATAGGACATCTGGAGGTTACAAACAAGATTTAGATTATTTCAGATGCAGGGAAGCTGTTCTAAATTATAGGTCATGCTCACACTAATGACATATCTGAATAAATTATTACTTTGGTACAAAAATAATAGGAGCAAAAAAAGCACCTATATGTAATTAGATAAAGAGTGGCATTCTGTTTGATTGAATATTGTTATACATTGTTTTATTTCAGAGGCAACAATCGTGGTCTTCTGATACTTGTACATAAGACCAGATCTGGTTAACCTATGTGGTCACTGAAGGAGTTCTCATCTACCTGTTGAGCCACTTCAGGCTTGGGCCCAAGTTCCAGGAGGCGTCGAGCAAAAGTGGCTGCTGTCTTGAAGTTCTTGAGTTTAAAAAAGAGGTTGAGGGCTGTTCGCAGCACCAGGATCATGTGAACAGGCTGCAGGTTTGAGTGTGTGAAATAGGCTGCCATCTGGTGGATAGAAAGAGAACATAAATAAAGTTAATGTCTTTTTTCACAATCAAAATGTCTAAAAAAAACTTGTCTTTACTCCCAAAGACCTCTCTTACCCTCTCAAAGTCACTAAAATTGTGGTCATAGTTGGCCTTGCCTTTCTAGCTTTGTTGGATCTTTCAAATAATAAAAACATTGTGGTGGACTGGTTTACATATACAAAACAAAACGCCAACAGGACTGGCTTTAAAACACAGATGACTGACAAAATGAAGAAAGGGTAGGGAAATGTAGCCTCACTTAACAGACCTGAACCCAAATGTCTCTTCCTCCCCAAAGCCAGATCTGAGTTTGGAACCAAAGAATACAGACCTAATGGAAGGTAAAGGGGAGAATGCTTCTGTAGTGCTCAAGAGCTCGACAGATCTTACCTCACATATGCGCTTCTGCTGTTCTAAAGTCTCTTTGGGCAGCTTCTTCCTTTCGATCTCCATTGACAAACCCACAATATATTCACGGCAAATGGTGATGAGCTGCTGGGCCTGGAGAGGTGGAATAAGAAAGCCATTGTAAGAATGTAGGGATGACTAGGATTGGGACAAGTGGCTAAACCTCTCCTACCTCTGCAATCTCCTGTTTATTGTCAACAACAAGAAGTGGCACACTGAGTAGGATAGAACGGAACTTTTCTACAGCCTCCTCAAACTTGCCAACTGTGGTGAGCTGATAGCACAGCTGCAACCGTTGGATGAGGTCATTAAGCTTCAGGCCCACAGCTGGCACACTGTTCTTCAGCCCTGCATCCTTCCTGGAAATGGAAAAATAGGAAGAAAACAGGACAGTGAGTAGACAACCAGGACTTACCATTTTTTTTCTGGAAGACATAATCAACAACACCCTATTGTGAAAGTACCTGGGGAATAGAAAGTAGACTGTAGTTCTAGGATAATTCTTTTTTTTTTTTTTTGGTTGGTTGTGGGGCTTGAACTCTGGGCTTGGGCTCTGTCCCTGTACTCTTCAGCTCAAGGCGAGCGCTCTACCACAGTGCCACTTCCGGTTTTTCGAGTGGCTTATTGGAGATAAGAGTCTCACAGACTTTCCTGCCCGGGCTGGCTTTGAACCATGATCTTCAGCTCTCAGCCTCCTGAGTAGCTAGGATTACAGGTGTGAGCCACCAGCGCCTGTCTCTAGGACAATTCTGATTGTGACAATGAGATGTCTATTTGAAATATCTAGCCCAACTTGGAGATAATAGAAACAAAGGAGCAAGAGAACTTACCAATTTCGATTAGGGTAGTTATACATGGAGGGCAAGCAGGGCAGAGCCTGATAGGTAGTGCGGCCTCGAGCATATGTCTGCAGGAACAGTTGCTTGTAGGGGCCAAACTGTACTACTCCTACCTGGTCATGAAGGAGCTGGAACACAGGTAAAAAGAAATATAAGGAACCTGACCCTTCCAATTAAAACTAACTGACCTTGGTAAGGTATTTTTCTCTGTAGTGTTTCATCATTAATAAAATATATTTCATCATAGGACCTATTTCATTTAACAACATATTTTAGGATAGTGCTTGGAACACAGTGACACTAAATAAACGTCAGTGATTGTTTTAGTTATTAAAATACATGTCTTGGGGCTGGGAAAGTGGCTCAGTGGTAGAACGCTTGCCTTGCATGCATGAGGCCCTGGGTTCGATTCCTCAGCACCACATAAACAGAAAAAAGAAAGCCGGAAGTGGCACTGTGGCTCAAGTGGTAGAGTGCTAGCCTTGAGCTTAAGAGCTGAGGGACAGCACCCAGGCCCAGAGTTCAGGCCCCACGACCGGACCCCAAAAAAAAAAAATAAAATAAAATACATGTCTTGACTGGGTGTTGGTGGCTCATGCCTGTAATCCTAGCTACTCAGGAGGCTGAGATCTGAGGATCGCAGTTCAAAGCCAGCCCAGGCAGGAAAGTCTGTGTGACTCTTATCTCCAATAAACCACTAGAAAACCGAAGTAGCACTGTGGTTTAAGCAGTAGTGTTCTTGCCTTGAGCTGAAGAGTGCAGGGACAGCACCCAAGCCCAGAGTTCAAGCCCCACGACCAACAACAAAAACCAACCAAACAAACAAACAAACATGTCTTGGTGTTTAAAACATACATCTATACATCTGCTTCAGAAAGAAGTGCTAATTTCACTATTGTGAGCCATAAATAAGGCTACCAATAAGTGGAAATGCCTAAAAAGATCTGTTTTAAAAGATTACTAGGCTAAGAGTGCAGGGAAGAGGAAGGCCTTATGAAGCAAGTCCCTTAAACAAGAACAACAGCTTCCATATAAATCATAATCTGCTACTTGGCTAAAAAGATGAGTCAACCATCTCCCTCAAGCCTTGGGGCTAGGCATACTCAAGAAGAAGCACCAAGATTACTTTAAGAAGACTTACCCGCATGGCTGTTTCAAAAGAGCCTGCCAGGATGTGATCGACTGGAAGTTGTGAGTTATTGCACCAGATCTAATGACAAACAGAAAACCCAAGCCAAGTGAACTTTTGTCTTTCTCTTTGCAGATTATCCTCCTTCAGATCTATTAGCAGACAAGTATCCAATACATTTTATACACTAATTAATCAAATATTAGCCAGCTCAGAAACACTGATTCTGCTTACTTGAGTTGGACTTGTCCCTTTGGTTGGGGGCACAAAGAACCCATCTTCAGCCCCACCAGCTGCTCCTGGAGATACATCCTACAGGGAAGAAGACTATTAAGTCATTTTTAAAAGCCATTTAAGGCTAGGGGCTGGTGACTCATGCCTGTTATCCTAGCTACCCAGGAGGCTGAGATCTGAGGATTTCAGATCAAAGAAGCTTGAGCAACAAAGTCCATCAGACTCTTATCGCCAATTAACAACAACAAAACAAATGCTAAATAGAGATGTAGCTCAAGTGGCAGAGTGCCAGCCTTAAGTTCAAGCCCCAGGGGCTGGGATGTAGCTCAGTGGCAATGCGCTTGCCTAGCAAGTGCAACCTCCTGGGTTCGATCCCCAGTACCAAAAAAAAAAAAACAAAAAAGACAAAAAAGTTCAAGCCCCATACTGCACCCTCCCCCCAAAAAAAGGTATTCAATTACAATTACTTTATTCTAACAAATTCTACTTCTACTAGGGAAAAAGGTGATGAGAAAAGACTTCTGTAAGTGAAGCTGCCCCCCCAGTGACTAAGTAACATACTAAAAGCTCCATTTTCGGTTTTAAAAGCCCGCTGCTTTTTCATAAGCTTCTGAGGGTACAATCCTAATTATTTCACTCCTTTCTTCAAGTGGGAGATAAACATCAGATTAGGAAAAGGGTCTAGATCCCTTTCTTTTGGAGACCTCATGATAGGTGTGTGTAGGGGGAAATGAAGTTACTGGTATCTGGTTTCTACAGAAAGATTAGAAGACAACAGTCCAAGGGTAGGAATTTCACATACCAGTTCAGGGGGAAGCTCCAGATCTTCTTCTACATCCCAGCCACCTCCTTCTTCCTGCCCCTTGCCAAGAGAATCATCCCCCAAACCTTCTGGAGCCTCCACAAATCCATCTGTAAAGGAAAATCCAGGCTCAAAATAGATTTGTACGGTGGCATACTCTTAGCTAAGGAAAGCAAAGCAAAATGTTGGAAACTTAGCTGGTTCCATAGTTTGGAAGTCCACAGACTACTTTATAACTAGTCTCAATCCACAAAGTCCATTTTCCCCAGAATAGTTTTAAAACTGTCCTCTTACCTTCATCCAGCTGTAGTTCTGCATCCTCTCCCCAGCCCTCAGTACCAACGGTGTCAATGTCAATGTCGGCAGCCAGTGCTCCTCCCTTTCCTACAGAGGGAAGAACAGGTAGAATTGCTTATATTCTGGCAAGTTTGAGATAGAGTGTTCTTTGCAAGCAAGCTGCAACCTTTTTTTTTTTTTTTGGGGTCCGGTCATGGGGACTGAACTCTGGGCCTGGGCGCTGTCCCTCAGCTCTTCAGCTCAAGGCTAGCGCCCTACCACTTGAACCACAGCGCCACTTCTGGCTTTTTTCTTTTTTGCTTATGTGGTGCTGAGGAATCAAACCCAGGGCCTCAGGCATGCAAGGCAAGCGCTCTACCACTGAGCCACCTTCCCAGCCCAAGCTGCAACCTTTCAAAGGCAATTGCCCATGGGCTGGGAAGGTGGCTCATAGGTAGAGCGCTTGCCTTGCATGCATGAGGCCCTGGGTTCAATTCCTCAGCACCACATAAACAAAAAGAAAAAGAAAAGCCTGAAGTGGCACTGTGGCTCAAGTGGTAGAGTGCCAGCCTTGAGCTGAAGAGCTGAGGGACAGCGCCCAGAGTTCAGGCCCCATGACTGGACCCCCCCAAAAAAACCAAAAAAAGAACAATTGCCCAGGTTCTGCCCACTTGCTATTTTTATGTGTTCTCTATTGTTGTGGACTATGTTATACTAATTTGCAACATTTTCATAAAAAATGCAAGTACAAGAGAGTTAAATAACGGCTTGGCACAGTGCTTGTCTGGTCTATCCTTAGCACTCTATACACAAAAAACAAGGGCGGGGGAACAGCTGGAGAGAGTTAGATAATTGGATTTCCTACTACCAAAAAGAAGCTCTTAAATAATTTTTTACTTACCCCTCTTTGGTTTTCCATTCTTGAAATTTTTTCCTGAGATCTCTCCTATGTTACTACCATTACAGTATGTGCATGAGGACAGGGAACAGACAGAAAAGAGAGGAAAGAGTAGTGTTGGACACAAATGCCCAGTCTGTCTAATTTTCTTACTTAGATGGAGTGAACAAAGAGGCATCCCAGAGAAACAGAAGGGCAAGGGTAGCACTGAGAGTGGTAGTACATATGTGTGCACATGTGCACTGCAGAATTAAGACTGTCATGAGTGACAAAATATTGAAGAGAGGATATGACCACATATTTGGCAAATCCTACAGAAATACACCAAAATGTTGACAAATGTTATTAGTGGAAATAGAGGTGTTCCTCTGTTTCCCCATTTTCTAAATTTTCTTTATTGACCTCAAAAATCCTTTGTTTTTTAAGGCTGCACCCTAACTATGACTGGCATTGCAGAGCTATACCTGCTCTGGCATTGCAGAATAGGATAGATGAAACTAATAAATAGAACTTTCTGAAACTGTTCTTCACAAAACAAATAACAAAATGCCATGGGAGAAATGGGCACTTACCCTTGCTGGCAATAGAACCTTCAAAGAATCCTTTGGACACAGTTAATAAGGGCCAATTGGTATCTAATGGCATAATCGGTGCAGGTGGTTGGAGCAGCTTGGCATTAGGGTCAATGTCTGGGATCTAAGAGGTGAAAGAAAAGACAATCGGGCTTTGAAGGTGGCTCAGTGGTAGAGTGCTTGCCTTGCATGTATGAGGCCCTGGGTTCGATTCTTAGCACCAGATAAGCAGAAAAAGCTGGAAGTGGTGCTGTGGCTCAAGTGGTAGAGTGCTACTAGCCTTGAGCTGAAGAGCTGAGGGACAGCACCTAGACACAGAGTTCAGGTCCCATGACTGACAAAAAAATAAAAATAAAAAAAATGCAAACAACTCTTGGATTTATGTAGGAAAGGTTATGAAACCTCCTTTGAACTCATTTGTGTGTGTGTGTATGCCCATCTTGGGGCTTGAACTCAGGTTCCACAGACTTGCCTGAGCTGGCTTCAAACTGTGATCCTCAGATCTCAGCCTCATGAGTAGCTAGTAGTACAGGCATGAGCCACCGGCGCCCGGTTTGTTTTCTTTTGGTGATACTGGAGTCTGAATTCAGAGGCTTGTACTTCAAGTACTCTACTACCTGGTGTATTTTTGGTTTTTGGTTATTTTAAAAATAGGGTCTTCAGCTGGGAATGTGGCTTAGTGGTAGAGTGCTTGCCTAGCTTGCATGAAGCCTTGGGTTGGAGTCTTCAGTAACACATAAATAGAAAAAGCCGGAGGTGGCGCTGTGGCTCAAGTGGTAGAGTGCTAGCCTTGAGGCTCAGGGACAGTGCCTAGGTCCTGAGTTCAAGCCCCAGGAATGGCAAAAAAATAATAAAATAAAATAAATAAATAAAAATAGGGTTTTGTGCTTTTGCCTGGGGCAGGCCTGGACCTGGATCTACCAACTTATAGCCTCCCGTATAGTTGGGACCATAGGTGCATACAACCATGTCTGGCATTTTAGTTGAAATGGGGTCATGTTACCTATGTTTGACAGCTGTAATTCTCCTGATCTCTACTTCCTGGGTAGTTGTGATTACAGTAGTGAGCCACTGTACCTGAACTGTGCTCATTTATTTCTCAGCCTCATTCTTTTTTTTCTTTTGGTTGTGGGGCTTGAATTCAGGGCTGGGTGCTGTCCTTGAGCTTTTCTGCTTGAGGCTAGCGTTTTACCAGTTTGAGCTATAACACCACTTTCGGTTTCCTGGTGGTTAATTGGAGATAAGAGTCTCACAGACTTTCCCAGGCTGGCTTCAAACTGTGATCCTTAGATCTCAGCCTCCTGAGCAGCTAGGACTACAGGCATTGAGCCACCAGCACCCAGCTTCAACCTCACTCTTATAACCAGTGGGAGAGTAAACTCTGTCCTGTTTTTTTGGTCATGGGCTTGAACTCTGGGCTTGGGCGCTGTCCTTGTGCTCTTCAGCTCAAGGCGAGCGCTCTACCGCTTGAGCACAGCACCATTTCTGGTTTTCTAGTGGTTTATTGGAGATAAGAGTCTCACGGACTTTCCTGCCTGGGCTGGCTTTGAACCGCGATTCTCAGATCTCAGCCTCCTGAATAGCTAGGATTACCGGCGTGAACCACTGGCGCCCGGCTTGTCATGTTTTTTGTAAAGACTTCTTTATGGGCTACATTTGTTGTACAAGGGATATTCCATTGTGATAATTCTATAAATACAAACTGCTCCATCAACCTTATCTACTCTACCATGTAATTTATAATTTTACATTGTTCCAAGACCTGTAATAAGAGATACTAATATATATAAATACTCACTGTCTCCTTCTCTGGATCAAATGTCTCCTTCAGGCTTTCAGCTTCTTCATCTAAGCCATGGGTAGCAGCTGTGAGATAGGCCAGGGATTCTGCAGAGAAAAGAGATTTTGGTATAGGAATATATCAAGTGAATGCTGTTGTGAGAGACTCTTGTAGGAGGTAAGCATAGCCATCCTGCTTCCTAGTATCCATAGTATCTTCCCTCAAGTGTGAACTAGACGTGTTAACTAGCTTCTCATAGAACACAGCAAGAATGATGGAGTATCACGTACAAGACTAGCTTATGACTGTGACTTCTATCTTAGGTGCCCTTTAGGCTTTCTCTGAGGGAAACCAGCTGCCGTGTTGTAAACTGCAAAAGGAAGAAATCATTATAGCAAGACAATTCGGTCTCCCAAACAACAGACAGCAAAGTCCTGAGGAATGCTGACACCATAAGAGTGAATATGGAAGCAGATTCTTTTTTTTCCCTCTTTTTTTTAGTTGGTCATGGGGCTTGAACTCTGAGTTCAAGCCTGGGCACTGTTCCCTGAGCAATTTTGTTCAAGACTAGTGCTTTACCACTTTGGCTACAGAGCCACTTCTGGTTTTCTGATGGTTAACTGGAGCTAAGAGTTTCACACTTTCCTTCCCAGGCTGTCTTTGAACTGTGATCCTCTGATCTTAGCCTCCTGAGTAGCTAGGATTACAGGCGTGAGCCACTAGTGCCTGGCTGGAAGCAGATTCTTGATATGTCAGCAGCCCAGGCCAATACCTCTGTCACCCTTATGACAGACACCAAGCCAGAGCTAAGTAAGCCATATCCCAAATGTGAGGTAATAAATATTGGTTATAAGCCGAGTGCCAGTGTGTCACACCTGTAATCCTAGCTACTCAGGGGGCTGAGATCTGAGGATCATGGTTCAAAGCTAGCCTGGGCAGAAAAGTCCATGAAACTCCTATCTCCAATTATCCACCAGAAACCAGGAAGTGGCACTGTGGCTTAAGTGGTAGAGCACTCACCTTGAGCTGAAGAGCTCTGGTACAGTGCCCAGGCCCACAGTTCAAGCCCACGACAGAAAAAAAAAAAAATGTTGGTTATAGTTTTGACTAAAAGTTGAAGAGTCAATTTGAAATGGGACCAGAATTGTTTCAGATTTTGGAGGGTTTTTTTGGGGGAAAGGGGTTGTGAAACATTTACACTGACTTTCCTGGTTGAATATCTCTTATCTGAAAAAAAAATTTTTTTTTGGGGTCCAGTTGTGGGGCCTGAACTCTGGGCCTGGACACTGTCCCTCAGCTCTTCAGCTCAAGGCTAGCACTCTACCACTTGAGCCACAGCAACACTTCTGGCTTTTTTCTTTTTGCTTATGTGGTGCTGGAGAATTGAACCCAGGGCCTCAGGCATGCAAGGCAAGTGCTCTACCACTGAGCCACCTTCCCAGCCCCTATCTGAAAAATTTGAAACCCAAAATTAGAAATGTTTCTGACTTTTGAGGTTGACATTCAAGAAGTCTTAGGCCAGGCATTATTGGTTCATGCTTGTGAAAGTGTGGCTCCATTGGTAGAGTGCTAGCCTTGAGTGAAAAAGTTCAGGGACACTGCTTAGATTTTGGAGCATTTCAGACTTTTGAATTAGGAATACTCAAATTGTATTAAGTTCTGGGGTATTTGTTATAAAGCAATTAACTCATAACTAATATAATTTCCTTAAGATCCTTAGAATCATTTCTGACTCTTCTATGGTTCATCCTATATCTACCTACCACTTTAGTAAGACATATTGGTTGGTGCAAGGTGAGATGGCTAAAGCCTGTAATCCTAGCTATTTGAGAGGCATAGATAAGAGGCTTGAGGAACAAGATCAGCCTGAGCAAGTTCATGATTTTTTTTTTGTCAGTTGTGGGGCCTGAACTTTGGGAATGGGTGCTGTCCATCAGCTTTTCAGCTCAAGTCTAGCACTCTACCACTTGAGCCAGAATGCCACTTCTGGCTTTTTCTGCTTATGTGGTGCTGCGGAATTGAACTCAGGGCATCATGCATGCAAGGCAAGTACTCTACCACTGAGCCACCTTTCCAGGTTAAGAGCCTAAGTTCATGAGATCCTATTTTAACCAATGCCTGGGTACTATAGTGCATGCCTATGGAAGCACAGAAAGGAATACTGTAGTCTAGGCTGCTATGATTAAGACCCTATTTCGAACATAACCAATGCAAAAGGGCTGGGAAGGTGGCTTAAGTGGTAGAGCACCTGCTTAGCAAAAGCTCAAAGCTCTGAGTTTAAACCCTATTTAACACCTAAAAAAAAGCCATTTTGGTTCTAACCTTCAAAACAATCTGACCACTGTTCACCCCTCTACTGTTATTTCTTAATGCTTTTTTTTTTTTTTGGTGCCAGTCCTGGGATTTGAACTCAGGGCTTAGGTGCTGTCTGTGAGCTTTGTTGCTCAAAGCTAGAGCTCTACCACTTGAGCCACAGCTCCATTTCTGTATATTTTGGGTGTTTAATTGGGTAGATAAGTCTCATGAACTTTCTTGCCCAAGCTGGCTTCGAATTGTGATCCTCAGATCTCAGCCTCCTAAATAGCTAGGATTATAGATGTGAGCCACTGGCGCTTGGCCACTAATGCATCATATATATTTAAAGGATATATATATATATATACACACACATATATATGTATATACTTACATATACAGGCTTTATATATATTATATATGTAGGTTATATATACATGGTATATATATATATATATATATGCATATATATATATATAAAATGTATGTGTATACTCATATGTTTGTATGTATACATCTATCCAGAGAAAGTTCTCAAAACAGTCAAAGTCATCCTTAAGTGAACACATGAATAAATAAAGAATAAAATCTCCAGGGCTGGGAAGGTGGCTCAGTGGTTGAACACATGACTTGCATGCATGAGGCCCTGGGTTCGATTCCTCAGCACCACATAAGCAAAAGGAAAAAAGCCGGAAGTGGTGCTGTGGCTCAAGTGGTAGAGCGCTAGCCTTGAGCTGAAGAGCTGAGGGACAGCGCCCAGGCCCAGAGTTCAGGCCCCACGACTAGACCCAAAAAATAAATAAATAAACAAACGAATAAAATCTCCAAACTGGGGGCTGGGAAGGTGGCTCAGTGGTAGGTAGAGTGCTTACCTTGCATGCATGAAGCTCTGGGTTGGATTCCTCAGCATCACATAAGCAAAAAAGCCAGAAGTAGCACTGTGGCTCAAGTTGTAGAGTGCTAGCTTTGAGCTGAAGAGCTGAGGGACAGCGCCCAGGCCCAGAGTTCAGGCCCCATGACCAAAAAAAAAAAAACAACAAAAAACTCCAAACGAAGTAAAGGAATAAAACTGTAATACAGCTGACTAATCGCATTAGTAGAGTATCTGCTCCAGAACTTTAACTACCCTGCAATTTTCCTAAAGGTGTTGGTTAGACTAAACAGTCTGGTTATGTACACTTCCATTTGGCTTTGATAAAAATCTCAATGTGGTATGAATGTGTCATTTTCCCGGAAAGCATGTATAATTAAGGACAACCCCTTAGCACTATATATGAATAATTCAGCATGAAGAAAAAGTACTTCCTAAGGCCCCAATACTTACTCTGCCCACAGTTCTTCAGGATTCGCACTCGCTCTGACACATCACCCAAGTAGAGTGCATTCTGATAATGGCCACTCATGTCCTTTCGGATCTCAGCTGCACACAAGCCAATGAAATACCAAGTTAGATCTTCTTTGTTAAATTCTGTCACTTCTATTTGCCTTCCTGCTTTCCCATAAAGCCCTCCCTTCCACTTCCAATTAGTTTTATGTAGCTCACCAATCTTCATCATCTTGCGAAGTTTCTCCAGGTTGCCAGTAATAAGGTACAGGAAGGAAAGTTTGTCAAAGTTTTTGGTGCGCTGATAGCACATTTCCACAATCTGATGGTTCCCCTGTAGCAGGGCCACTTCTCCCAGTTTCTCCCAACAGTTCTTGTCATCCAGTGCTTTGGCTGCTTCCAGAGCAATCTAAAGAATTCCCAGGGTCAGAATTAATGAGATACTGTGGGGATAATATGACTCAAAACTAGGGACTGTACAGTCAGTGTTAAAGTGTCTGTCTCCTAAGAAATAAATTTTTCAAAGAACTTCCTATACTACACCAAGCACTCCTAGCTTTTGGTCTATTTCTACATCACATTATTCTCACTCTCAGTTTAGTTTATAATAAAACCACCTAGTAGTTGCTGATTTCACAGTTTTGCCTAGCTACCATACTTCCTATCTTTCAGATTTGAAGATCCATAGAAGCTTTCTGAAAGCCAGAAGAATAAACAAAGGATTTAAGTCTAGAACTGGAAAAATAATCTTAAGCCTTTTCTTTCATCAGAAAAAAGCCCAAGTCTCAACATTTGATACATTTTCCTTCATCTAAAAGAGATCAAATGCTGCCAGATACTTATGGCTCACACTTATAATCTAACTATGCAGGAGGATCGAAGTTTGAAGCAGGCCCAGGCAGAAAAGTCCCCATGAGACTCTTCAAAAACCAGAAGGGTACTGTGGCAAGTGGGAGAGTGCTAGCCTTGAGCACAAAGAGACTCAGGGACAGCACCCAGGCCCTGAGTTCAAGCCCCACAACTGACAAAAAAAATAAAATAAAAATAAGGAGTTGGGAAGGTGGTTCAGTGGTAGAGTGCTTGCCTTGCCTGCATGAGGCCCTGGGTTCAATTCCTCAGCACAACATAAGCAGAGAAAGCCAGAAATGGCGCTGTGGCTCAAGTGACAGAGTGCTCACCTTGAGGTGAAGAGCTAAGGGACAGCACCCAGGCCCAGAGTTCAGGCCCCAAGACTAACAACAACAACAAAAAAAAGCCAAGGGAATAATGAGATTTAAAAAATTTCTTCTTTTTTTTTTTTTGGGTCTGGTCGTGGGGACTGATCTCTGGGCCTGGGCACTGTCCCTCAGCTCTTCAGCTCAAGGCTAGCGCTCTACCACTTGAGCCACAGCGCCACTTCCAGCTTTTTTCTTTTTGCTTATGTGGTGCTGAATAATCGAACCCAGGGCCTCAGGCATGCAAGGCAAGCGCTCAACCACTGAGCCATCTTCCCAGCCCTTAAAAAATTCCATACTATGTTTATCCTAAAAGTTACTGACTTCAGTCTGAGAATGTCAATAATGGTAGAAATGGATGTAGAAATAGGCAAATAGGAACACTAATAGATGGTTCGATCTAACGGCTGAAAAAGATCCCAAATTCCACTTTTCTAGCTAACGGATCAAGCCTAGGATAATGGTGCCAATGCCACTCTAACCCTCTCATCTTCTTTAATGGATCTGGGGCTGCTAAGCATAATTCTCTTACCTCAATGTTTCCACACTCCAGGGCCAGACTAAAGCGTGTTTTTTCATCTTTAACAAAATGCAATGCTACTTCAGGATAGCCCTTCTTCTGGAGATAAGCAATGATAGACTGGCCTACTAGTTTGGCATTCCTCACCATGTGCAGTACCTGGACAGTTGAGTTGGGTAGAAAGGGAGTAAACATTACTTACAGGGGAAAAAAAAAGCACTGCCTTTCTTAATGCTCCTAGTATGCTTTCTCACTTCATACCTCATCATATTTTCTGTTGATCAGAGCCAGCTTGAATTTGAACTCAGTAGGATCAATGGTGAGTACCCGAGGACGACACTCCCTGTCTAGGCAGTACACATTGTTGCCCTTCACTCGTGTGACATAGATGGGTAAATCCAGAGTCCGGATGATCCCATGGTCTCTAAGAGAAGAGGATAGAGACGTAACTTTCAATAAGTAGGGTGGAATTTAGTCTGTGAAAAATGAACACGCCAAGGCCACAGACATTTTCTTTTGGTCAGTCGTGGGGCTTGAACTCTGGGTCTGGCCACTGTCCCTCAACTCTTCAGCTCAAGGCTAGCACTCTATCACTTGAGTCACAGAACCACTTCTGATTTTCTGGTGTTTAATTGGAGATAAAAGAGTCTCATGGACTTTCCTGCCCAGGCTGGCTTTGAACCATGATCCTTAGATCTCAGCCTCCTGAGTAGCTAGGATTACAGGAATGAACCACCAGTGCCTGGCTGGCCACAGACTTTTATCTTCTCATAACTCTCTGTAAAATGCCAAACAAACAACAGTGCAGAAGGACATATTCATATTGAGTTTGTTTTTTTATACAATAGGTTAGATGATTTGATCTATCTTTATAAAGCTACTACCCTAGGAACTGAACACCATATGTGACTATAAGAATCAGACATCAAAGATAAATTCTATATTTAGATATACAATTGGTAGATCATTATGGAAAGATAACTCCTTCTTTATAAGCTACAAGTAAAAGTAAGAGATAAGTAGCTATGAAGAGTTCTGGCACATAAAGAAATGATAAAAAGCCGAAGATATTTTTAACTGAAAGATAATAAGAAGATCACAGAGTAAAACTTGTTGGTATATAATTCATCTAGTAGTTGATAATTTATAGCTGTAAATGGATGAGCTGTATTAGAAGAAATATTGAAAACTGTGGTATCTACCTGCATATATTTCAAAAACTATACTTTAAGTTAAATCAAAGAGAGTAAGAAGAAGGAAATAATAAAGCCAATAGCATAAATTAACATACAGAAGAAGAAAAAAATTACAAAGGAGTCAATAGTTGCCAAAAGCTGGATAAAAATGTAAGCCTTTTGGGAAGGTATTAAGAAAAAGAGAGAGGACTGGAGATATAGCTCATGTGGTAGAACACTTAGCCATGAGCATGAAACATCTCAAGAGTGGGAAGCCCAAGTTTAAGCCTTGGTATGAGCAAACATGCAAACATACACACACACACTCTCTCTCTCTCTCTCTCATTAAGACTGAAGTGGTAGGTAATAACTGTAAGTGAAAAAGCCAAGTGAGTTTATACCCCACTACTGGCACCAAGCAGAGAGAGAGACAGAAAGAGACAGAGGGGGGGGCGGAGAGCGACAGAGAGGCTAATAATAGTATTTTTAAAAAGGAGATATCACTATGGGTCCTTCAGAAGAAACAGGTAACTTTAAAGAATGGTCTAACTTGCACCAAAAAAAACCCCAAAAAACCCAAAAGCAAAAAAAAAACCCAAAAAACAAAACTTGGACGCAAATAAAATTTGCCAATGTTGATTAAAAAAATTTTTTTTTCAGTTGTGGGGTTTGAACTCAGGGCCTAGGCACTGTCCCTGATCCTCTTTGTGCTCAAGGCTAGCACTCTACTACTGGAGCCACAGCACCACTTCCAGTTTTTTGCATGGTTAATTGGAGATAATAGTCTCACAAAAACTTTTCTGCCTAGGCTGGCTTTGAGCCTCAATCCCCAGATCTCAGTGTGAGCTACTGGCACCTGGCTCTTTGGTTCATGCCTATAATCCCAGCTACTCAGGAGGCTGAGGTTTGGAGGATCAAGGCTAGAAGCCAGCTCAGGCAGAAGTCTTTCTCAGGCACAAGTCTTTGATACTCCATCTCCAATTAACCAGCAAAATGGCAGATTGGAGGTCTGGCTCAAGTGAGCCATGAGCCATTAAGCATCTTGAGAACATGAGGTACTCAGTTCAAGCCTGGTGTTCCCCTAGACCTCTGTACCCTCACACAAAAAAAGAAAGTCAGGCTTACATGTAGTGATACAAGCTTGTAATTCCAGGTATCATTCCAGTAAACAAGAAGCATAAATAGGAAGACTGAAATTCAGGTTGGCCTGGTCAAAAGCAAAACCCTATTCCAAAAATGGCAGAGCAAAAAGAACTATTGGCATGGCTCAAGTGGTAGAGCACCAGCTAAGTGAGCTCAAAGTTCCTGAGTTCAAATCTCAGTACCACCACCACCACCACCACCACCAAAACAAAGAAAGAAAAAAGAATATCTATAAGCTATAGCCAACTTAGATAATGTGAGTATGTTAAGTTTACCCTAGAAAAACATATACATTTACAAGTAAGTAAAAGGTGAAATGAGACTGTCACTGCCCACAGATTATTATTTATATAAAATAGATTAAATTAGATAAAATAGTTAAATTACCAGAACGAAAATAGAGCAACGTGTCTAAAAATGGAAACAAAAACCTAATTGTCTTTCTAAAATATCAAGGAAAATTGGAAAATTAGTGGGTTCTACCCATTTACAAATAATATTTTAAAAAACTATCAAGGGGCTGGGAAGGTGGCTTAATGGTACAGTGCTTGCCTAACATGCATGAAGCCCTGGGTTCAATTCCTCAGAAAAAGCCTGAAGTGGTGCTGTGGCTCAAGTAGTACAGCACTAGCCCTGAGCACAGACAGGCTCAAGGACAATGTCCAGGCCCTGAGTTCAATCTTCAGGACTGGCCAAAAATAAAACAAAACAACCCACAAAAAACATCATCATGCTGGGAAGGTGGCTCAGTGGTAGAGCGCTTGCCTTGCATGCCTGAGGCCCTGGGTTCGATTCCTCAGCAACACATAGGCAAAAAGAAAAAAGCCAGAAGTGGTGCTGTGGCTCAAGTGGTAGAGCGCTAGCCTTGAGCTGAAGAGCTGAGGGACAGTGCCCAGGCCCAGAGTTCAGGCCCCACGACTGGAACCCCCCCAACCCCCCCCAAAAAAAACCCCACCACCAACAACAAAAAAACAACTATCAAGAGCTTAATAAATCTAATCAAAGAAATGCAGCATCTCTATAGAGAAAATTATAAAACTTCATTGAAAGACACTTCAGAAAACATAAATGAATGAGGAGATAGTAAATCTTTACAGATTAGAATTAAAAATAACTACTCACAAACTGACATAGATTTAATGCAACCCTAACCGAAATTACAGTAAGTTTTATGACTTGTTTTATATTGTATGGCATTTCACAAGATTGCTTAAGAAAACATATGAGAAAGCAAGATTTGAAAATAGCCTAAAAACTTCAAGAAGTAAACAAAATGGGAAAGGTTAGAGGATCGATTTTATTAGATGTGAAGATTTATCATGAAGCTACAATAGTAGTTAAGACAGTATAGAATTAGACCAGAGTACATAACAGAAAACAAAACCTGAAATACTTATTTATTTAGAATCCTGCATTAATATATATATATATATATATATATATAGGGCTGGGAAGGTGGCTCAGTAGTAGAGTGCTTGCCTTGCATGCATGAGGCCCTGAGTTCCATTCCTCAGCACCACCTAAGCAGAATAAAGCTGGTAGTGGTGCAGTGGCTCAAATGGTACAGCGCTAGCCTTGAGCTGAAGAGCTGAGGGACAGTGCCCAGGCCCAGAGTTCAGGCCCCGAGACTGACAACAAAACAAAACAAAACAAAACAAAACACACACGCACAAACACATGCATATATAATTAATGCATGACAAAAATACAAACAATGGGGAAAGGTTGGATTTTTGAATAAATGATGCTGGCCAACTGTGCCAATTGTGCAAAATGCCAAATTGATCTTTGATACCTCATATAATACACAAAAATCAACTTCAGGTAGAAATTAGTCTTATATAAAAGGCAAAACTATCAAGTTTTTATAAGAAGGTAATAGAATACCTCTGATTTTGGAGGCTAAGAAAAATATTTTAAACAGGACACAACATCTGATTTGTTTAGTAAGTTTAGCTACATTAAAACTGAGAGCTTCTGTTGCTAAAAGGTTAACCACACCAAAAAAAGAATCAGAAGATATTCTATAAAACAAAAAGATAGTATTATTTGAAATCGTTCTGATACAGGATTGTTACCTATACATATATAGGAATCAAATAAATAAACTCAATTTAAAAAAAAGTAAAGATTTAAAACCACCAGATGGACAAAAATAAAAGTGTACCAAAGCCAGGTATTGTTAAGATTACAAGCAAGGAAATGTATACAATACTGGTGGACATGACAGTTAGTGGGATCACTGTGTCACTTTTATTGTTTGCTTTTTTGTCAGTATTAGTGTTTGAATTAAGAGGTTTGTACTTGTTAGGCAATGGAGCCATGCCAGCAAAAGAACATTTTGGAATGTAATTTCACATTAACTAGTAAGTGTGAAAACATTCACATTCAAAGGTCTAGCAAGTTACCAAGGGAATATACTCTAGAGAAATGAATGTACACACACACCAGAAAACACTATGAATGACAAATGATATAAAACAGAATTTCTATCAACAATAGAAATGAATAAGAGGTACAACATGAATGAACTTTTTTTGGTCAGTCATGGGGCTTGAACTCTAGGCTTGAGCACTGTCCCATAGCTCTTCAGCTCAAGGTGAGCACTCTACCACTTGAGCCACAGTGCCACTTCTGGTTTTCTGATGTTTTCTTGGAGATAAGAGTCTCACAGACTTTCCTGCCAGGGCTGGCTTTGATCTATGATCCTCCGATCTCAACTCCTGAGTAGCTAGGATTACAGGTGTGAGCTACAGGCACCCCACTTTCTTTTCTTTTTAAACAAGGTCTTACTACATAGTCTAGACTGGCCTTAAATTCACTACCTTCCTGTTTCTACCTCCTGAGTGTTGGGACAGCATAGCCAGCCTTAGATGAATCTTTCTTTTTTTCTTGTTAGTTGTGGGACTTGAACTTTGGGCCTGGGCCATGTTCCTGAGCTCTTCAGCTCAAGCTATACCACTTGAGCTACAACACCACTTCCTGTCTTCTGGTGGTTAATTGGAGATAAGAGTCTCATGGACTTTCCTGCCCAGGCTGGCTTTGAACCATGATCCTCAGATCTCAGCCTACTGAGTAGCTAGGATTACAGGCGTGAGTCACCATCACCTGGCTAGGATGAATCTTACGAAGAAAATATTGAGTAAGACATAAAATAATAAATTTGAAATGATTTCACTTATATCAAGTCCAAAATCAGACAAAACTAAGTCATAAGACAAAACTGGGTGGCAAAACAATGGAGAAGGGGCTGGGAAGTTGGCTCAGTGGTAGAGAGCTTGCCTTGCATGTTCGAGGCCCTGGGTTCGATTCCTCAGCACCACATACGCAAAAAGAAAAAAGCCAGAAGTGGTGCTGTGGCTCAAGTGGTAGAGCACTAGCCTTGAGCTGAAGAGCTGAGGGACAGTGCCCAGAGTTCAGGCCCCACGACCGGACCCAAAAAAACAACAACAACAAAAAAAAAAACAATGGAGAAAACAAGAAAAAAATACTACAAAAAGCAGAATGCTGTTAGTTTTGGATGGAAAGAGAGAGTTTGGATCAATGAGGAGCATTTGGCAAAGGACTTTTTGGATACCAGAACTATTCTATTTCTTGACTTGGGTGGAAGTTACACAGAAGTTAGTTACTCCAGAACTTAGTTACTATATATTTATAGCTGATGCAATTTTTTACATTTGGATTATATTTCACAATTTTAAGAGTTGAAAGAAAATGTGCTGATGCCTCTAGCACATAATATATGGCAGATAAAGATTTTTTCATGAAGAAAATCGCAAGGGACTTGTTATATCCTTTGAAAAGCCACCTTCTTCCATTTTGTATCCCAGATAATTGACTTACCCAGTGGTGACAGCATATTTGATGTGGTTGCTTGTGGTATAGATAAATACCCCACTCTCATCCCAGGCCCCACTCTTGACACGAATGTTCTCATGAATATTACACAGAGCGTCCAGTTTGCGGTTACAGATCACAATGGCTGTAAGAGGCAAAGGGCATGAGTGTTCTGTTGGATAGGGTGAGTGCAGTAGACTGGCAGGGAGAATAGGGGAGACAGTGGGCTCTAAATCAGGGTGGATATAACAAAGACTTACCATGTTTAGCTAGTAGTGCTACATGAGACATGTCTGCTGACCAGATGACGTATTTCACCTTAGATATATTCACAGATGCCAGAGTCCTGAGATACAGAGAGAAGGGCAAACATGAATGGACTTGACTCCCTTGGCTCAAGCTATGACCTATGTCCCTTTTCTTCTCTAACTTTGCAACGTTAATACCAAATATTCCTGTGTATTAACTCAGTTACTTAAAATATTTTGGCTCACATTTTTTTTTTTTTTTTTGCTAGTCCTAGGGCTTGAACTCAGGGCCTGGGCACTGTCCCTGAGCTTCTTTTGCTCAAGGCTACACTCTACCACTTATGCCACAGCACTACTTCCAGCTTTTTGTATTTATGTAGTACTGAGGAATCGAACCCAGGGCTTCATGCATGCTAGGCAAGCACTCTACCACTAAGCCACATTCCCAGGCCTTGGCTCACATTATGCATTCTCCGTTCCTTCAAACCCTCGTGTACACACACACACTTTTGTTTGTTTGTTGGTTGGTTGTGGGGCTTGAACTCTGGGGCTGGCCGACTTGGCTCACATTATGCATTCTACACACACACACACACACACACACACACACACACACACACACACACACACACACACACACACACACTTGTTTGTTTGTTGGTTGGTTGTGGGACTTCAACTCTGGGGCTGGCCGCTGTTCCTCAGCTTTTCAGCTCAAGGTGAGTGCTCTATCACTTAAGCCAAAGTGCCACTTTTGGTTTTCTGGTGGTTTACTAGAGATAAGAGTCTCATGGACTTCTCTGCCTAGGCTGGCTTTGAACCGTGATCCTCAGATCTCAGCCTCCTGAGTTGCTAGGATTACAGGCGTGAGCCACCAGTGCCCAGCTACATACATTTTTTTTTAAAGCAAAGTCAATTAGGTTTTATTTCAACAAAGAATATAAAATAAGTGCAATGTAATTTATCTTAGCTTTTAACAGTCATTTCAAGAAGGACAACTTAAAAACAGAAATACTCTCAAGTGACAGTCTGACTTGCAGCCCCCAAGGTGGGCCCTGCTGAGGTGTATGTAGTTGTCTTCAAGCATACAAATTGTAGCAGAATGTGGAAAGCTACATGTATCTCTAATCATACAAAGAGCAAACCCTTATATTTTTAGGAACTTTCATATATCTGTTTTTACCACCAAACTGTAAGATCATTTAAGTGTAAGAACTGTGCTATTCATCTGTGTACCTCACTGTACAGTCCTACAGTATTCTTTTTTCATGTAAGTATTACAAAAATATAGTCGGTCACAAGTAGCTCACACCTATAATCCTAGCTACTCAGGAGGCTGAGATCTAAGGACTGTGGTTGAAAGCCATCCTTGGCAGGTAAGAGTCTGTCAAAATCTTATCTCCAAGTAATCAAAAAGCTGGAAATAGAACTGTGGCTCAAGTAGCTTTGAGCAAAAAAGCTCAGGGATGGTGTCCAGGCCCTGAGTTCAAGAACACGGACAAACCAACACACACACACACACACACACACACACACACACACACACACACACACACACACACACACACACGAGAATACTAAAGAGAAAAACATGCATAGAGTCTTAGTGTTATAGTGTAATAGGTATAAAAGTTATATGGAAAATTCCTGTAGGGGCAAAAAGCTCCTACTAAATAAACATACCCACTCACCCACTCTCCTTCAATATATGCTCCTAATAAAAGCACCTATCACATTACCGTTTCTGTTGTACATCAAAGAGTGTGATAGAATCTGCATCTCGAAGCAGGAGGTTGCCTGTGCCAGCATAGAAGATCTCATCACAGTTGGGCACCTGCACCTTTTTGGTGATCTCATTCTTCAGATTCTTGATCAGAAGCTGAAATGAACACAAAAGATGAAGTTAAGAGAAGCATATATGCAGGTTATGACTTCACTTTTTTCCCCATTGGATCGACCATGTCGATCTCCTAGGATGTTTGTCAGTTTGTGCTGATGCTTGGGGGGGGGGGGGGGGGGGGGGGGGGGGGGGAGGGGGGGGGAGGGGACGCACTTGCTGATGACTACCTGACTTAGAATGAATGGAGCAGTATGGATTGCAGGAGTGGGGAAGTGAAAAGATGGGTGCAGTTCCCCAGGTGCCAGTGTTGTATGATCCTTTGCCTTGCTTCAGTGTTCTGTGACAGATGAGGTATTTCTCAGCTAAGACCTTGGAAGAAATCAGCTGTTCTGAGCTAACCACACACAAGTGTGTACTTCAGTGAGAACTCAAAGGGCTGTGGCAGTTTTATTTATTCAAGAATGCCGTTTCTCTCCTGATTCATGATCTGTATTTTGCTACTGGAGATAAAAATGAAATTGTGCAAAAAAAAAGAGAGAGAAGCATATGTGTGTGTGTGTGTATATATATATATATATATATATATATATATATATACATGATGATAGCCACTGACACTGTCTCTTACCAATTGTTCTTGAGCTTCAATAAATAAATTTCATTTTCCTCTATCCAAGTTACTCACACATTAGGTAGATCATTCCAAGATCCCTTTGAGGGTAAGACCTAGTTTTTGTTTTTTGTTTTGTTTTTGATTGGTCGTGGGGCTTGAACTCTGGGCCTGGGCGCTGTCCCTGAGCTCTTCAACTCCAGGGGAGTGCTCTACCACTTGAGCCACAGTGCCACTTCCAGTTAGTTTCACAGACTTTCCTGCCTGGGCTGGCTTTGAACCGTGATCCTCAGATCTCAGCCTCCTGAGTAGCTAGGATTACAGGCGTGAGCCACCAACGCCTAGCATTTTTTTTAAGACAAAAAAAAGTAAAAAAAAAGCCACAAAAAATACCATCCTATGAAATTCAATTAAGAGTCTGAGTTTCTTAATCAAAGGGAAAAAAAACCCCACCATTTCCTGACCTTAAATTTTGTTACCTATTTTCTTGTGAGAGCTTTGCTTATCTTTAATATGTTCCACTTATCTCTATTATATTTCATATACCACGGAGGGAGTAGGACAAGGAAGGAGATCCACTGCTTGAAATCTGATGCTGTTTTTGGCTCTTATAGTTGAGAGATTTTAGCTTGGATGTTAAGTCCTGGGCTACACTGATTAGCAACCCAATCAAATCAACTGTAAAGTCATTTCCCCAGGGAGACTGGTATAGCTACGGATAGAGGAAGAGCTAATACATGAGGACCACGGCTTCCTTGGGGAGAGTAGGTAAAAAAAAAAACAGTGCTCATTATTCTGCAAACACAGACCACTGTCACCACAATCACTCTTCAAACTGGTTTTCATTTTTAGTTTTAACTCACCGAATGCATCCGATCCAGGACAGCAAATCGATTCCTAGCAACCCAAACGGCTGTCAGGCCTGAGGATCGTTTCCCTTCAGGGGCTGAGGAGAACAAAACCAAAGGGCGGGAGCATGTGGTGAGCCACTGGCAGGTGACAGAGTCAGGTGCCATGGAGCTGCCAGTCTTGTTGGCTGCCATTTTGGCTTTGCCATCAGCTGCTTTCTAACTAATTCAGCTATAACCTGAGGCTATTGTTCAGTGACTTTTCCCCACCAGGCCCCTCCAAACTCCAACCCCCACCCCTGCCAAGTCTCTTTTCTCTAGGCCAAGTGGCTACATTTCAGCCAACACCAAGTACTGGCAGAAGGGCTGCCCATCTTGGGAGACAGCATACTCCATCAAGCTAACGAGCAAGGCCTCCCTGGCCAAGCTGGGGCCCAGCAAGCAGCCTGTCAATGTTGTAGGACCTCCTATCTAAACAAGCTGGAGAGAGACAGAGCCCCCTCTCCAGGACGCAGCTGCTCAGCTGCATTTAACATGCAAATGCAGGCTTCCTAGTAGGGTAGGGTGGGTCAGAGCACTCCCAACTAAATCTTGACAGGCCATTGAGATACTGGGCAGAACTTATCACCAAGCTGTTGCTCTCTAAATGTCAACCTACCATTATTACTCTGAAGGGAAATTATAAACTGTTTCTCAATTCTACAGCTGATTAGAATTTCGGAGAGGAAACTATTCTCTGAGAAGCTTGTAAAGGACTCACTGATATATTCTTTTATCTATGGTACAAGCCCCAGAACATAATGGCCAGACTTGCCTTGTTAGTTTTTAGGCACCTGCAGTGTCAGGTAACTTACAAACCATACTTCCATTTTCAGATGCCACAGAACCATACTACTCTAGCTTCTGCTTTCTTTTCCTCCTTCTATCATTAGGCTTTAGTTATTATCCCCATCAAAGAAAAGTGTATCAGAAAAGACATGAGTTTTAAATAAGGATACAAAGTAGGAAGAAAGAAATCATAAGATTTAGTTAGAAATGGCATAATTTATAAAGAAGACTTTGATTTATGACTATCACATACATATGGGTTTTCTCTTTCATATGATCACATTCAAAAGAAAGTGACTCAATCTGGGCATGGTGGTAGAGGCATTTAAGCAAGCACCTAGGAGGTAGGAGAATTCTGAGTCTCTAACAAGACACTGGTAAGGAGCAGAGAGGAAAAGGAAGGGAAAGAGGAGGGCAGGGAACAAAACAAAAAGGAAGGAGGAAAGAAAAAGAAAAAAAGACAAAAGGAATAGCATGAGAAGTATTAACAATAATGAATGGGAGAGAGGGAGAGAGAGAGAAAGGGAGAGAGCTAACAAAATAATTCCTGGTACTACGTAGAGGGGCTCTAAAATATCAAAATATAGTAAAAGGGGCCTTGTGGGATAAGCCTCTGACTTGGTATGTCTATAGACTACTGCAGGAAGTGCATTGAGAGGAGAGGAGCTGAAGCAAGTGAAGCAAGAGTTATAGTGACTCTGAGAATGTGCTGTCAGCAAGTTCTAATAGTAAGAACATCACCAAGCCATGGTGGTGATGGAAGATGTAGGAGGGGTCTCAGCTGGATCCTGGGATCCCAGGTGGGGTATGGAGCTGTTAGCAGCCTCATCTTTTTGACATGCAAAAGGAAGCAAATCGGATCTGGATATGGATGAGAGAGCATAAATCCCTAGTCCCAGGATGAGACATTGCAAGATTGGAACTACATTTTTAAATAAATGAAACTACCAGGGTGAAAGTCATATCAACTAACAATAAACTAGGGTAACATGCTGTGCTGAAAGAGAAAATGGAGAGTTTCTAATAACCAAATTATAAAATATATATATCTAGCTGGGGTAATAAAATGGAGGCAGAACATGAATATTTCACATCATGGTTGCCTCTGATGCAACTGTCAGCAATACCTGCCAAAATATGTGAGTGATGTGGCCATGGTTTGGGATGGAATGTGAACTACTTGAAAAGAAGTGACGATAATGGTGAGGAGAGCTGGAAGCAGAGTGAGGCAGACAAAGAGAATACCTACCATCAGGATTCTGGGAGTCGGCATCTTTGGGGATGGTATACAGATCATAGGTACTATTCTCTAAATTGCTAGCTCTCTGTAGAGGAAAATGGGAAATTAAAATGTTAATGAGAGGCACCCAAGATACCAGTTTATTCTGATAAAACAGTTCCACTCCACAGACAATATGAGAATATACTTTTGTCACCCTTTACCCACAGGATATTTGAATGTTACATATAAGAGTTAGTTGTAGGGCTCTTAAACAACTCAGCTTTGATGTTATTTTATTTTCTTTATCCTCTGAAGATCCAAAATGAAATCAAGGGGCTGGGAAGATGGCTCAGTGGTAGAGCGCTTGCCTTGCATGCCAGAGGCCCTGGGTTCGATTCCTCAGCACCACATAAGCAAAAGGAAAAAAGCCGGAAGTGGTGCTGTGGCTCAAGTGGTAGAGCGCTAGCCTTGAGCTGAAGACCTGAGGGACAGCACCCAGGCCCAGAGTTCAGGCCCGACGACCGGACCCCCCCCCCCAAAAAAAAAAAAAAAAGACTTAAGGAGCTGATATTCTGGTGTTCCATCTGAGTATACTTGTTATATCAAAAGTCTTTTTGAAAGAAAAAAAATACACCAAAGAAAAGATATTTAGATACATGGGAAGCAGAGATAGGGTACTACAGCTTGAGGCCAGTGTAGGCGAAAAGTAAAATCCTACCTCAAAAATAACAAAAAAGGAAGCTAGGTGACAGGGATTCATACTTGTAATCCTAGCTACTCAGGAGACTGAGATGTGAGGATTGCAGCCAATTTGGGTAGATAAATTTCAGTTCTAATCTCCAATTAACCAGCAAAAAGCCAGACGAAAAGATGTGGCTCTAGTGGTAGAGTACCAGCCTTGTGTGAAAAGGCCAGAGCTCAGAGCTCAAGCCCCAGTACTGGCACACAAAAAAAGAGGGAAAGGTGTTGAGGTGTGACTCAACTGGTAGAGTGTCTAGCCTAGCAGTCACAAGGGCCTGAATTCAATTGTACTCATCACATGACTTATGAAATGGTAACTCCTCTGTAAAACAATTAATAATTATAAAACAATTCTTAAAATTAGATTTTTCCTCCAAAATTATGTGCTAAGAACTGGGAAGGGCTCTGACGACTCTGAAGGCAATTACTCTGAAAAGAATTCCTTTACAAAGCACAGGTCTTGGGCTGGGGACATGGCTCAGGAAGAAGAGCACCTCCTGAGAAAGTTTATAGCTCTAGGCTCAAACCCCAGTACTGTCAAAAAAAAAATAAAATTTAGTTCTATTTTTCACAAGGATAGGAACCAGTTTAAACATCTCTTTTGCACAGGAAATAGTTATAAACATTCTTTTCAATCATTTTCAGTGATCTATGTCACTGATTTTGAGATTTCATTAAGTTTAGATGCTATCAGCCTTAGAAAGGATCTATTTCACAAACTTTTTTTTTTTTTGGCCAGTCCTGGTGCTTGAAATCTGGGCCTCGGCACTGTCCCTGAGCTGCTGCTGGGCCTGGGTGCTGTCCCTCAGCTCTTCAGCTCAAGGCTAGCACTCTACTGCTTGAGCCACAGTGCCACTTCCGGCTTTTTATCTTTTTGCTTATGTGGTGCTGAGGAATCGAACCCAGGGCCTCATGCATGCAAGGCAAGCACTCTACCACTGAGCCACCTTCCCAGCCCTCCCGGAGCTTCTTTTGCTCAAGGCTAGCACTCTACCACTTGAGCCACAGCACCACTTCTGGCTTTTTCTGTGTATGTGGTACTGAGGAATCGAACCCAGAGCTTCATGTATGCGAGGCAAGCACTCTACCACTAAGCCACATTCCCAGCCTCACAAACTCTTAATATTTATGACTACTGAAGCCTACCTAGTTTGAGCCAAGAGCATAAGCTCTTGCAAAATATTCAGTAATAGCTCCCAATAAGCTAGCTGCTTGGTGGCTCAAGCCTGTAATCCTGTCTATTTGGGAGGCTGAGAGTAGGAGAATTAAGGTTCTGAGCCAGTTCAGGTACACAAATTCTCATTCTTATCTCCAATTAACCAGCAAAAATCCAGAATGGCTCAAGTGATAGCAAGCTAGCCATGAGTGGAAAAAGCTAAGTGAGAGCGTAAGGCCTTGAGTTTAAGCCCTAGCAGCAGCATGGGCGCATGTGTGTACATACATACATATACACACATCCCATCAAAAATGGCTGTAGATGCAGCTCAAGCGGTAGAGTACCAGCCTAGCAAGTGGGAGGCCCTGAGTTCAAACCCCAGTATTACCAACAAAAATAAACAACTCTTAGTAAGTCATTAGATATTAGATATGCTCTAAGGGCATAAGAAATGGAAAGGGTTGGGCCTGGGAAGGTGGCTAAGTGGTAGAGCACTTGCCTTGCATGCATGAGGCCCTGGGTTCGATTCCCCAGCACCACATAAGCAAAAAGAAAAAAAGCCGGAAGTGGCACTGTAGCTCAAGTGGTAGAGCGCTAGCCTTGTGCTGAAGAGCTGAGGGACAGTGCCCAGGCCCAGAGTTCAGGCCCCACGACCAGACCCAAAAAGAAAAAAGAAATGGAAAGGGTTGGGCTGGGAAGGTGGCTCAGTGGTAGAGCACTTGCCTTGCATGCTCGAGGCCCTGGGTTCGATTCCTCAGCACCACATAAGAAAAAAGTCAGAAGTGGCGCTGTGGCTCAAGTGGTAGAGCGTTAGCCTTGAGCTGAAGAGCGGAGGAACAGCACCCAGGCCCAGAGTTCAGGCTCCATGACTAGACCCAAAAAAAAAAAAAAAAAAAAAGAAAAGAAAAGAAATGGAAAGGGCATAATGGAAAATGAGAAATTAGATTCCATAAGGTACTTACTGTACACAGTAGGACTGCATTTTCTGCTGGATTGTAAGACATATTAAACACCGGAAACTTGGAACCACTAGATATACATATATTAAGAGAGAGAAAAAGGAGAAAATGGTAGATAGGTATTAAGAATAAAAGGAAGAAAGGAATTACCCCTTTATCTGCTACATATCCAATCTTTACATAATTGTCATTTTTATATTCAGTAATGAAAATCCATTGCATTTTCTCCCCTCCTTCCTTTAATGCTTTGTAATTTAAAAGTTCAAGAAAGCAAGTCCTAGTGTAAATGAAATTGTTCAACAAAAGGTAAGGGCAGCATTCTCTGTAGTAAGAGAGATTATGTACAATTTCCTACAGATACTTGCAGTGGGCACCACAGAGTAAGAGCTGATATAATATATCTCTGGGATTGTTTGCATAAACTACCTTTTTTTTTTTTTTTTGGTCAGTCATGGGGCTTGAACTCTGGGCCTGGGCACTGTCCCTGAGCTCTTCAGCTCAAGGTTAGCACTCTACCTAAACCTATCTTTTTTTTTTTTTATCATTGTGATGCTATAGGGTGGTTATCAAACCTGCATGCCAATGTTTGCCACCATGAATGTTTCAGCACTGATGCAGTTGGCTTTTCCAAAAGGACAATTCCTTTTGCCAAGCATCCCAGAGGTTACCATATCTTCAGAGTTAATTGTTTCCAGGAAAAAAAAAAATTCTGGCTTAGAGTTGTGTATATTTTGCTGGAAAGCAAGAGTTACAGGAAACTATAACTTTTGTATGATTTATTTTATTTACTTATCATCCGTATAATCAATTTAGATTTACCACCCTACTATATCATGGGTTTCCTTAAGTAGTAAAGTCAAATAAAGGCAAAAAGACCTGTCACTAACAGGTGTTTAAAAGAGAAATAAATCAGACTTACCTCCGCAATTGCATCACAGCTACATCTTTGGAGCTATTGAAATCCAGTTGACGTAAGAATCGGTCCTTGACATAATGCAGCATATTGCCATGAACAGCATAGGCGGGCCGTTCCCGTTCTAGCTTAAACACAATCATGCCACCATCATGCCCTAGAAGATTGAGGAAAAAAAGGGAAAGAATCAGCTGTAGGCACAAATGCAAGCTGGAAATAGGAGATACACAAGGATGAGGATGAGAATGAGAATGACAATGATCTTATTATTCTGATCTTGGAACTGAACTCAGGACCTTGTATGTTCAGGACCTTGTACACAGGCAAGTGCTTTAGCTTTGAACTATATCACCAACTGTTAAAAGATGAAATTTATTTATGTAAGCTAATTATGTGACAAGATTCTGGCTATGGTTTGGATGTTTGCTCTCAAGGTTCATGAGTTGGAAGCCTTGGTATGATGGTGTTAAGTAAATCTTGAAACTATGAGGACTAGTGGAATGTGATTAGGTCATCAGCAGGAATACCTTAGGAAGGGATTAACATAGTTTTCTCAGGACATTGGTTAGTTCCCAGAGATTAAGTTATTATAAATGGAGCAAGCTTGACCCATGAATCCTCTGATTTCCTATTTAATCATGTGATCTCTTCCTCTCAAACTTACTACCATCCTGATGACATGTGCCGTGCCATATTGTGACCAAACCAAGGGGGCCTTTCTAAGAGGACAAACTTTTTTTTTTGGGTCCGGTCGTGGGGTCTGAACTCTGGGCCTGGGCGCTGTCCCTCAGCTCTTCAGCTCAAGGCTAGCGCTCTACCATTTGAGCCACAGCTCCACTTCTGGCTTTTTTTGTCTGCTTATGTGGTGCTGAGGAATCGAACCCAGGGCCTCATGCATGCAAGGCAAGTGCTCTACCACTGAGCCACCTTCCCAACCCCTATGTTTAGTCTTTTGAGGAACCTCCATACTGCTTTCCAGAATGGTTGAACAAGTTTACACTACCACCAACAGTGTAGTAACATTCCCTTTTGACCACATCCCTGCAAGCATCTGTTATTATTAGTTTTCTTGATAATGGCCATTCTAACTAGGGTGAGGTGGAATCTCAATGTTGTTTGATTTGCATTTCTTTTATGGCCAGAGATGTTGAACATTTCTTCATGCATCTTTTGGTCATTCTTATTTCTTCTTCAGAGAAGTCTCTCTTTAATTCTTTAGCTCACTTATTAATAGGATTATTGTTTCTTTGAGGATTGTTTTTGGGGGATTAACGTTTTTGAGCGCTAAGTATATTTTAGATATAAGGCCTTTGTCTGTTGTACAGCTAGTAAAGATCTTCTTCCAGTATGAACAGGAATCTTGATATTTTGAATAATCAAGTGACAGGTAAGATAGGGAGTTACCAGAGATGAGAAATGATCAGTAGTAACCATGTGTGAATAGGGCTTTCTGTCCCTAGCTTTTGGTTTCTTCCAGTATTTTCTATTTATGTGGTACTAAGGAACTGAACCCAGGGCTTCATGCATGCTAGGGAAGCACTCCACCACCAAACCACATTCTAAGCCCTTAATTTTTTTTGAGTGGTCCAGTCTTAGGACTTGAACTTAAGGCCAAGGTGCTATCCCTGAGCTTTTTTGCTCAGACTCTCCTGCCCTGGCTGGCTTTGCACTGAAAGCCACAGATCTCAACCTCTTGAGTAGCTAGAATTATAGGCATGAGCCACTAATTCCTGGCAAATCCCCCCCTCCCTTCCTCCCATTCTCCCTTCCCTCTCTTTTCCTTCCCTTCCCTCCTTCCCTCCCCCCCCCCTTTTTCTCTCTTTCTGATTTGGTCAGTTATGGGGCTTGAATTCTGGGCCTGGGTGCTGTTTCTGAGCTCTTCAGCGAGTACTCTACCACTTAAACCACAGCACCACTTTCGGTTTTCTAGTGTTTAACTGGAAATAAGAGTCTCATGGACTTGCCTGCCCCGGCTGGCTTTGAACTGCAATCCTCTGATCTCAGCCTCCTGAGTAGTTAGAATTACAGGCATGAGCCACCAGCACCTGGCTTGCATTTTTTCTTAATACTGTATCATACTACCATGTTTGGACACATCCTTTCTGTATTCTCCTAACACTTCATATAAACTCTCACTGTAGCATTTATTATCTTGTTCTATTAATTATTTAATCTCTCACTTGCACTATATCATGTGTTCTCTAAAGATAGAAATTATAATTTCCATGCTTCTTTAGTCCCTGGCAAATAAGAGCATGAAAAAATATTTGCTAGCCAGGCACTGGTGGTTCATGCTTATAATCCTAGCAACTCAGGAAGGTAAGTGAGTCCATTAGACTTTTTTTTTTTTTTGGGTCCAGTCGTGGGGCCTGAACTCTGGGCCTGGGCGCTGTCCCTCAGCTCTTCAGCTCAAGGCTAGCGCTCTACCACTTGAGCCACAGCGCCACTTCCAGCTTTTTTCTTTTTGCTTATGTGGTGCTGAGGAATCGAACCCAGGGCCTCAGGCATGCAAGGCAAGCGCTCTACCACTGAGCCACCTTCCCAGCCCTCCATTAGACTTTTATCTTCAATTAATCACCAAAAAAGCTCAAAGTGGTGCTGTGGTTCAAGTGGTAGAGCATGAGACTTGAGCAACAAAGCTTGGGGACGGTGCCCAAGCCCTACATTCAAGACCTAGGACTTGCAAAACAACAATGAAAAAAGCATTTTGCTAATTTTACAATTCATTTTAAAATGTTTTGCCCTTTCCCTATTAGCATCATGCATCCTTTAGAGATCCCTTTCATTCTTGTACTCCTACTGCTTGCTTGCAACATGCAAGCCAGTCTACTCCAATGCCCAAAACTTATTAATGGCTCTCAATTCAATCAGAATAAAATCTAGTTCTAGCTTTGGCCTATAAGACAATGCAAAATCTGGTGTGGTCCAACTTCCTATGTATGACTAGGCTCTTATTTACTGTTTTGCTACCCTTGGCCTTTCTGATGTTAGAGGGTACCCCTACCATAGAAAGCACTTCTCTTTGTAATCCTACTATGTGTTCTTTGCATATGATGTTCCTATTTTCTCATTCTCTCAATTTTAGAATAATATAAAGTAGTACTCTCCACACTTATCCTTTTTTTTTGGGGGGGGGGGCAGTTCGGTCATGGCACCTGAACTCTGGGCCTGGGCACTGTCCCTCAGCTCTTCAGCTCAAGGCTAGTGCTCTACCACTTGAGCCACAACGCCACTTCGGCTTTTTTCTTTTTTCTTATGTGGTGCTGAGGAAATGAACCCAGGGCCTCATGCATGCAAGGCAAGCACTCTACCACTGAGACACCTTCCCAGCCCTACACTTTTCCTTTTTTATCCCATTACTTTTGCCTAATTTTTCCTCAAAGCATTTTTCCTATTATCTATCTATCTATCTATCTATCTATCTATCTATCTATCTATCTATCTATCTATCTATCTATCTATCTATCTATCTATCTATCTATCTACCTATCTACCTATCTACCTACCTATCTACCTATCTATCCTTTTTTTTCCCCAGGCAGAAAAGTGTTTATTTGGAGGAGAGCAAACTGCCGGCCCATATGAGATGGAGATGTGCAGAAAAAGGGGGGAGGTGGGGAAGGAAAAAGAAAAAAGAACTATATTTTCTGTTTATAGTCAATTTCCCCTACTATGACTAAAAGCTCCATAAAAACAGAGACTATGTTTTAATGTATGGCTTTAACACTAACACCCAGAATAAGGCCTGAAACTCAGTATGTATTTGCCAAGTGAATGAATAAAATTTAAGCTTCTAGATTTTTAGTCTGAGAACTCTGACTTTCTAGTATTAGCCTCTTAGGAGCATCTAGGAATATATCAGTGAATGGACTTTACTGTTAAAACAGATTTTGGTAAATAAAGAGTATTAAAAAATACTATTCTAAGAGGTAAAAGAAAAAAAAAGAAGAGCTTCAACTAAGGGGGTCTGAGGATTCTACTGCTCTTTGTTATCCCACCATATTCACCAGAGGCAAAGCTAATGAAGAATCACATTAAAAACCTTAAAAACTTTGAACTAAAACAAGAAATAAAACAAGAGGAAGTGATTTTTTTACCTGCTGCAAAGAGGTTAAGGTTGGGGTGAGCAGCTAGGACCCAGAAACGATCATGGTCCCTACGGAAGGTCTGAACACCAGTCCTAGGAAAGCATAAGGTGTACAGAGAAAATATTAATGTAACAAACCTCCAGTCTACTGTACGTAATATTGAATGGTAAGCCTACAAGATAATCTAAAAAGTAAATCAAGGGCAATAAATATCATCAGTAAAGGTATGTATCATAAATTCTAGCAGGGAACTAAGAGAACAACTTTAAACTGACCTTATTATTTTGGTATGTCAATTTCCCTTATTCATCATAATTTCCTACTGTATTCTTTTCATTTTTTATTTCTTGTGTCCGCAATTATGTCAAGCTATGGATTGAGGTATGAGTGTGCAGGGTAAGGGGGAGGGGAGGGAGGAGCACTCCTTGCTTTTAGGCTGGTCTCAAATAATGATCCTCCTTATTCTTAACCATATACCTAACCCTGAGTAGCTGAGATTCTAAGGTATGACCCATGATGTCCAGTTGAAAAGAATATTTCTAAATTTAGAAGAAAAAAACATTACAAGTATATGATTCCTAACAAAAAATTAACAAATGTTGGCTGTCTCTAGGTCTCTTTAAGTTTTCATAATATGTGGCTTAAAATGCTAAAGATGATGAGAAACAAAGAGAAAGACTTTTCCCTGGGTGTGGACACACAAAATGGATAACTTCCTTACCGCTTAGACATATCCCAGACTCGAATGCTTTTGTCCTCAGAATTGCTAAGGATCAACTCTTGGCGAGGATGGAAGACAGCACAAGACACATTGTTGTAATGACCTCGACAGGTGTCAACCTCCCATGCCTTTGATTCTGAAAGACAAAAAAAGATCAGGTTATTATAATTTCCTAACATTGATTTAGACATATAGCACCTTTGTTTTGAGGGGGGAAGGTGGCAGTAGTAGGACCTTTTACCTGTTAGGCTTGAGCAAAGCTAGTGCCATAGGCCTTGCTAGCTGAATGCTACCACAAAGCAACATTCCAGCTATTTTTCACTGGATAGTGAAAATATGGCTTTTAAGAAAGGGTCTTGCTTCTTGTGTAGGCATGTGCTTGGGTCTTAAACTTCCATTGTCACTGGGATCACAAATATGCATCTTTACATCCAGCTTCCTTCCAAGGAGATCATTTTGAGGACTTTTCTGCCTGAGCTGGCCTGACACTGAAACCCTCCCAATCTAGGCCTTCAACATAGCTTGGGAGGACAGGTGCATGACAATATCCCCAGCTAAGGGTTGAGAAAAGGTTTTGAAAACTTTTCTGCCTAGACGGGTCTAAAACTGAGATTTTCCTGTTCTCGGACTCAAAATTGCAAAGATTATAGGCTCTAATATTTTAGCCCCAGCTCCAGTGATTAATTAGAGGTCATTCTCAGACTTTCCTGCCCAGGCTGGCTTTGAATTGTGATCCTCAGGTCTCAGCTTCCTGAATAACTAGAGAGCTGTAAGGATTACCTTGCACATGACATCCTGGCTCCAAGTCTCTTAATTTTTCCACATCTGTTCTTTCATTCTGACTCTCCTATTGAATCTAACACCTCTATCATTCTTTATGTTTTTACCATTATATTTATTGTAATAGCATTTGTCACTAGCAGTCATTTTAGAGCAAATGCAAACTTCCTAAGAAAGGAGCTTTATTCATTTTAGTCACTATTATATATACAGCACTCTGAGCAAAGTCTAATACAGAGTAGGTTCTCAATCATTTATCAAATAAATGGATAACTTCTTACTTTTTTTTTTTTTTTAGGTCCGGTCATGGGGCCTGAACTCTGGGCCTGGGCGCTGTCCCTCAGCTCTTCAGCTCAAGGCTAGCACTCTACCACTTGAGCCACAGCGCTACTTCCAGCTTTTTTTTTTTTGCTTATGTGGTGCTGAGGAATTGAACCCAGGACCTCAGGCATGCAAGGCAAGCGCTCTACCAATGAGCTATCTTCCCAGCCCAACTTCTTCTTCTTTTTTTTTTTTTTGCCAATCTGGGCCTGAACTCTGGGCCTGGGCGCTGTCCCTCAGCCCTTCAGCTCAAGGCAAGTGCTCTACCACTTCAGCCACAGCGCCACTTCTGGCTTTTTTTCTGCTTATGTGGTGCTGAGGAATTGAACCCAGGACCTCATGCATGCAAGGCAAGCGCTCTACCACTGAGCTACTTTCCCAGCCCCCCAGTCCTATTTCTTACTTTTAACTACATTCATGTTCCTCAAAAATCAGGATACTACCACAGGAAAAATGCAAAATCTGTGCTCCTAGGATTGGCTCAAAAAGAAATCACCCAAAATAAGAAAATATATCAAAGCCCAAAAGACCTGGCCACCGTACCTTGTTGACCAATAGTCAATGTCTTAGAAATGATATATGCCACAGGTTAACTCACCATTCATGCGCCAGATCTTCACTTGTCGGTCATCTGCTCCAGATACAATAAGAGGCATAGTAGGGTGGAAGGCAGCCCAATTTACCCCACGATCATGACCCTATTTTAAAAAATAAAGAAGTTCTTATAAAACAGCTTTATAAACACTACTCAAAGCAAATCAATAAATCATACTAGTGGTTATAAAGATGTCTATAATTTGCTATTCATGTGAAAAGAGTCAAGTGTCTATGAACCAGTAAGGTTTTGCATTTTTTTTGGGGGGGGGAGGCCCAGGAAGTACTAGTGAGATACTACCACTGCGTAGACCTTAAACTTGAAATCATTCTGCTTCAGCTTCTTCAGCACTAGGATTACAGATATATGCCATCAATATCAGGTTTTGAACATTTGAGTTAGCATGTCAATCTACCTATCTATCATCACTCCAAATTCTCATAAAAATTTCAAAATGTTTCTACACTAAAAGTTAGCTTCATTTACTTCTAGAATATTCTGTATATCAGATATATTTACATCTTATTTCTCCAAATACTTATTAACATCTCAGTATAAGGATCTACTTCGTGCCAGGTGCCAGTGGTTCACACTTGTAATCCTAACTACTAAGGAGGCTGAGATCTGAGGATAGCAATTTGAAGCTAGCCTGGGCAGGAAAGTTTGTGAGACTCTTATCTCCAATTAACCACCAGAAAATCAGAAGTGGCACTGTGGCTTGAAGTGGTAGAGTGTTAGCTCTGAGTGAAAAAGTTCAGGGACAGTGCCCAGGTCCTGAGGTCAAGCCTCACAGGAAAAAAAAAAAAAAAAAGAAACAACAAAAAAACTACTTTGTAAATTAATGTAAAAATTGTCTGAGAATGCTCTAATATCCTTTGGAGGATCCTAAGGTCCTTTCAGGAAATCTTTAAATCAAAACCATTTTCAGCTGGTGGCTCACACCTATAATCCTATCTATTTAGGAGGTTGAGTTCTAAGGATTTCGATTCAAAGCCAGCCTGGGCAGAAAAGTCCCGATGAGACTCTTATCTCCCATTAACCACACAAAAACCAGAATTGAGGCTGCGGCTCAAAGTGGTAGAGTGCTAGCCTTGAGCAAATGAGCTCAGGGACAGTGCCCAGGCCCTGAGTTCAAGAACCACAACTGCCAAAAAAAAAACAAAAACAAAAAAACACCATTTTCATAATCAGACCGAAACTATGTTTGTCTTTTCATTATTACTGTCTCAAAAGTACAGTGGACTGCATAGCTATTACACAATGACATTATCTGACAGCTAAAAGCATGTGTGGCAAGTTTCTGGGTTCAATTCTCAGGAGTTGCCTAGCCCCCAAAAAGTTTGAATTATGAATATGGTTAAAATTAATAGATATAAACCATATAAACAAAAACTCTTTGGAGTCCGCAGTACAATTTAAGTGTATGAAGAAATCTTCAGAACAAAAAGTTTAAGAACTGTTGGTTTTTTCCCTTTGGGTTACTTTTATTTACATATATATATATATATATATATATATATATATATATATATATTTTTTTTTTTTTTTGCCAGCCCTGGGCTTAAACTCAGGGCCTGAGTACTATCTCTGTGCTTCTTTTGCTCAAGGCTAGCACTCTACTACTTGGGCCACAGAGCCACTTCTGGCTTTTCTGTTTAAGTGGTACTGAGGAATCAAACTCAGGGCTTCATTCATGCTGGCAAGCATTCTACCATTAAGCAACCTTCCCAGCCCAAGAACTGCTGATTTTAAGATATCCTATACCTTACTACATAGTTGTACCTCATATTATAAAAATATTGAGGATAACATAGTTTTGATTTAGGCATATTTCTGACAGAAACATGGCATACTAATAATAACTACCTGAACTTTGGAGTTAAACAGACCCAATTTTTAAAAAAATTATGATTAAGTAGTTGTACAAAGGGGTTACAATTTCATAAGTCAGGTTATAAATACAATGCTTCTTGGTCAATGTTATGCTCTTCCTTCATTTTCCCCATTTTCCTCTCCTGTTCCTACCCTCAAGTTACATAGTTTACTTTTACAAAATGTACACTGAATATAGTATCTGCATTTTCTCATCCTTCCTTCATTTAAACAGATTCAATTTAAAATCTTAGTCTGTCAACTTACTAGATACATATGGATATGCTTAATTTCACTAAATCTCAATTTTTTTTTTTTTTTTTTGGTCAGTCGTGGGGCTTGAACTCTGGGCCTGGGCACTGTCCCTCAGCTCTTCAGCTCAAGGTGAGCACTCTACCACTTGAGCCACAGCGCCACAGTTCTCTAGTGGTTTATTGCCTGGGCTGGCTTTGAACCGTGATCCTCAGATCTTAAGCTCCTGCGTAGCTAGGATTACAGGCGTGAGCCACCGGCATCCCACTTTCTTTTCTTTTTAAACAAGGTCTTGCTACATAGTCTAGACTGGGCTTACATTCACTATCTTCCTGCTTCTACCTCTTGAGTGTTGGGACAGCATAGCCAGCCTTGGATGAATCTTTTTTTTTCTTTTTTTGTCAGTGTGGGACTTGAACTTTGGGCCTGGGCCCTGTTCCTGAGCTCTTCAGCTCAAGGTGAGTGCTATACCACATGAGCCACAAAACCACTTCCTGTCTTCTGGTGGTTAATTGGAGATAAGAGTCTCATAGACATTCTTGCCCAGGCTGGCTTTGAATCGTGATCCTCAGATCTCAGCCTACTGAGTAGCAAGGATTACAGGTGTGAGCCACAAGCGCCTGGCTCAAATATGTTTTGAGCTTAATAAAAGCTTCAGCAAAGAATAGTAAGAATTATATTTTCAATTTGTAAAAAAATTGTTTCTTTCCCCTATGCATTTCTATTTTCATACTATGAACAAGTTTTTTATACAAGGTTCCTTTTCAGTAATTTTGGTTACTCCCTTACAGGAGGCTTGGGTTCTGCTTTGGGATAGGCATAGTGATAAAGCCTATGCCCAGCTTTCTTTCTTTCTTCCTACTGGATTTATAAGGTCAGATGACTCTCCAAGATGATATGTAATTTTCATTTCTCTGACTACAACTCTATCCCTCATGCTTCAAACACGATTTTTAATAAACATTTATTGAAGGAATGAAATAATGAACAGTACATCACCCAGCCACAAACTATAGTGATAAGTACCTCTAGTACATGTTTCACCACCGCATCTGTAGTTCCAAACAGATCAACCCCGGTTATTCCTCTTACATCTGACTCCACTGCACCAGGAGACAAGTTTTTTTTCCTCAAACCTTTGAAGGAATAAGGAATGGGATAAAAGATGCAAGCATAATGTTATTTTTAAAAAAAGTGTACAGTACCAGAGGTACAGAAAGATAAGGTGATGAACCATAATCAGATGAAAAAGAAGGGAAAAAGAAATTTGCAGAGATTGAAACCAAAGCAAAAACTAAAGAACTACCAACCCTGTCTTTGCCTTCAACACTCAACAGATGCACTACGGGGAATTCCTGATACAACTAACTTATACACTGAGTTGTCTAATTCACACAAATGTCCACTTTTTATCCTTAAGTGTTCTTGAAATGTGGCCGCTGATGTTATATTCAATTTTTGCTTTCATTAATGAAATCTACTAGCATGTTTTTCCAACATATCAAAAGATTCTAAAGAAAAGCCAGCTGAGCGCTAGTGACTCACACCTGTAATCCTAGCTACTCAGGAGGCTGAGATCTAAGAACTGAAGTTCAAACCAGTCTGGACAGGAAAAGTCCATGAAACTCTTATCTCCAATTAAACACCAGAAAACTGGAAGTGGCGCTGTGGTTCAATTGGTAGAGTGCTCGCCTTTTTTAAATTTTTTTTGGTGCGCCATGGGGCTTGAACTCTGGGCTTGGGTACTATCTCTCAGCTCTTCAACTCAAGGCGAGTGGTCTGCCCCTTGAGCCACAGCTCCACTTACGGTTTTCTAGTGGTTTATTGGAGATTAGAGTTTCACAGACTTTCCTGCCTGGGCTGGCTTTGAACCGTGATCCTCAGATCTCAGTCTTCTGAGTAGCTAGGATTACAGGTGTGAGCCAGCTGAGTGCTCGCTTGAGCTGAAGAGTTCAGGAACAATGCCCAGGCCCAGAGTTCAAGCCCCATGACCGACAAAAAAAAATAAAATAAAAAAAATTATGAAAAAAGTGTTATGCAAAAAGTGAACCCATATCTTGATTTTTGGACCATACAAAGGATAATTAAAACTACCACATCTTTTAAAGTTCTTGCTTACAAGGTCAGTTATAGATATGACCATAGGTATTATACCAACAAAACCTTGGAAGTTGGATTCAATGGGAAACCAGGATAAGGGCCTTACAAGAGGCTCTCACATCCATGGCTTTTCTAGAGTCATCTTTTTAAAAGCTACCTATTTGTATTATAGCCAGACCAAAATTATAGTATCAAAACTACTATCTAATGTTCTGGGATAGGGAAGAGGTATACTAGTGGGAGGGGGGGGGCTAGATTAACAGAGGGAGTGAGTCAATGAAGATGAATATGGTAGAAGTAACATGTTTGCAAGTATGAAAAGAAAACAATGAAACATGTAGAGGAGAGGGATAGAGGGAGTAAGGATGATTGTGATACACTGCATACATGTACAGAAATGAGACAATGAAATACCCCTTTGTAAAGCTAATGTATTCTAATCAAAATGTAAAAAAAAAAAAGAAAAAGAAAAACTTTCTCTCTCTCTCTATCTATATATATATGAAAATAGAATTGGGACTAAAAATCCTGTGTGTGTGTGTGTGTGTGTGCGTGCGTGCGTGCGTGCGTGCGTGCGTGCGCGCGCGCGCGGTCTGGGGTTTAAACTCAGGGCCTTGTACTCTTGCTTGGCTTTTTGCTCATGGCTAGTTTTCCATCACTTCAACCATGTCTCCACCTCCTAAAATCCCATCTTTTCAATTATCTGGGGGAGTGAGTGAAAGAGGAAATTTCCTAGTACTTGTAAAAAATTTTTAAAAGATTGTGTATGATTTATATATTTCACTTATAGCCTATAATTGAAAATAAAAGATACATAACTTCAAGCTTAAAAAATTGGTCTTTGGAGAAAAATAAAAAAACTCAAGTTTAATGATTGTATTTATCCTAGGTTTTTTTTTTGTCAGTCATGGGGCTTGAATTTAGGGCCTGGGTACTGTCCCTCAGCTCTTCAGTTCAAGGCTAGCTCTCTACCACATGAGCCACAGCGCCACTTCCAGCCTTTTCTGTTTATGTGGTGCTGAGGAATCAAACCCAGGGCCTCATGTATGCAAGGCAAGCACTCTACCACTGAGCCACCTTCCCAGCCCACACTCTACCACTTTAAGCACAGTTCCATTTCTGATTTTCTGGTAGTTAACTGGAGAGTTCCATTTCTGATTTTCTTGTAGTTAACTGGAGATAAGAGCCTCACGGACTTTCCTGCCCAGGCTGGCTTCCAATCACAATCTTCAGATCTCAGTGTCTTGAGTAGCTAGGATTACAGGTATGACCCACCAGCACCTGACTTACACTTACTGTTTTAAAATTACAATATAGCTCTTCTGTAAAACTTAGCACCCAGATATCAGCAACATTTAAAATAGCCACAACAGTTTTTATTATCTTGTCCTCTATTCAAGATGAGCATTAGGCCTTTAGGTATAAAGAAATAAAGTTGATGCCTTAAAAAAAAATACACTATTCACAAAGCTGCCTCCTTTCACTTATTTCTCTTGTCCTTTTAATATGATCTGTCAATTTTTTCTGATGAGTCTGATATATGAAACAAACTCAAAGAAAGATACAAAGACAGACAGCTGTGAAGAATTTCACCTCCAATAAGCTTCAACAAACACATTAGAAAGAAAGCTGTGTGACAGAGTGGAAGCCTTTGTTTGCATTTGCCTGTAATGATCCAGGAATAAGGAAAGGGTAAAACACACAGATGAATAGTGACAGGCAGTGAAAAGATACTTAAGAGGAGAAATATTTGAGCCTTCCACAAACCACTCAGTAGGACTGAACGACAGATGGAAAATTTCTACAGCAGCTACCCAAATCCAGAGGGAGAAGAGAACACTCTCAGAACGGACCAGTTTATGCACAACTCCCAAAGGGAACCAGGGTAAGCAGTGAAGAAAAGAGGGATGAAGACAGGATTTGGCAGCGTATTAATAATTTTTTAGTGGTCAAAACAGTAAGCCTGAATTACATGGGCTTGACATGCAAAGGCATAAGCATGTTAAAAGAATTTAATTGGCAGTTTACTTGGAAGCTCAAGCTAAAACAAGTAACTTCTTGTCTATTGCTAGTTATAAATATATTCCCTTTTAGATAAGGAGGTTTTTACCAGGCTAGCAAAAAAGATTTAAAACATGGTAAGCTCCAAGGGGCTTGATCTTCATGGGAAAAAGTATCCAGAGATAGCTTTTTCAATAAGAATTTCTGCATTTTCTTGGTGCTTACCTGTGAGCTTAGAATATCTCTTTTCAAAAGAGATAGCCAAAATAATCAGAATTTTCACAAGTTCTCTAAACAAAGTCACTCATTCAAGTTAACTTTTCTCTCTCAGAAATATTAGCACTGGTCCCCAACCGATCTGTAAATTAATTCTTCTTCCTGTGCTGAGACTTACTTGAACCAAAGCAAAAAAGAATCCTACTGAACAGTATAGTGCTTTCTAGAACAAAGTTAACTCAAAAGCTCCTTCCACCTGGTTAAAACCCAAAACATTAAAAAAAAAAAGACCCAAACATCTTCCATCCACTCTGGTTAAGGGGTTACTTGAAGTCAAGAGTTGTAACTAGAGAAAAACACTTAAAATGGTAAACAGCATTAATATTAATACAGCAAGTTAGCATAAATTCTATTACATCTGTAAAGTGTAACAATTATAATCTTATTACATAGTAGTAATCCATGCAACTCACACATTCAAGAGCAATTATAAACCCCCTGGAGTTACACCTCTCCTTCTCTTCTGATTTAGGGCCTTTAATTTTTATGCAAAATTTCCTTCCTTCTTTTCCAGTACAGGGACCTCACACTTGCTAGGTAGGTGGTGCAATATCACTTGAGCACCGCCCCTGGCTCATTGGACATTTCATGATCAAAAACAAGAATCCAAACACTTGCTTGCTCCTAATTTTTTAGAATTAGCTAAGTTTCAAATTTCCCAAGTTGCTCTAGTTAGATTGCAAGGAACATACTGTCTCAATCCAGTTTTGTGGGAAAGAATTAAACCTTAATACCTAAAAGTGTCTGTCTATTTAGATATTAAACAAAATAACACTTTTAGGGTAGAAATGGCTGTATTCATTCCTGGAAGAAATGATTAGATAAACAATCACTCAAGGAACTTTTTGTGTCACTCAATTTTCTCACAGAATTTGGAATGAGACTGTTCTAAACATCAGCTGAGCAATATACAAGTTGGGATCTACTGCATCAGGCTCCTATATCCTGAGACAAGGAGGGTACTTTGAATGTGTGCACAGTGAAAACCCATGGAAGCCACAGCTAGGTTACTGCAAGAGTGAATATTAAGCCCCCTGGGATTGCAGTGAGGATGACACAGGCTCATAGAGTCTGTACCTAGCTCCTCCTGTTGGCATGGCTGGTCACATCTGGGTGCACTTCCAAAATCTAGTCAGTCTGACGAAAAACTGCAATGGCAAAGCCCTATCACAACTTAGTTGATCAATGGAAAAGAGTAACTCCTTTATTACACAGAGAACAAGGCAAAGACCTATAAGGGAACTTCCTTCTATAGAATGAAACACAATTTTGGAATTAAGTCATTGAATTTTCAGAGAACTCAATATCCAATAACTTCTAAGGCAACATGAGACAACACAGTAAATGACTAGTAAATGTAACTGGGCAGAGAACCACATCATTTAGTTTCTTTCTCTATTCTGACACAAAGCTCGCCCATCTCATAATCAGTCCTTTCTCTGACTCTAAGTTCTCTGATTAGCAACTTAGATCTCTTCTATACAGTTCTTAATATTTAAATCTTTTATCTCAAAATCATAGGTATAGTGCACTATAAAAGGAAGAATTATTCCAATTATTTACAATCTATAAACTATCTCTGGTCTTAGATGTCTGCCTATTAAATAGTATTTGAGACTCAAAAATCACCCTATATACTTTGTACTCCAGAAGAAATCTAACAGAAAGAACTTCCATATTTCTAAACAATATTTAAAGTCCTGGTTCAGCTGGATGCCAGAGGCTCATGCCTATCCTAGCTACTCAGGAGGGTGAGCTCCAAGGAACACGGTTAAAAGTCAGCCTGGGTAGGAAAGTCCGTGAGACTCTCATCTCCAATTAATCACCAGAAAATCGGAAGTGGCGTTGTAGCTCAAGTGGTAGAGCACTCACCTTGAGCTGAATAGCTCAGAGACAGCGCCCAGGCCCAGAGTTCAAGCCCCACAATCGACAATAAATAAATAAATAAATAAATAAAAATATAAGCCCTGGTTCTCTGCATTAAACTATTCTCAAAATTTCTTTTTCTAAAGAAATTTTTATTTGAATATATGGAAACTTTGACTAAGAATCAGAAATAAAAAAAAGAATCAGAAATATATCAATTTTAACTAAAAACAGAGATTAACTAAAAAATTAAAATTTACACAAATCTTAATTTTCTAGAGTAACCACTTTCCATAGAAAATGCTTCTAACATTGAGATCTACCATAGCAGATTCAACACCCTCAGAAGCAAAGATGCTATTTTATAGGAACTAAATATTCTATACTTTTCCTGTTTTAAGCCAACTACCTCACTATTTTAAGCAATTGCAGTTTCACGCCAGACATGACTAGATTCTCTGAATTTGGGCAGCTCACCAGAAATATCCCAAACGCGTACAGTCTGGTCCAGGCTAGCTGATACAACCAAGTCTTCGGAGGGATGGAACTGAGCACACATTACATAATGATTGTGGCCTGTTAACACACTGTAGAGGAAAAAAAAAGAAGAAACTATTAAATTATATACAGAAATCAACTGACAACTAGGGTTTCAACTCAATCCTTTTTTGCTAGACTCCTGAGTCATACGCCTAGCTCTTTTTTGCTTTAGTTATTTAAGTTTTTTTTTGGGGGGGTAGAGAATGGCCTGGGGCTGGCCTCTCATGGAGCTAGATAGGGATGTGCTACCACATCCAGCTTATTTGTTGAGATGAGTTTACCTTACCTTAAAAAAAAAATGTGTGTGTGTGTGTATATATATATATGTATGTATACATATAATTATTATATACAAAGGGGTTTCAATTCAACAAATTAGATTGTCATTAATTTTTTTCTTTCTAGGCTAGCCTTGAACTGTGATCTTCCCAATCTCTACTTCCCAAGTAGGTGGGGTTACAGGTCTGAGTCGTCACTGCCACCCATCTTTACCTTTCTTTATATTCATTAGATACTTACCCAATTATGGTTTTTTTTTTTTTTTTGGCCAGTCCTGGGGCTTGAACTCAGGGCCTGGGCACTGTCCCTGAGCTTCTTTTGCTCAAGGCTAGCACTCTACCACTTGAGCCACATCACCATTCCTGGCTTTTTCTGTTTATGTGGTACTAAGGCATTGAACCCAGGGCTTTATGCATGCTAGTCAAGCACTGTACCACTAAGCCAAATTTCCAGCCCCACTATGGAAGCAAATGTAAGTCATCCTAACAGTTCTGAATTAATAAGCTACTTGGTTTAGAAATAAAGTGCTCTTCTCTTCTTGACTCTATTTTAGTATTTAAATATTAATTACAGGAGAACTGGGATTATTTAGCTCTCCTTTGAGATTAAAGACATTAAAATAAGAAAATAAATAGAATCTTTGTAATTTATACTGGAAATCATCTGACAAGATTTTAGAAGGGTGTCCTAAAAAGACACATTTAAAAATCTTTTAAGGTGTTCATAGAAAATTCTAGTAGAGCTCCAGTCCCAGAACAAAACTCGTCATTCAGGTTTAATGGGAACAGAACTGAAAAGCAATTAAAAGTTCATGTTCTAAAAGCCTTGCTAGGGGCTGGGAAGGTGGCTCAGTGGTAGAGCACTTGCCTTGCATGCCTGAGGCCCTGGGTTCGATTCCTCAGCACCACATAAGCAAAAAAGAAAAAAGCTAGAAGGGGCGCTGTGGCTCAAGTGGTAGAGCGCTAGCCTTGAGCTGAAGAGCTGAGGGACAGCACCCAGGCCCAGAGTTCAGGCCCCAAGACCGGACCCAAAAAAAAAAAAAATTAAAATGGTATCTTAGTTTGACCTTTCAGGCATACTTAATACTTACTAATAATGACCCACATAGAATACGCCCATAAACTTGTTTGGTAGCTCAGAAAATCTGAAATAAAAATTATTTCTTTTCCCTACAGAGAAACAATGATTTCCTATATAGCCCACTGAACCCAATTAAGCGAAATTCAGTGTAGTCCTGAGTGCTCCCTTCAACAGAAGGAAACAATGCAGAAAAGTAAAGATCCCACAGATCCCAAGAGAGTCATACCAAAAATATAACTTATTACCAAAGCACAGGTAACTAGGAGACATTCTGGCTACTTACATGATGAAAAAACGTGGTACGAATATAATCCAAGTGTCCAAGCAATGTGAAGAGACAGCGTCGAAGCTTGTAATTCCAAACCTGCAAAGACAGAAATCCAACTAAAAAACAGGATAAAAGGATCTTAGGCTTTGGGCTGGGAAGGTGGCTCAGTGGTAGAGCGCTTGCCTTGCATACATGAGGCCCTGGGTTCGATTCCTCAGCACCACATAAGCAAAAAGAAAAAAGCTAGAAGGGGCGCTGTGGCTCAAGTGGTAGAGCGCTAGCCTTGAGCTGAAGAGCTGAGGGACAGCGCCCAGGCCCAGAGTTCAGGCCCCACGACCAGACCCCCCCCCCCAAAAAAAAAAGGATCTTAGGCTTTATAAAGGCTCAGATTTTTCAATGAGAACTTTAGTTTATATATTGGCAATCTAAATGTTACTTTTCATTATTATCCTGACCTCTTTCTTTTCCCCAAATTCTCTTCTTCCTTGGCATCCTAGAGGTTGCTGCTTCTCTTTTGTTTACTTCCAGCCTCTCAAATCACTCCTTCCTACAGTAATTCTAGTTAAACTTTAGACAGTCTGTATTCTTTATTCAACCTACTTTCTGAATGACATCTTCTACTAAAGTTACCACTTTCCTGTTGACATTGCTTCCACTAGATTGTGTCTCGTTTACTTCAAATTCATCAGAGCCAAGATAAAATTTACTACTCATACTACATCCTCTTGATTTTCCTTTTCTAATTAATGAAATCCCTATTACAGCAATTTCCTAGAATGAGAGGCCTTGAGTTCAATCCTCAGCATTAAGAAAAAAAACTACTCTTCTACCCCATGAACTCAAGCAAAAATATGAAAATCATCTTATTTAGGACTGGGGATGTACTCATTGACAGAATGCTTGCTTAGTAAGGACCTAGGTGGGAGATGTGGGGGAAAGAAGATATGGAGGTTATTTCATAATAAAAGGACTGGAGTAGCTCCAGTCCCTTTATTCTTATATATACTTAAACCCTCCTAAGAATTCCATATTTGTATGAAAGCCTGAGAAGAATTCCTGAGTACTGCAAGCAGATATTGATGATCTGTCCCCTCTTAACTTCTGCTTTTTCTCTAACTTTTCTCCAAGTGTTATCTCCATAAAATGAGTTTTTTAATTGTATGCCCATTTCTGAACCTGGACTATCTTTTCTTGTTTCACTATGAATACCTAATATAATACCAAGTTGTATATGCCATCATCATCATTATTATTATTTGTCCGTCATGGGGCTTGAACTCTGGGCTGGGCACTGTCCTTGAGCTCTTCAGCTCAAGGCAAGCATTCTACCACTTAAGCCATAGCACTACTTCCATTTTTCTGGTGGTTAACTGGAGATAAGTCTCACAGACTTTCCTGCCCAGGCTGGCTTTGAACAGTGATCCTCAGAACTCAGTCTCCTGAGTAGCTATGATTACAGGTGTGAGCCACTGGCGCCCAGAGTACATGCTATTATTGTTTGATATGTATTGACATTCTGTTTTAGAAGAAGAGCTCCTTGAGAAATCACTTATCTTTTGAATTTGCAGAAATGAAAAGAGTCTATGCATACTTACACAGCAGTATTCAACATATTTGTTGGATAATGTTGTTAAAAAGCCTAAACTCTGAATGAATGAGCTGTCTTGTCTTTCAGTCCCTTCAATAATTCCTAAATTTAACACACCCTTGTGTTCTGATATTCCCAATCACGACAGACCCTCTGTACCTTAATCTTATAGTCATCTCCTCCAGAGACAAACAGTGGCTGCTGTTTATGGAAGTCAATGCCTCGCACTGGACCTGGAAGAAAAAGCAGGCAACACATGTTACAAGGAGTTATTCTTTCTAATCTTTTAAGATGATTCAGTCAGGATTTTTCAGTTTTACCTCTTTCACATTCTTTAATCTTAAAGGAATCCTGTTAAACAGACAAGAAGATAGTCTGTCCTAGGAGACAGTAAACACCCCATCTCATTTACACCCTTCTAGAAACTATCTTACCATCATGTTCATCAAACTTGTCAATGAGGGTGCACATTCGATAGTCCCATAACTGTATTACTCCATTATGTAAGCTGGTCAAGATCCAGGGTCTTTTGGGGTGAAAACTGAGCCCTGGGAGTGAAACAAAAGAAAACCAGAAGGTGATACAATGAATTAAAACTAAGTAAGGCCCACAATGTCACTATCAATTACAATTAAAAAAAAACAAACAGATTTTCACATTTTCATTCAATACGCTTAATGACTTTTCATTTGATGCCAGATGTAAAATTTATAGTTAGCTACTAGGCTTGAATTCCTTTAAATGTGTGGCCTTTGTTCTAGAATGAAGTTAAGTTACTCACTCTACTGATCAGTGTGAAGCGTGTTTTAAGTTTTGTTATAGTGGGTTGACAATAGCCTTTATTCTAGATCTAATTTAGAACCACTGTTACTGTTATACTTATCTGAGGTGTTTATAGGATGCTCTGTCACAGCCACTTTTTTAGAAACAAGCACTCGCAACTCAGCACTATCTCAGTACCCAGTGCTTCCACTGGACTTTATTGCCTGCTTGGGAATAAAATATTTGAAGCTTGAAGCCCCATTGAAGTCTCAAATTGATAGTTGCCAGGTAAGATACTGGATGGTCTGTATTAGATTTGAACTTCAGATAACAAAAAAAACTTCTTAGTAACATTTAGAGGGCAAGTGACTAAGATAATGTCAAAATGAGAAAAGTATAGGCAGTCTACTGAAGTCTGGGGGAAAAGTACATCTGAGTAATAAAGTGATTTAGAATTTATTCTGCGGAGCCAAGTGGCTTGCTTTGGAATGCTATCAACTATTTTAGGCAACATCTCTAAATGTCTACTTTCTGTTCTTTAAAATGATCATTAACATTCTCTTATAGAGAGAATTAAGGTGAGAAATTTTATATAAAGTGTTATTTATTTGTGCTGTACTGAAGCTTGAATTCACAGGCTTGAGCTCTTTTTTTTTTTTTTTTTTTCCGGTTGTGGAGCCTGAACTCTGGGCCTGGGTGCTGTCCTTGAGCTCTTCAGCTCAAGGCTAGCACTCTACCACTTGAGCCACAGTGCCACTTCCAGCTTTTTCTTTTTATGTGGTGCTGAGGAATCGAACCCAGGGCCTCAGGCATGTAAGGCAAGCGCTCTACCACTGAGCCACCGTCCCAGCCCCCCAAGTTTTTATACTACAGTGCCTGACTAGATTCTTAGTCAAAACCTGGAAAATATTATTACTATGAGATTATATTTTGATGTTCCCAAATCTCATGAGAATCTTACTCATAAAAAATACGATTAAGGATTTCTGGGACCTGGATGTGGAAAGGAGTCTTTGTTTTCCTTGAGTTCTTGTCTAATTTAGAAAGGAGGAAAAAAGATGTCAGAATACTTGAGGGTTCATATAAAAGAGTGTTATCATAGAGCCAAATAGGCAAATAAATGCAAAATAAAGGTGAGCTCTTAGATTCATAAAGCAAAACAATTGATTATGTTCTGTGTTAGTTTGCCTGAACAAAGTGTATAAAAAACTTGGTGAGACTGTATGTTGACAGTGGTTTTACATTTAGGTATCTATCAGAGGGGTAAATGTACGTATTGTATTTTTGATCCATCCCATTTCAGGTCTGAAGTCTAACTGCCTAGACTGTGTGTAGAAGTATCTTCATTAGTTTTTTCTGAAGGCCAAAAACTGGAGGGAAGAAAAAAAAACACCTGAAACGCTCTGTTTTGTTTTTGTCTGTCTGTTTTTTGAGGCAGGGTCTCACTATGAGATATGCCTCCTGCCTGTGTTAATCTCTGTGACACAGGTTGACACTCAACTGCTCAGGGCCGTTCATTATAGACACCCAATAGGTCACGGACAGTGGGAATAGGAAAAAAAAAAAAAAAGTCGTGTGCTCCCAAGAGAGGAGAGAGGAAGGAAAAGAATAGGAAGCGGGCCTACGGATCCGCGGCGGTGCAGCTATCACTACACGGGTCCATCAAAGCTCCCAAGCACACACGGGAGAGGACCGCAGCGACGACCACTAACCCTAACTTACTTCCCTCCCTCCCTCCCTCCCTCCCTCTCTTCCTCGCGTCTTTCCCTCGGCTGGTCCTCCGGGCCCAGTTCTGCCCGTTAAATCCATCCATTCTCTCTCCCGGTGACAGGGCCGCCCCAGACAGACAACCTCCAAGTTTCCCTTTTTCAGCTGCACTACCTTTGACCCGCGCGCTCTTGGTCTCGAATTTGGTGAGCATCGTTCAGTCCTCCGGGCTCCGGCGCTCGAAGACCACCAGCTACACACCACTCCCCGCAGGCCTCCGAGGCGCTTCCACGTCAGCGACCGAGAGCCTCGGCACCCGGAAGCGACTCGGACAAAGACTTCCGGTCTTTACAGCTAGAAGCCACAGAGACGGCGCTGGTGGAATCCTAGAGAGGCCGCTGCTGGACTTGGGGGAGAACTGAGACTTCCGCCCAGCGGAGCGTCAAGATGGCCACGGCTGGGGGCGGCTCAGGGGCTCACCCAGGAAGTCGGGGTCTTCTTCGCCTTCTGTCTTTCTCCGTGGTACTGGCAGGTGAGGCTTCCCCACCGGTGGGCTCCGGTCTGTAAGGGGTACCTCCGGCTCTGCCCGCCCGCGAGCGACGGCGTTGTTTCCCTTCTGGTCCCCGCTGCCCCTCTGTCCCCCCAACCTGTAAATGCTCTTTCTCTTTCGTTCCCACGACAGAAGTTCCCCCCCTGTTAGCCTGGACCTTCTTCGTCCCTTCCACCCGGCAGCAGGTTGAAACGCTTCACTCCCACTTCCAGACCTCTTCCTGGATTTCCAGCCTGATTTCTCAACCACTTCACCCGAAGCCTGCTTTTCCCCAGAGCCCTAGCTACCCCACCCATAATCCGAAAGGGACAGGTGTGAAAGTTGAACTTCCTTCCCCGTATTTAGGCTTTTTGAGACCGAAACAATCTTGTTTGTGGGTAGTGTGAGAGCCTGAAAATGTAGAGTTATCATTTCGTCTTCTGTTGATCCCATCATAAACTCATGTCGGGTCTATTTCTTTCCTCGGTCAAGTGAAACTGAGGTAGGCTAACACTGTAGTGACTCAAGGAACTTTAGCTTTATTTTTTTTTCCTTTTCTTTTTGTGATTGAGCACTAAAATGTAACAAGCCTGCATTTACTTATGATTTAATTATGACTATTTCTTTAACAAAATTCACATTAAAAAGAAAAAAAAAACACCACCCAGGGAGAAACTAGCGGTCTCACATTGTAGGTATACACCAATGACCTACTGGAGATGTGTAACTGAACAGGTGTGTGGTGGCATAAGGTTTCTCCCCATTTTGTTCATATTCCCTGCGAAAGTTTTAGGTATATTTTTGTTTGCTTTGGTAATTTATATTTTTGGGCCAGCACTTTTCTTTTTTTTAATGGTTGAATGTGGAGTTACAACTCGGGGCCTGGGTACTGTCCTTGACCTTTTTTTTTTTGGGGTCCGGTTGTGGAGCCTGAACTCTGGGCCTGGGTGCTGTCCTTGAGCTCTTCAGCTCAAGGCTAGCACTCTACCACTTGAGCCACAGCGCCACTTCTGGCTTTTTTTCTTTTGCTTATGTGGTGCTGAGGAATCGAACCCAGGGCCTCATGCATGCAAGGCAAGCACTCCACCACTGAGCCATCTTCCCAGCCCGAGCCTTGAGCTCTTGCTTGGATTTTTTTCACTCAAGGCTGTTGCTCTACCACTCAAGTAATACATCTACTTCTGACTTTTGCTGGTTAATTGGAGATAAGAGTCTAATAGACTTCTCTGCCAGGGCTGGCTTTGAACTGAAATCCTCAGATCTTAGTCTCCTGAGTAGCTAGGATTACAGATATGAGCCACTACCACCCAGCTGGCAATGTTTTTATTATTTATTTATTTACTATTTATTTTTGGGTCCGGTTGTGGGGCCTGAACTCTGGGCCTGGGCGCTGTCCCTCAGCTCTTCAGCTCAAGGCTAGCACTCTACCACTTGAGCCACAGTGCCACT
>NW_012267347.1:1501078-1519042 GCF_000151885.1 Dipodomys ordii | reverse complement strand
TGGAGATAAGAGTCTCACGGACTTTCCTGCCCAGGCTGGCTTTGAACTGTGATCCTCAGATCTCAGTCTCCTGAGTAGCTAAGATTACAGGAGTGAGTCAGGCACAGCCTGTTTTTTTTTTTTTTTTTGTCGGACATGGGGCTTGAACTCTGGGCTTGGGCGCTGTCCCTGCACTCTTCAGCTCAAGGCGAGTGCTCTACTGCTTGAACCACAGTGCCACTTATGGTTTTCTAGTCCTTTATTGGAGACAAGAGTCTCAGGGACTTTCCTGCCTGGGCTGGCTTTGAACCATGATCCTCAGATCTCAGCCTCCTGAGTAGCTAGGATTACAGGTATGAGCCACCTTTTGAAGGGTTTTGCTATATGTTTTGCATTCCAGGCTGGTCTCAAATCTAATAGGCTCCTGTTGTAGCTTCCTGAATGCTAGAATTATAGGCCTCAGTCACCATACCTGGATTTTTCTATTTTTTTATTCTTTGTAGTGCTTGCATTTGAACCGAGAGTTTAAGCTTCATTTAGTCGGTGCAAGTCATAGAAAGCATTGAAAACTCTGTATAGTTAGTTGCAAGAGCATAGCATTTGTGCACTTTTCTTTCGTTCTTTTTTTTTTTTTGGTCGGTCACTGGGCTTGAACTCTGGGCTTGGGCGCTGTCCCTGCACTCTTCAGTTCAAGGCAAGTGCTCTACTGCTTGAGCCACAGCACCACTTCCAGTTTTCTAGTGGTTTATTGGAGATGAGAGTCTCATGGACTTTCCTGCCCCAGCTTTGAACCGAGATCCTCAGCTCTTAGCCTCCTGAGTAGCTAAGATTACAGGTGTGAGCTGAGTCACAGTGCCACTTCTGGTTTTCTGGTGGTTACTTGGAGATAAGAGTTTCACAGACTTTCCTGCCTAGACTGTCTTTGAACCATGATCCCCAGATCTCAGCCTCCTGAGTAGCTAGGATTACAGCATGAGTCACCAGTGGCCAGATTGGATGCATTTTGGGGCTTTGTAAAAGTGTTCCAAAACAGTGTTCCATGATAGCTTGGGGTAAAAACTATGAAGCTTATAGAAGAGGGGAAAAAGTTGTGAAGGCTGAATCCTAGTTTGCTTTCTATTTAGGCTACTGTGTTGAGATTTTCATTTTCCATAGACAGTAGTTCTGTCAAAGTATAATTTTGCAAGTAAACTGGAAACTTAGAATCTGATCTTGGCTTTTTCATCGTCAAATTGGTCACCTTTGAATTTCAGATTATTCCTGTAATAAATAGTGTTTGGAATAGTCTTGCCAAAACAGTCTTGACTTTTTGTTTATTTACTTGTTTTGGTTTTTTCAAGACAGAGTCTTACAAGATAGGCTAGGTTGGTCACAAACCTGTTATCCTCCTGCTTCAAATTCCTAAGTGCTGAATTATAGAATCAGCTACCACATCCAGCTTTAAAATGTCTTTTAATATGGTCGTTGATGATAACAAATATATAGCATGGCCTCAGCAGTACTATGTGATTACCCGAATCCGTTCAACTTGTTAAGAAGAAATAGTTATTGGAAGTAAGGGATTTGCTCAGAAAGGTTCTATATGTTGATTGCTCCATGACTCTGCTACAAGAAACACTAGGTGTAGGTTGAATGGTTTTAAACAGTCTCAACGTTTTTGGAAGATTTAGTTTTTAAATTGAATTTGTAGATGAAAGAGAACCAGATCCACAATGGGCTGAGATCAGATTGGTAGATTTGTTAAAACCTCATTGTCAGTGCAAGAAGCCAGGATCTCATCCTCCTGGAGCTGAAAAATTCCCTTTGGTAATGAGTTTCTACCAGATAGTCTTCCAGAAGCCCTATGGGAAGCAAAGCAGTAGTCTCTAGATATAAAGCCTAGTGCTAATACAGAGAAACAAGAAGGGAGGAGCTGGACTCTGGATACTTCCTCATTAAGATCTTGTTCCTTTTCAACCTACTTACTTCTAAGTCTTACTTCCTCATATCAATCCATTCTTAGCAGACTATGCCCTTTTTAATTAATGTGGCTGGCCTTAAGGGAAAAAAAATAAGATCCAGATTTTGTTTTCTGGTTATAATGCCCTACTTCTGTTGGATCCTTAAAATGCTCAAAGACAGCTATATGTCTTTTCTTGTTCTGTGAACTGTTCCTTGCTGAAGTTTCCTGTTTTCTGTGGTTTATTGGAGATAAGAGTCTCACGGACTTTCCTGCCTGGGATGGCTTTGATCCTCAGATCTCAGCCTCCTGAGTATCTAGGATTACAGGCATGAGCCTCCAGTGCCCAGCCCAAGCATCTATTTTTTAAGACTCCGGGGATTAAGGGTATTGTATGTTTCGCATATATGATATCTTGCATTCAATCTCCACTACAATGAAGAAAAAAGAGAAAAGGGGGAAAAAAATCTACAAGATGCAGTCAGTGCTGAGAACTACTGTTCTAAAATAATTGATGAACAATACATTCATCTTCAATGGAGAATAGACTGGCAAAGAGATCCTAGTTCTCTATTGATCCCTTGGGAAGCTGAGGAATATTACCAGCTGCCTCCAATTGTGTACAATTGTAGACATTCTTAACTATCTGTCCCATAAATTAGTGTTTCCCAATCTTTGTCACATTATAAGATACATAGAAATGGTCTTTGTGGGCTGGGAAGGTAGCTCAGTGGTAGAGTACTTGCCTCGTATGCATGAGGCCCTGGGTTCGATTCCTCAGCACCACATAAGCAGAAAAAGCTGGAAGTGGCACTGTGGTTCAAATGGTCCAGTGCTTGCCTTGAGCTGAAGAGCTGAGGGACAGAGCCCAGGCCCAGAGTTCAAGCCTCACGACTGACCAAAAAAAAAAAAAGAAATGGTCTTTTGTGGCACCCTGGCGCATATGGAAATGGATGCAATTTGTAAGGCATCCTGAGATAAAGAGTCTATTTCTGGCAGCAAATGACCATACAAAGAAAGGAGAGCAATTATCAATACATCTCTAATCCATTCAAGATGTGTCAGATGGGAAGCTGTGTTCTAGAAACCTTAAAGTTCTTAATTTCACCTGAAATTATCCAGGAACAAGTAAAGTTGTTCCTAACTAAAGCAAAGGAATGATTATACTAAGGCCAGGAGAGCTATACACTTTAAAAAGGAAGATGTCTGCTGGGTGCCAGTGGCACATGCCTGTAATCCTAGCTACTCAGGAGACTAAGATCTGAGGATCATGGTTCAAAGCCAGCCTGGAAAGGAAAGTAAGTTCGAGAGACTCTTATCTCCAATAAACCACCAGAAAACCAGAAGAAGCACTGTGCCTCAAGTGGTAGAGCACCTGCCTTGAGCTGAAGAGCTGAGGGACAGCGCCCAGGCCCAGAGTTCAAACCCCATGACTGACAAAAAAAAAAGGGGGGAGGGGGAAGAAGTCTAAGCTAGAGCTCTAGAGCTTGATATTTCCTGGAGAAGATACAGGTTTGGAAATTTGAATGTCTACTGTTCTAGAGTCTTCTGTATATTGTTTTTTGTTTTGTTTTGTTTTTTGGGTCCGGTCGTGGGGACTGAACTCTGGGCCTGGGTGCTGTCCCTCAGCTCTTCAGCTCAAGGCAAGCACTCTACCACTTGAGCCACAGCGCCACTTCCGGCTTTTTTCTGCTTATGTGGTGCTGAGGAATCGAACCCAGGGCTCATGCATGCGAGGCAAGCACTCTACCACTGAGCCAACTTCCCAGCCCTCTTCTGTATATTGTTAAATGAAGTGGTTGAAATGGAAGGGAATGAAAAGACCAAAGAACCTTTCTGGCATCAAGACCTCTTGGGTTCTCTTGGGATCTTTTGTCCTCCTGTTCTTCTTTTCAGTGGAGCTAGGGACAATTCAGTCCTCCAAGTTCAGGCAATTTAAGGGCTAAAGATCTGTAGAAGCAGGGAGACAAAGTCAGAATTGTCACCTGTGGGAGCTTTAATTTGATCCATTCTATCTTGGCAGCTTCAATTAATGGGGACACAGGAGTTATCCATGTAGTGGAGAAAGAAGAGGACCTGCAATGGGTGTTGGCAGATGGCCCCAATCCCCCTTACATGGTTCTGCTGGATGGCAAGCTCTTTAACAGGTAAGAACTAGATGTGCCTGCTGGGAAGATATATCCAGAGAAAGAAAGAGTAATTCCGTGAACAGTTCTCCTACTTGGAAGTATAGCAGCCTTAGTCTGGTCAGGGGGCATGGTGGCAGGGTTGGCATTCATAAGGGAAGAAGTACCATCAAAGGGAATCATCTTAGAAACCTTAATAGTAGAGTAAGGATCTCAGGGAGGGATGCCAAAGGTCTTGGTTTTACTCAAGAACAAAGTAGATGAGATTAAACCCTGAACTCATCCAGACTCAGAAGTTAGAGACCAGAAAGGGAAAGAGTGAGTGGATAGTTCCAGTCCCTAATTGTCTATTCATTTGCATGGGGAGGAGACCAGGGCATTTGGCTGATACCTTCTGTCTTCTCTCATGGCATTCCTTCTATTTCAGGGATATAATGGAAAAGCTGAAAGGGAGAACCAGCCGAATTGCTGGTCTCGCAGTGACTTTTTCCAAGCCCAATTCTACCATAGGCTTCTCTCCTAGCATGCAGTGCCCAAATGATGGGTTTGGTAAGAGCCCCAAAGGATCAGAAGAGCCTATTGTTGTGCAGGGTTTATTGTTGCTTCAGTCTTAAAAGTGTATTTGTGTGTGTGTGTGTGTAGGGAGGGAGGGAGGGAAGGGGGTGGATCATCTGTATCTGTGGGTGTCATGTATTGTAAACAGCTAACTCCCAAACAGAAAACAGAGTTTCTTTTCCTTCCTTCCTTCCCTTTTTTCCTTCCTTCCATTTATTTTGTTTTGTTGTTTTGTTTTGTCTTTCTTTTTTGGCAGTACTGGGTTTGAATTCAGGGCATTGCACTTGGTTTGTAGGTACTCTACCATTTGATCCATGCCTTCAGCTTTATAGGGTTTCTTATGACCTTGCTGCTCATTTCCTTTCCCCTCTCCCTCCTTTTTCCCCTTCTTTTGTGTTATTCCTTCATGTCACCTGCCCACATGCCTAATCTGCCAGCCTAGGTTTCTCCCAATAACCAGTATCTTTATTTTAATGTGACTGATGATAGATTCATGTTTACATTTTTGAACTTAGTCCCAATCCTCTAATATTTAATCTTTCTCCTTCACCTGTTACTTAAGTGCTTGATGTGCTCTAACCTATCTCCCTCAACTTCCTTTTCCACATTTTAGGTGTTTACTCCAATTCTTATGGGCCAGAGTTTGCTCACTGTAAAGAAACACTATGGAACTCTTTGGGTAATGGCTTGGCTTATGAAGACTTTAGTTTCCCCATTTTTCTTCTTGAGGATGAAAATGAAACCAAGATCATCAAACAGGTACTGACTCTGCCAGCTCCTAGTAATTATGATGAGAAAGAATATTATTTTTTAGGCTCTTCTATTTGGAAGGAAGCTCCTTTCACAATTACATACTTTGAAAAAGTTTCTCAAAAAAAAAACCCAAGAGGTTTATTTTCTTCACATCTAATTTCTTTCCTGTCTGATAATCACAGCATTAAAGCTATCAGTCTATCTGTCTATCTCTTTATCTCTACTACTAGGGCTTGAACTCAGGGCTTTGCGCTCTTGCTCTTCTTGCACTCACAGCTGGCACTGTACTACTTGAGCCATGCCTGTACTCTCTGGCTTTCATTTGGTTATAGGAAAATGAGTCTCAGATTTGTTTGCCTAGGCTCAGTTGGAACCATGATTCTCAAATCTCCGCCTTCTAAGTAGTTAGGACTATAGACATGATACAACAACAGCACTCAGCAAAGCATTTTAGACTGGAAGAAAATGTTAAAAATAATTGAAGCTGGGTGCTAATGGCTCATCCAATAATTACACCTCTCAGGAGGCTGATATCTGAGGATCACAGTTTGAAGTGCAAGATACCAGTTAACCACCAAAAAACCTGAAAGTGGACATGTGATTCAAATGGTAGAGTGCTAGCCTTGAGCAAAAGAGCCCAGGGAGGGTGCCCAGGCTCTGAGTTTGAGCCCCATATCTTGCAAAAAAAACAAGCAAAAAGCCACTTTGGAGTAGTCATTGAAAGATTCAGTTAAGGGCCAGATGCTGGTGACATGTGTCTATAATTCTAGCTATTCAAAGGCTGAGATCTGAGGATCACAGTTCAAAGCCAGCCCAGGCAGATAAATCCAGGTAATTCTTATAACCAATTAGCAAAAAGTTCAAGTTGGAGGTGTAGTTCAGGTAGTATAGTGCCAGCTGTGAGCAAAAAAAGCCAAGCAAGATCTCAAATCCTATAGCAGGACATATACAGTTAAAGAATTCTAGCCTAATTCTAGTCGTCTAGCATCTTCATTCATTTTAACATTAAGAGTAATTAGAGGGCTGGGAAGGTGGCTCAGTGGTAGAGCGCTTGCCTTGCATGAATGAAGCCCTGGGTTCAATTCCTCAGCACCACATAAGCAAAAAGAAAAAAGCCGGAAGTGGTGCTGTGGCTCAAGTGATAGAGCGCTAGCCTTGAGCTGAAGAGCTGAGGGACAGCACCCAGGCTCAGAGTTCAGGCCCCATGACCAGACCCCCCCCCAAAAAAAAAAAAGAGTAGTTAGAAGATTTATCCACAGTTAACAAAGTGACTTGATTTCTAAGATTTCTAAGATGAATTGATTCTTAACATTTGATCTTCAGCCAGCGCGTCTTAATTGGCTCAGATCACACCAAGAACAGGTATGTAGGCAATACCTGAAGTCTCAATAGAAGGATTATGAGTCTGAGGCTATCATAGACTACATAGCAATTCCCAGTCTCAACAAAAAACAAACCCAAAACAAAACAAAAAACACATCTGTAATCCTAGCTACTCAGGAGGCTGAGATCTGAGGATCACGATTCAAAGCCAGCCTGGGCAGAAAAGTCTGTGAGACTTATTTCCAATTAACTACCAGAAAACCAGAAGTGGCACTGTGGCTCAAGTGGTAGAGCGATTGCCTTGAGCTGAAGAGTGCAGGGACAGTGCCCAGACCCAGACTTCAAAGCCCTATGACCAACCAAAAAAAAAAAAAAAATAGTGGTTCAAATGGGCCATTCTGGGACAGGTTAAATTCATCTACTCTAACCAAACTATTGGGCAAACTATTGAGTCCATTCCTCTTGTCACCTATTGAAGAGTTTTTATCTTTGATCTTATAGACTCTATTTATACCAGGACACCTGTAGCTCCTGGATAAATGTCTCCCTAAGGGAGTAGCTTAAGAATGGAGATGGAGGGCTAGGAAGGTGGCTCAGTGGTAGAGCGCTTGCCTTGCATGCATGAGTCCCTGGGTTCGCTTCCTCAGCACCACATAAGCAAAAAGAAAAAAAAGCTGGAAGTGGTGCTGTAGCTCAAGTGGTAGAGCGCTAGCCTTGAGCTGAAGAGCTGAGGGACAGCGCCCAGGCCCAGAGTTCAGGCCCCATGACTGGACCCAAAAAAAAGAAAAAGAAAAAAGAATGGAGATGGAAACCAGGCACCAGTGGCTCCTGCCTATAATCCCATGTACTCTGGAGGCTGAGGTCTGAGCATAGAGGTTTGAAGTCAGTCCAAGCAGGAAAGTCCTTGAGATTCTTATCTCCAGTTAGACACTAAAATGTGGATCTGGGTTTAAATGGTAGAGCACTAACCTTGAGCAAAAAAGCTCAGAGATACTGTCTAGACCCTGAGTTCAAGCCCTGGAACTGGCACAAAAAATTAAAAATTAAAAAAAATGGAGATGGGATTTCCGTTTTCTGGGAAGAAAAGAATTCCACACTAGCCTTCTCAGTGGCGTCTATCTCCCTTCCAGTGCTATCAAGATCACAACCTGAGTGAGAATGGCTCAGCACCCAACTTCCCATTGTGTGCCATGCAGCTCTTCTCACACATGCACGCAGTTATCAGCACTGCCACCTGCATGCGACGAAGCTTCATCCAGAGCACCTTTAGTATCAACCCAGGTAAGGGGGTCCAAGCTGTGTTGGGTGCACTATGGTGAGAGCAGGGGTACTGGGCCAGGGAGGTTGGAGCAGACTTGGGCAGTGGAAACACTGAGTGGGAACAGCACCTACAGTTTTGAACAGTTTAGACAGCTTGTACTGAAGTGGATGTCACCAGAGAACATAGTCTGGGACAGTTGGAGTTAGAAATAATGATCCTCAGAGTCCATGAGGTACTGAGTTTGAGAGGTCTCACAGGCCTTCTTTATAGCTACCTCTCCCTTAGTCCTATCACTATTTGATCTCATTTATGTACTGCTCAGAAATCGTCTGTGACCCCCTGTCAGACTACAACGTATGGAGCATGCTTAAGCCTATAAATACTTCTGGGACATTGGAGCCTGATGACAGGGTTGTGGTTGCAGCAACCCGGGTGAGTGTTGCCCCTGGTCAGTACCAGCAGAGCTGGCATAGAAAAAGCTGACAGTACCAGCAGAGCTGCCACAGAAAGAGCTGGCAGGCCTCTCTTGGGTGTATCTGATTTCAGAGTTAATGTACTCAAGGACCTTAAATGGAGAGGGATCTGGCTGTTGTAGTCCTGGGCTCTATCCATTGTTCCAGCAAATATATATGCTCTTAGCTGGAGCAGGAGAGGGGACATGGGGCTTTGTCCTAATTTCCAGTTTTAAAGTATACCTCTCCTGTCTTTCGTTTTTGTTGTTGTACCTAGTTGGACAGCCGTTCTTTTTTCTGGAACGTAGCCCCAGGGGCTGAAAGTGCTGTTGCCTCCTTCGTTACCCAGTTGGCTGCAGCTGAAGCTTTGCAGAAGGCACCCGATGCGACCACCCTGCCCCGCAATGTCATGTTTGTCTTCTTTCAAGGGGTGAGGGTTCTTCATTTTGAGTGGGCTGGCCAGGAAGGAGGGGGATGGTAAAGGGGAAGACCTCAGCACTTAACCTAAGTTGTTAGGTGGCAGAGTTTTTGGATGTGTCTATATTTGTTTCCCTTTTGGAGTCCTCTGTTTTAGGAAGCTGTTCACTGAATTGATAGGCTTTCAGCATCTACCCTCTCCCACCTCCACCTTCTTTTTGAAGCCTCCTTTTTTTTTTTTTTTTTTGCCTGTCCTGGCGCTTGAGCTCAGGGTCTGGGCACTGCCCTTGAGCTACTTTTGTTCAATGCTAATACTACAGTGCCACTTCCAGCTTTTTCTGTTTATGTGGAATTGAACCAGGGCTTCTTGCATGCTAGGCAAGCACTCTACCACTAAGTCACATTCCTAGCCCTCATATTTTTTTGTCTTGAGTTCTTTTACTGCCTCCTGAGAGATCCTGCTTATTCCTGCTGGCCTAAGATAAGCGAATAGCACCCATAGCTGAGCTAGTAGAGGTAGGGGAGAGTCAAGAAGTACACATAACAGCTGATGTTTGCTTGGGGTCTTTACTAAGTCTGACTTCCCTATTTCTGGGCTCAAGGTGTCCTATGATACCTGTGAGGGATCTTCATTACTGGGAGGTGTAGGAAGGAAGAGGGAGTCATGTTGCTGTAAGCTGACAAGCAGTTCAGATGACCCAAAACAGTAGCCTTCTTGCCTATAGCTTTGATGATCTTTTTCTTGAGGCTGTCCTAATTCTTTAAGTTTCTATTCCTTTTCCTACTTATCTCCACACCTCAGGAAACATTTGATTACATTGGCAGCTCTCGAATGGTGTATGATATGGAGAAGGGCAAATTTCCCATGCGGTTAGAAAACATTGACTATTTTGTGGAGCTGGGACAGGTATGTAGTGTGTGTCTTTCTCTCCTTCCTGTGTTTTTTTCTTTTGGGCCAGTCCTGGGGCTTGAACTTAGGGCCTGGGCACTGTCCCTGAGCTGCTTTTGCTCAAAGCTAGCACTCTACCACTTGAGCCACAGCACCACTTCCAGCCTTTTCTGTTTGTGATACTGAGGAATCGAACCCAGGGTTTCATGCATGCTAGGCAAGCACTCTACCACTAAGCCGCAGTCCTAGCTTCTCTTCTTCCTTTGAACTAAAGTTTTTCCCTAGTGTTCTGTTGTTATTGCCAGCATTACCCACCTCTTCTTTGACTCCTTTTCAACAGGCCACAGCCGGAGCTTGACTATGTAAATATTTCCTCTTCATCCTTTACAGGTAGCCCTAAGATCTTCATTAGATCTCTGGATGCACACAGATCCAATGTCTCAGAAAAACGAGTCTGTGCAGAGCCAGGTAACCTAACAGATAAGAGAAAGGATCAGGTTGGGTGTTGGCTAAAGGATGAAATACTACAGTTGTTACTGCTTGCTTGGGAGAATCATGAGCTCAATGACACCCCAGTGTTCGTTCAAATGGATAGTTCTCTGATCATTTGATGCCTGGCATAGTAACACTGCTCATTAGGGATGGGTAAGTCCTTGCCTCTCTGATGAAATCTTCCCATCTTGTCAGGTCTCCTACCCCCCAAATTGACCTCCACTTCCTTACTGCTTATTTAAGACTCTCCCTTCTTATCAAATGCTTATTTAAGACCCTCCCTTTTTTTCAGGTGTAGTTCTTTATGGCTGCTCTTCATGTAATGCTCTTCTGCCACTTCACCTTTGCTAGCATCCCTACTCCTATAGCACTAGAGAATTGGTTACCCATCTAGTATTCAGCATTGGAGTTTTCATTATTATTTTCCCTCACTAATTCTGTACAACAGATAATAAGTGAAAGGGCCACTGAGGATAAGGCAACAGAGTTTAAAAAACAAAACAAAACAAAACAAAACTAGACAAAACTACGGGCTTCTTCTTTATATCCTAATTTCCTAACTATAGAAAGAATGATGGGAGCAATAGGTAATCCAAAGCCCTGTCCCAAAAGTTCTGAAGAAAATAGATCTAGAAGAGCATAGGGCAAGAAGTACAGAGCACGTAAAGGCTGGGAGAACCCTCCTGCTTCCTTTTTCCCAGTCGTCAGTCTCCTTCACTCCCTCAGGTTGAGGATCTCCTGGCCACTCTGGAGAGGAGTAGTGCTGGTGTCCCTGATGTCATCCTCAGGAAACTGAATCAGTCCCAGGCCCTTCCACCATCTTCTCTACAGCGATTTCTTCGAGCTCGAAACATCTCTGGTGTTGTTCTGGCTGACCATGCTAGGTCCTTCCATAACCGGTAAGTCACTGTTCTGAAGTCTGAGGGGAAAGTTGCTCTTTTATTCCACCCCTGCTTCTTGTTCCCCAACCCCCCAAAATCCCCTCTAGGCTGTTTGGGTTCTTTGCTCAGTGACCTGTCACTGGTCACTCTCAATGTGTGAGAGTGGTTCTCTCGTTGACTTGCTCTTTATATTAGCAAAACCATCCTCAACTGTAGCACTTCCAGTCCCCCTCTCTTGTGATTCCTCTTTCTCCCATTTCCCTGGGGCCTGAGTTCCCTAGGGCTGCCAGCAGAGGGCATCCTTTTGAGAGTTTAGGAAAGATGGGGTATTCTTTAGATGGAGGATGACAGTGGTCTCTCAGGTCTATTCAAGGGTACTCATACTCTGTGAACTGTAACATTGTAAAAGTTCTTATCCTGTGGTGGACACACATGGTTCAGTGTACTGAGAGGGCTCCGAAGAAAAAAATGAAGTGCTATTAGTTATCTCTTTTCTTGGTTGAACTGTTCCTAAATTATGGCCTAGGAGAACAGGACTTTTTACTCAGGCTAGATTGCTACTTTTTTTTGGTGGGGGGGTCCGGTCGTGGGGGCCTAAACTCTGGGCATGGGCGCTGTCCCTCAGCTCTTCAGCTCAAGGCTAGCACTCTACCACTTGAGACACAACGCCACTTCCAGCTTTTTTTTTCTGCTTATGTGGTACTGAGGAATCGAACCCAGGGCCTCAAGCATGCAAGGCAAGTGCTCTACGCCTGAGCCACCTTCCCAGCCCCTAGATTGCTACTTTTTGAGCCAAGTAAGTTTCTGAGTAAAAATACTGAAGCTCTAGTTGTCCAGAGCCTAAGCTCCCTTCTCATTCCACTTAGGGGAGTGACAGTTCTAGCCTCAGGTTTGCTCTCTTCAAATCTTTTCTGTGTTACTTTAGGGTGAGGCATGATTCATCATTTGAACATGATTTGGATTTGATTGTGTGGATTTCAATCTGTGTGGGATGAGGATTTAGTCATTGTAAATGCTGAGCACTCTTTTCGCTTGGAGTTCCCAAGGACTATCACAATGACTTGACCCAATGTTCCTGAGCAAACCAGGTGCTGGTGGCTCACACCTGTAATACTAACTACTTAGGAGGCTGAGATCTGAGGATCACGGTTCAAAGCCAGCCCAAACAGGAAAGTCTGTGAGACTCTTATCTCCACTTAACCACCAGAAAACCGAAAGTGATGCTGTGGCTGAAGTGGTTCAGTGCTCACTTTGAGCTGAAGAGCTCAGGGACCGCACCCAGGCCCAGAATTCAAACCTCACGACCAACCAAAAAAAAAAAAAAACCCACAAAAAAAATCTATATCTATCTCTGAGTATACATAATCCTAATACCTGCTAATTTTCCTTCTACTCTGAGGTCCCATCACTGTAAATGTTAGTTGGAACATACAGTTACTCTGATTCTAAGAAGGCTTTTAGCCACCCTCTTGTGTCTCTAGCCCACATGAAAAGTCTCCTGTGCTTACTTAACCTTTTCTTTTTTTTTTTTTTCTTTTTTTTTTGGGTCCGGTCGTGGGGCCTGAACTCTGGGCCTGGGCCCTGTCCCTCAGCTCTTCAGCTCAAGGCTAGCGCTCTACCACTTGAGCCACAGCGCCACTTCTGGCTTTTTTCTTTTTGCTTATGTGGTACTGAGGAATCGGACCCAGGGCCTCAGGCATGCAAGGCAAGCGCTCTACCACTGAGCCACCTTCCTAGCCCTTACTTAACCTTTTCTACCTTGTTCTTCAGGAAAGTCTTTGTATTTCTCTAGCCACCTATCCCTTCCTATCTCCTTTTTATCGATGCCTTTTTTGATAACAGAGCCTAATTTTCTCTTTTTTCTTTCCTCTGGGTTATGAAAAAGAATGTACCAAGTTCCTATTAATGGAGCCTTTAAGTAGTAAAGGGCAAGGCCCTGGCTGGACATAGCCAGGACTCATGCTAACTTTTTTGGCAGCTATTATGAGAGCATTTATGACACAGCTGAGAACATTAATGTGACCTATCCTGAGATGCACAGCCCTGAAGAGGACCTGAACTTTGTGACAGACACTGCTAAGGTAACAGTGACACAGGTTGGATGGGAGCATGGGGAACACAATAAAAATGGTTAGAATTAAGTCACTGAGGATGGACAAGATGAGCCATTTAGCTCCTCTCCTTACCTACCACAGGCCCTGGCGAATGTGGCTACAGTGCTGGGACGTGCACTCTATGAGCTTGCAGGAGGAACTAACTACAGCCACACAATTCAGGCTGATCCCAAGACTGTAAGAACAGATGGGCCTTTGGTCCTTCCTCTCTTGTTTTACACAGCATGCTGTCCCCAACCTCTTATGTCCTTTACCTCACTTCCCAAACTTTCGAACTCGGCATGCCTCTTCACACTAACAAGGATGATGCCTCAGAGAGCTCTTAGGTGGGCCACATCTACATCTTACAGGTGGTCACTTCACTATCTTGCAATCCTACTTTGGTTCGTGCTCCATAACTTGTGCCCACTAATTGTTTCCCTGGCCTTGCTGAAAATCACAGCATTTTGTCAACTTGCTGTTCCAACCCTAGGTCACTCGCCTCCTTTATGGGTTCCTGGTTAAAGCCAACAACTCATGGTTCCAGTCTATCCTCAGACAGGACCTAAGGTCCTACCTGGGTAAGCATATGGTATGAAAAGGGTGATCCTTAGCTGAGCAAATGTATAGAATAATAGGCATCATTTTGGTTTAATTCTTTGCTCTTTTTTTTTTCTTCTATTTTCTTTCTCCTGTGTTCCTTTCTCCTGATATTGGATCCTTTTCTCTTAACCTTCTTTCTCTGGCTCCTATCAATCTTGGGCTCTTCCTATTTCTGCCTGCCTCACCCCACCTTCCACCCACCCAATCCTCACTCCCCTCTGGCCTATGATCAGGTGATGGGCCTCTTCAACATTACATTGCCGTCTCCAGCCCCACCAACACCACTTATGTTGTGCAGTATGCCTTGGCAAATTTGACTGGCAAGGTGACCAACCTCACCCGAGAGCAGTGCCAGGATCCAAGTAAAGTCCCAAATGAAAACAAGGATGTGAGTGGTGGTGGGTGTTGGAGGTCCTCTGGGGCCTCTTTCCCTTGGGAGAACTGGAGGATCTTCTAGGTCCGTGTGGACTCAGGGGATTGGGATGGAGATTGGTGGAGGGGAACAGACCAGTTAATTCAAGTGTTGAAGAAGCAATAGCTGGGTGAAATTGGACCACCTACACAAAATAATGGGATAGCAGCCAGTTAATAGTTGGTTCAAATGTGGTGCTGATTGGGTAAAAGGAACAAGTAAGAAGAGAATTACCTCAGCCTGTGTGTGGCTCATCTTCCTGTGCAGCTGTATGAGTACTCATGGGTGCAGGGTCCTTTGAATTCCAATGAGACAGAGCGACTCCCACGGTGTGTACGTTCCACGGCACGACTTGTCAGGGCCTTGTCCCCCGCCTTCGAACTGAGTCAGTGGAGCTCCACTGAATACTCTACATGGACTGAAAGCCGCTGGAAAGATATCCGTGCTCGGATATTCCTAATTGCCAGCAAAGAGCTTGAGGTGAGTGAGATGGGGCCAGAAGGGAAGTAGCGGAGTCTTTCCAATGATTTTGAATTATTTCTTAGTTCATACCCTGGTCCATATCCCATTTGCCCCAGATTTGCAGCAGAACCTACTGCAAACCTATCCTAGCCCACTAGCATATCCCATTAGGAGGCCTCTCTACTGGTAGCTTAATTATAATTCATTTTTAAAACCTTTGGAATTCCAGAAGCTCTTCATTGCTCTCATCCCACCTGGCATTCCCCATCTGGCACAGCTGGAATGAATCAGTCTAAGATTTATTGAGCCCCATCATAAGTAATAAAAGTCCCATGAGAGAATCAGAGCCACAGGTCCTACCTTTGAGATACTTAAAATCTAAGTAATTCAAGAACAAACTTCCCTTCTCAAATGAAGAGAATTAAATATGCAAATTTTTGGGAAGCTGTTGCCCATGATTGTTCCATACTTGGTGCTTGAAGCCAGCACCAGAATTCCACTGTCCTCTCTTCTGACCCCATTGTCCAAAACTGCACTGAGTTCTGAGAGCCTTTCTCCTTCCTTGACCACACCCTTCTCCCTTGCAGTTTATCACCCTGATGGTGGGTTTCGGCATCCTCATCTTCTCTCTCATCGTCACCTACTGCATCAATGCCAAAGCTGAAGTCCTTTTCATTGTTCCCCGAGAGCCAGGAGCTGTGTCTTACTAAGGACTCCAGCTCTCCCTGCCAGCTCTGCACTTCACTGGGAACACATCACTAGGTTATCACTGGAATCTCTCTGGGCCTGTCTCAGACAGAGCTTAGCATAAAGAAGTGGAACTGTCCAGAAGAGACAGGGAGAGGTAAACAAGTTACCTCTTCTCCTCAGCCTCCCCCACCCTAACTCCTGCAATATCCTGGGATTATGATAGAAGCTTCCTGCTCCTGTTTAACTCCCAAGTTGCCCCCCCTCGCTTGCCCTTCCACAGGATGTCTCTTATCTTTCTTTCTACCCTGCTCTTGGACCTCTGCTCCCACTGTTGTCCCTACTCTTACCCCCTCTTACCCAACCACCTACTGGACCAGGAAGAAGAACATGCGAATTTAGCATAAGGCTCATAGTACATGGAACCTCTGAGGAGGAGCCTTGTGTCTCCTTTGTACTGTCCTTTTTCCGGGTTGTCAGATGGCACATTATGGTGGGCATGCTGCCTGGTGGGTATCCCACCATGCTCAGTTGTACTTTTTTTTAAGGTGTAATATCTATTTTCGTTGGGTTTTTTTCTTGTTCTTTTTTTTTTTGTAAAAACATAAATACAAAGTCTCATTAAAATTATCCCATATGACTTGTACTGTTATTCTTCCATACCACCATGATCAGTGACCTTGCATGCTATCTTCTTGGTCTCCAAAGACCCCAGAAGTAAGGCCCTTTCAAACAGCCCTAAAATAATGGCTTTCTGCCAAGCCCTAGAGCCCTTCTTGTGAGAGTAATGTTAATACAGCTTCTTCTCACCTTGTAATGACAGATATTTCTTTATTCATTGCAAGACATTGGCTGGGGTACAGAGATGAAGCAAGTACAACCCTGAGTAGTTCACAGTTGGAAGGAAGGAAAAAACATTTTATCATTAGGTGTAAATCCAGAATAACAAGTGGAATTTGCAGAATATCCAGAGTGCTCCAGTATTATGTGATAGCATTCAAGGCAGTGTAGGTGACATTGAGATAAAATTTAAGGAGTTTACCAGATGTAGTACAGTTTAATAAAGGCACAAGTCCTGTTTTGGAAGTAGGAAATTACTCAGTGTAGCTGAGTCAGGAGGAGGTGAGGTGAGTCACACCAGAAGGTTCTTGGGTGACATGCTGAAGAGTTTTAGACCCTCTGTTATGTTGGACATTTTGTAGACCAAGAGTTGCTTAGGTCTGCCTGCCTCAGAAGAACCACGGCTCTTCAGAAACCTGAATTTCCTAAGTCTTCATGGAGGCAAAATTGTGGATGAAACACAACTAACTGCTAAATGGCTGTGGGTAACAGCTGAGTCAGCTGATGGGGAAGAGAAGCAGCAGGAGTGGAAGACCAAACCCAGCCTCTCCTCACTGTTGGCCAAGAAGGTGCTTCTGACACATGCCTGAAGACTAGCAGTGATAGAAAACTGGCCGTTTTCACAGGTCCCAAACACATCTCTTAGGTCACTGTGCTGAGAGGAGATGATTTTTCTCCACGTTTCTGTCCAAGCTCCCTTGAGGGAGCAGGTTTAGGGTTCTGAGATAGGAAATATGCCCTGAAGCTCCCTCTGGCCCCCTGTTGGAGCTGGAGGAGCTGTATGCTGTGCTGGCGGGAGTTGAACACAGCTGCCACCATAGTCTGGGCCAGCTCCATGCCTCCCTCGGCCAACAGGTCTCCCAGCGGACAGAGCAGTAAACTCCCTCATCCTGCTGGCAGCTTTGAGAAGCGGGGATGTGGCTGGGTACCAGGGAGAGGGCTGAACAGGGAAGCAGAGGCTTGGACTGAATCGGGATTGGGGTGGGTAAGAAAGAGGGGGTTAAGATGTAGATCCTTTAATACTCCCAATTTCTGTGCCTAGGTAAGAACCTAAACATAGTTCATCATGTTCCTTCTGTTCTCCCTTGATGCTGTAGGCATCTCCCCCACCCTACCCCCCAAAAAAGCCCAGCCCTTTCCATGGCACTTAGAGAGGCCAGGTCTATGGGAGAGCACAAAGCCACCCAGATAACCCACTTAGTCTCCCCAACACTCCCTCTCCATGGGACTAGCTCTTTACCAGATAGCTGAAGACTGTGTAATGGGCTAGAAGCATTTTAGGGGCTACATGCTTATCAATTAACTTCCTGCTCCCCACTAGTGTAGCCCCTATTCACCCTGTGCCTTTTAAAATCATTTCCCAGCCCCTTTTCCTTCCCTAAGAGTTCCCTTTCCCACTACTCCCTTTGCTACTTCAAAGCACTCCTCTTCATTTTAATTCATGCAGGACCCAGTCTGTCTACCTGTTGTGACACCTGGCTTCTTAACGCACAGGCTAGTATCTATCCTCAGCCTATTTGAATTAAAGGGGCTTACTGTTTTTCCAACTTCTGGGCCACTGCTCCCAAAGGCACAGCCTAGGAGGGGATTTTTGTTTTCAATCTAGAGATTGGTATTTATTCAGAACAGCTTTGTTTCTTTAAAGGAATGCAATACAATCTCAGAAGACTTTTATCTCCAATAAACTGCTGGAAAACCAGAAATGGTGCTGTGGCTCAAGGGGTAGAGCACTAGCCTTGAGCTGAGGAGCTGAGGGACAGTACCCAGGCCCAGAGTTCAAGCTCCACGACTGACAAAAAA
>NW_012267347.1:1489031-1501028 GCF_000151885.1 Dipodomys ordii | reverse complement strand
CTGACAAAAAAAAAAAAAAGTTATGTATATGGGCTATTTTTGTTCTCTTTTTGAAACAGGGGTCTCACAATTCATGATCCTACTTCAGCCTCCAAAGTACTAGTTTATAGGCATGAGTCATGTCCCACATTTTAATTCATTTGGATAGATGGGGAAAACCGGCCCAGAGGAGTGAGTGATATGACTTGTTCTGTGTCACACAGCAAATTAGAGACAGAGCTAAGACTAGAACATGCTTTATATCTACAGACAGCCACGATAGTAATAAACATTTATTGAACATGGCTACAGGCTAAGTATTCTGTACTGGCATAATAAAAAGCTAAGAGAGTTGGCTCAGTGGCAGAGTGCTTGCCTTGAATGCATGAGGCCCTGGGTTCAATTCCTTAGTACCACATAGCAGAAAAAACTGGAAGTGGCACTCTGGCTCAAGTGGTAGGGTGCTAGCCTTGAGCTGAACAGCCGAGGGACAGGGCCAGGCCCAGAATTCATCCTCCACAACCAAAAAAACAAAACAAAGAAAACCCAACAGGCTAAGAGGTATGTTACTTTTCCTTTGAGTCTCCAGATCCAGAGTCTAGATGGCAGGAAGTTATATAGTTCTGGAAGACAAATAGGCAAGGCTAGAATGCTCCCTGCAAGATCAGTGCCCTAAACAGGTTCTCTGAGCTCAGAGACCAGAGGATTTGATTTGCTTCAGGCAATGGGCCAGTAAGGAGGAGCCTCAAGTTTGTGGGAAAAGTTCAGGACCAGATTTTCTGGTCGGCCTCACATGCTGTATAACCTTGGGAAGGGTATTTCCCATTGCTGGGTCCTATAAAATGTGGGTGTAAATAAGGAGCTGCTCTATGCTGTCTACCTGGCTCTGTCAATTTGGTTCTGGGAAGGACAGCTGGTGATGTATCCAACTCTTGCTTTTCCCCTAAGCTCCTCAGGGCAAGAGCCATTTGAAAGGCTAATCAATTAATGAATTCTCAAAGGTAGTGCTAGGGTCAACTCTGGGGAAAGACCCATGAGGGATGCCATTGTTTCCCAGTCCAGGGATAGTATGGATTTTGGAAACTGTGGCCTAACAGGATTTAAAGGAGAGCATGTCACTCAATATCTCATTCTCCAAAATAGAAGATTGGCAGGGTGGCTGGAGTTGAGCTGCGGAAGCAGAAGGCCCTTAGAAGGTCAGGGTCCCGATGGGTCTCAGGATAGATATGTATTCCTTCCTGAATTCCAAGTCAGAAGGTATAGGAGCTCTACACTCCAGTAGTGTAGAAGCACAGCAGTAGCTCCTGAGCCCAAACAGGGAAACTAGGAGCAGGAGCAAAGGGTCATCTCAGGGGGCCTAAGGAAAAGCCATGGACTCGAGATGATGCAACTGTGAGCAAACATTGCCAGCCTCCACTGGCTTGGTGGTTGCTCAGGGGCTGGGGGTTAGGACCCTGGAGTCCCCACTCTCCCTCAACTCACAACTGAGATGGGGTTGGAGAAATTAGAGGGACAGAAGAAAAAACTGAGGTAAGAGAGTATCCAGACAAAGCAAACTTGTGAAAAGAAGCAGAGGATATAAGATTCCTAGTAGGGCTAAAAGAGGAGAGAGGCAAAAGGGAACTGAGCAGGAGGGGAGAAAGGCCAGGCGGGTGTGGCCAGGAGGGGAGTAGGCCCAGTGCTGGTGGTGACAGATGGGTGGACACAAAGAGGAGAGCTTCGGGGAAGACAGATGGATGGGGGAGGGAAGAGAAGAGGCTGGGGGTGGGGGTGGTACAGTGGTTGGAGGCTGAGGCTGTAATGAGATTGGAGATGGGCTCTGAGCTGAGGAGAGGTGAGTGGAGAGGAAGAAGAAAGGAGAGGCAGCCTTAGGAGACAAAGGCAATAAGGCCTAGGGGGCCAGGGGCAGAGGGCTCAGGGGCTGGGCACTGGGAAGGGGGGCTTCCAGCCAGGCTGGCAGCAAAGAGAGTGACAGATTGTGTAGTTAGCTAGAGTGGAGACCCGCTGTCACCTTCTAGAGGCACGAAAGTGGAGACAGAGAAAGACAGACTGACAGAGACCGTGTGAAAACACAAGGAGAGAAACTCCTTGATGAAGATTTGCCGAGATGTTGCTGCCACTTCTCAAAAACACAACAGCTCTCTTTCTTACCTTGGTCCCATGACCCCAAACCTTGCCAGTGTTTTGGAAAATATCACCCTGGCCACCAGTACTCCCCGGAAGGGTCAGACAGTGTGGCACAGCAAGGGTTAACATTGTCTGCTCTCTCTGCCAGCCGCTTGCCTGGTTGGGTCCCCAGGGCTCCCCACATATGTCACCCCCTCTCCTGCCAAACCCACTACTTCCCAGCTCCTCCAGGCCCTCCCCCACCTTCAAGGACCAGGCCCTCACCCCTATGTCTTCGCTACTCTCCCACCTCCCTGCAATCTACACCACAGGCTTCCTGTGGCTAGAAAGAGATTTGGGAATCCTAATCTGAAAACGTGAATCCTATGAAATGCAAAATAGTAACAATAAACCATGAAGACATAATCATCCTCCCCTTCTCCAGGCCCTGCTCTTCTTCCCCCATCCCCCAGCTTCTAGGGCTCTCCTTGCTCCTCGGGGGCTGAGACTGTGGCCAGCCTGTTCTAAATTCAGAGCTGGCCCCAGCTTCCTCAATCATGCTCCAGATACTTGTGCATATGAAACTTCTTGCCTCCTTTCAATCACCACTCTAACACAGCAGGGATCAGGATGAGCACTTTGTAGTTTATCCAGCATTTTCCCACACCTTATTTCAATTGGATGGCACAGAAGCCCTATGTGGAAGGTAACTATCCCATTTCACAGACGTTAAAAAGACTCAGTCAAGGTGAAGTGACTTGTCCAAGGTCACCAGGACTTGGGCCCATTTCTAACTGAGCCCAGGTTTGGTAGAGTTCCTCCCCTGCATGCTTTTAGCGCCTCTTTATCACATGAGTAGTTTTTTGTTTGTTTTGTTTATAGTTACTATCCTAAGGGGCAAAAACTGAATCCCTCAGTAAGACCTCCATGAGTGGCCCCAGAATCCAAGATCCTTGGATAAGAGATGCAGAGGTGGAGGAAGTGGTCCCCAGAGCACCTTGTTGCTCTCCCCTTGCACTGGGGACAGCTGATGCTGGGTGCTTCAGCACTGAAGGTTGCAAGACTGAAGTAGCTGCGCTAAACAGCTTGCGAGGAGGGAGGCTGGCATCAAGGGTTTAGCTCTTTCCTCTCTCTCCCTGCTACCCCTCACTGTCTCTTTCTGCTTAAAGGTCTCCCTAAATTCTGCTTCTTTTTTTTTCCTCAACATCCTACCCTTCAAGATCTGAGCTTTCATTTGGGCAACAATAGTCCTTCATCTCCTTCCTTCTATTTATCCCATCTCTCCATCTTGCCTCTCATCATTTTTTCTAAGTTTCACAACTTCTCTCTGCTCCCCCTCTCCTTCTATCTGTATGGTTCCCTTTTGCTATGGACCTCCCTCAGGCTCTGTGTCCCAGTATCAGCATCTCTCCATCCCTGAATAGATGTTTCCTCTACATCTGGTTCTCCCCAACAGTCTCCTCCTCTTTTCCATGCTCTCTCTGAATGTCTTCTCTACCTCTTCCCCCTCCCACCCCCATCTTAGGTCTCTGAGCCGTCTGCAAATACATGGCCACCTACCAGTTCTGCCTCACCATACCTTTTCATTTATTTATGTACCTATTTTTGACTGCTTCCCCTCGGTCTCTGTTTTCCTGACTGCATCTTCTCATTTTCCCATGTCTCTCCCATGTCTGCTACCCAGTGACTGCTTTCTCATGTTTTCCCCCATTCCCTGAGTCTCAATGTCACGCCCTTCCCTGTATCTCCCTCATTGTTGCCCTCTGTTTCCACATCTCTTCATCTCCCATTCTTTCTGTATCTCTGTCTCCCCCATGGTATTCTCTCCTGAGTCTCTCCATCTCCCAATTTCTTGGATGGGTTGAAGGGCAGGAAGGTGGGGGAGGTAGAATTGTTGTTGCTGGGGGCTCATTAGGTGGAGATTGGTTTTTAATCAGCACCATGGCAATGATGATGCAAGAACTGAGATGCCACCTGATCCCCTGCCCCCCCTACATCCCCCCTCCTCAAGCCTCCTTTCCCCTCCAGCTCAGCCCATCTGCTGGCGCCTGGGCACCTGTCTGGGCCTGCCCAGGTGGGAGTTGGCACCTCCCAGGCCTGGGGGCAGGGAGAGAAAGGGAGCTTGGGGAAGAATTATGGGACTCCCCTTAGGGAATTCCTCACCCTGGAGAAAATCCAGAAAAGGTTGGTCAGACTTGGGGAAGTAGCAAATCCTTCCCACAGCATGAAGATGGCTGTGTTCCTACTGAAGTCTAGTCTCACTACACTGTGTCTCCATGGCAACCTAAGAAACCACTATAGTTATCCCCACTTTACAGAACAAGACATTGAGGCTCAAGAGGTTGTTACTTGTCCAAGATCGCGCAGCTGACAGAGCCTTTTCCACTGAGCTGCACAGCTTCTAAGGTAAGGGTTCATTATGAATATCCACAGAACTTCAATGAAGACATTCAACAGCTGAGTTGGGAGAGAAACATCCATGCTGAAACCCAGCCCACTGCCTCTCTGGGCTTTCCTTGGCCCTGTGCCCCCCTCCCTGCTCCTGCCATTCGGAACCTTGCCCCCCCCCCGCCCATGCTGGAGATGGCTGAGCTATTGATGTGAACTTAATCAGTGCTCATTTGCACATCATTTTGTATCTACTTTTCGTGTTGCTCATTTGATGCCTCACACACTAGAAGCCTGCCTGAGTTACCCTGTTCTCCCCTCCCTGCATCCATCCACTCCTTCCTCCCCTCCCTGAGTCCTCCTTACCTCTTTTTCCTCCTAAGAGCCCCTAGTTTCCACTAGGTCAGGTTGGACTGGCCAAACTAGAAAAACTCCCTATGGGTCTGTGTGGAGGATCAGACCCTGCTCCTGGCCTGGTTAGAATAGCTAGGAGGATGGTGGCTAGATAAGAAGGTGGAGGAGTGATTAAATCCTAGAACGATGATTTGGGGGCAGGGGTATGGTGAATAGTACCCAGAGGTAGCCTGGCAAGTAGTGAATACCAGCTTTATGCAGGATGAGAGCTTAGTGAGGATGATGGCTCTGTCCCTCTTCTCACTTCCATGCTGGTCACTTGCTCATTTCCCTGTTAGTAGTCTGGAAAGCCTTCTTCTTAAGAAGAAGACAGGAGGAAAAAGCACCATCAAAATTGTGCTAGGGCTCCGAATGGGTCTATGACACTTGTATGCAGTTTGTTGGGAGCCTCTGCTGCCTTCTGGTGTGGGAGGCTGAGGGGGTTCATCTGTGGTCCTGCCCTGGCTCTCGCCCCAGCCCCACCCCTTCCCCAGCTCTCCATTTCTTGCTTATGAAATATGCATGGAGAACAGATGTCCCTGCTCCCCCACTCCCTGCCCCCCCAGGGCCAGCCCCCACTCCCAGTTCTCCCGGGGGGGTTCCCAGATCCCTCTGCCAATGGCTGCCTGGCCTGGGTGTTTAATATTGATGAGGGGGGTGCCTGGGCCAACCAATGGAGAGCTGGGGGTGTGTGTGTGTGTAACTCCATATATATACATAGGGCTGGGCCCATTCAGGTGTGTATGTGTTTGTGTCTGTGAGTGTGTGAGCGTGTGCGCGCGGCCCTTGATACCTGGCCAAACCCACTCTCACCACTGAGGCCCTACTTCTCCACCATGTATATCCCTCTCATCAATTCTGAAGCTTCTGCTGCTGTGCCAAGAAGCCCCCGAGAGCTATAGAAAGCTGATCACTAACTTTGCAGACGGATGAGCCCTAAGCAGCCAGAGGAAACTGGGGCTCTGGACCCTGCTCACTGTCCTGCCGGCTTGGATCCCTTGAGAGGGTCCTCCTAGGTAAAGGGGGAACTGTGGGCTGGGGAGGAGTGGGAGTGTCCCTCCCAATCTCTGGTGTAATCCCCCTTTCCCAGCGTCTTCCTCTACTTCTCTCTTGTATGCTATGTCTCTCTCTTTCTCCATCTCTGCCTTTGCCTCTGCCTCACTTCTCTTTGTGCCGAGCTGCAGTTGGTGGAGGCAGAGTGGTCATTCCTATCCCCGAGCTTTGCAATTGCTGCTCCCCTGCAATTAGAGTTTTCAAACCTGGAACTTTGAGAAGAGAAGTGGATTTGGGGATGAGGACTTGCTGGGAAACTAGAAACTGCTGCCAAGACTGGCGATGGAGAACTGGTGGAGAGAAGGGAAGAGAGGGCGTGGCAAGGGGATGGGGAAAAGAAAGGACAAGAGCATTTCTGTGCTCGATGTACTAAGAACCCTACAGCTGAACTGGTTTCAGCATAAACTTGGGAGTGGGAGATTGGGATGTTAACCATGAACCAGAAGATAATTAGCCTATACTACTGTCATGCTATCTTGTTCCTTTGGATCCCCAAATCTGGAGAATGTCTTCACTTTTAACATCAACCACTTTCTCACCTTCTGTTTTTCATCTTGGTTATGTCTATACGACTTTTGTTTTTCTTTTGTCGTACTACATATTGAACTGAGGGCCTTGTGTTTGCTAGGCAAGAGCTCTACTGTTTATTTGAGCCATGCCTGTAGCCCTGTGTTTACTTCTTTTTCCCATCATCAGATGCTGATGACCTTACATTCTCCCTAGAGTGTAGTAACTATCTACTTGACTTGAAGCTGTCTTGTGTGTAGTAGGGTGAGGCAAGACTTGGAGTTGGGAGGGGGGTTGTGACTCCTATGAGATATAAGGCCAGAGAGCTAAGGGTGGGGAGGAAGGGGAGATGGTGATTGTCAAGGAGTCTCAATACTTCTGTTTCTGACTATTATGTAAAGCTGAACTCATGGTTGATGGCCCAGTGTTTCCCCCAACACTTCTCCCAAGGAAACCCCTTTCCACAGCCTTTCCCAGGCTAGGCTCGGCCTTGCCCTGATCTCTCTGGTCCTAGGACAAACAAACCTTAGCTTAACCCCATAGGGATAACCCCAAGAAGCAACTATGTCTTCCTTAGCAATCCACTTCCGAACCACCTTAGACTATGAGCAAGTTCAGGGGTGGAAGGCTGATTATGTTACCTCTTCTTAGTCTTCCTTATAGAGTCTCCAAAAGTGCCAGGGAATAGCGAGTGCTGAAAGTTTTAAGGACAAAGATGGAAGATCAGCTGGTCCTGGACTGAGGGCCTGAGGTGAGGAGATGGTTTTCCTTGGCAGAACCAAACATTTACAGTGGTCTTGAAAGACTGGGAAGGACTGAACTAGGGCTGTACTGTGAGCTCCATATGTCCAGTCTACTCTACAATGGCCAATCTGTGTGCTTAGCTACCCCACCCTCAAGAAACACGGGTCAGAGGGGCCCTACTGAGAGAGATGATCCCAAGGCCAAGGCTTAAAGTTTGCCTCTCACAGCGGAGAAAGGCCTCTCTTGTGCTGTCAGTCCAGTCTTGCTCTGCTTTCTTCCCCTTTCCTCCCCTGTAATTATTTATTCTATGGCAAAAAAAAGAAAATGTATAACAGAATTTACTCTTATAGCCATTTTACATGCACAGCTCAATAGTGTTATGCACATTCAAGTTGCTGTAAAACACACCTCCAGAATTTTTTCATCTTGCCAATGTGAAATTCTATACTTATTAAACAAGAACTCCTCTTTTGGTCCCTCCTTCCAGCCCCCTGCAACCACCGCCCTAGTTTCAGTTTCTGTGAACTAGACTACTTTAGATATCTTATCCAGGTGGATCAAAGCATTTGCCCTTTGTGACTGGCTTACTTCATTAAGCTGAATGTCTTCAATGTTCAGTCTGTTTTGTAGCATATTAATAAACATTTGAGTAGCTTGTACCTTTTGAGTATTGTGAGTGTTGCTGTTGTGAAAATGGGTGTGCAGATATCCCTATGAGAGCCTACCTTATTTAGACCCATATCCAGAGACGGGAACACTAGATCATATGGTAGTTCCATTTTTAATTTTTTAAACTAACATCTATACTGTTTTCCTTAGCAGTTATACCATGTTATAATCCCACCAACAGAGTGTAAGTTTTCCCATTTTTCCAGTACTGATTTTGTTTTAGGTTTGTTTGTTGTTTTTTTTTATGATGTGAAGTGATGGCATATGTTGTGTTTTTTATTTTTAGTAATTAGTGATGTTCCACTTATTTATTATTTATTTATTGTGGCAGTCCTGGGGCTTGAAATCGGAGCCTGGGTGCTGCCCCTGAGATTTTTTGCTCAAGACCACAGCTCCACTTTCGACTTTTTGATGGTTAATTGGAGATAAAAGTATCATGGACTTTCCTGCCCAGGCTAGTTTAGTAACAACCACAATCCTCAGATCTCAGCCTGCTGAATGCTAGGATGTGAGCCACCAGCACCTGGCTTTGGCCAGGCTTGTTAGCCATTTGTATATCATGTTTGGAGAAATGTCTATTCTTTGCTCATTTTTAAAACTTGGATTATTTTATATTTTTATTGTTGAATTGTAGGACCTCTTTATATATTCTAGGTATTAACCGCTTATCAGATAGATGATTTGCAAGTATTTTCTCAGTGCAAAAGTTGCCTTTTCACCCTATTAGTTGTCTCCAGTAATACACTAGTTAAGTTTGATGTAGTCTCATTAGCATTTTTCTTTTGTTGTTTATGCTTTGGTGTTAGATCCAAGAAATAACCTACAGGTCTGACGTCATGAAAGGTTTCCCATGTGCCTTCTTCAAAGTCTTTAACAGTTTTCCATCTTCAGTCCTCTTGCCCAAGGCCAGCCTGTCTGGTGTGTTCTTTCCATCATCTCTCCCTTTCCTTTCCTGTTACTTTCTGGATTATCGTTCGTCTTAGCTACTTTTCCTCCCACTTCTTTCCCCCATGTCCACCGCCCGCCTCCTGCCCCACCCCCACCCCTCCGTTCCAGCTCTTCTCGCTCACTTCCAGGTCCTCACTCCTCCCAGGCCACTGCCTCAACTCTTGCGCTGCGTACTCCTCCCTCCATCTCTGTCAGTTTTCTTTTCTCTTTTTCAGGATTCAGACTGGAACCCTGACCATGGAACCCTAAAGAAGCTCTCCGATTTCCAGAGCTCAGTGGCAGACCCCACTCCCCCAGGCCCTTCCTGCCCCTCCCACAGTCAGCTTTCAAGCTCCGACCGGGAGGGGTGGGGAGGGGATCCGGATCCCACCGGGCAGGGGGCTTCCATCATGATGCTTAACTCGGACGCCATGGAGCTGGACCTGCCTCCCACCCACTCTGAGACCGAGTCGGGCTTCAGCGACTGTGGGGGCGGGACGGGCCCCGAGGGTGCTGGGTCGGGGGGTCCCGGAGGGGGCCAGGCCCGGGGCTCGGAGCTGGGGGAAGCGGGCCGGAAAGACCTGCAGCACCTGAGCCGCGAGGAGCGCCGGCGCCGGCGCCGCGCCACGGCCAAGTACCGCACGGCGCACGCCACGCGCGAGCGCATCCGCGTGGAGGCCTTCAACCTGGCCTTCGCCGAGCTGCGCAAGCTGCTGCCCACGCTGCCCCCCGACAAGAAGCTCTCCAAGATCGAGATCCTGCGCCTCGCTATCTGCTACATCTCCTACCTGAACCACGTGCTGGATGTCTGACTGCAGCAGGGCAGGGGGATGGGGGGGTCCCGCCCTGCGCGCGCCCCTTCTCACGGCTTTCCATCCCATCCCCAGGCGGGCCCCGCACCGCCTGCCCGCCACCGGCCGGTCCTGAAGGCCACTTTCTAATACTGACCTGGGCATCTCGGAGGGCCTTTGCCATGGGTTTCTTCGAAGGTCAGAATTGCTTTTAGTAGAGTTGAAGTCTAGCTTTCTCATCAGCTGCTGCTTCTTTATCCCTATGTACACCATTCCAGCCCCCCAGACCCGTTCTAGCTTCAGTTCTAGCTTCGCCTGAACATGGTGGGGGCAAGGCAACCGAAACAGAAGCCAGGGCGGCCCTGGGTTTCTTCCTCCCGAGCAGATCTGTCTATCCACGTCTGGGAAAGGAGAGGGATGAGGGGCGCTGGTGGATGAGCCAGGTGACTCCTCTACTAAGGGGAATGTTAGTAACCAGAAATTAGGGGGAGGGGAAACACAACTGTCTGGTTTTCTTTTGTCCATCTTAGTTCTGAGGCTTAGCATGGACAGACCTCAGATTTAGTAGTGCCTTGCCCTCCTTGAGCTATTTGGCCATCTCCCTGAGCCCTCCCATGCCCAGAGTCCCTGTTCTTGTGCCACTAGAGGAAGGAAATCCTTAGTTCTGGGATGGGGGATGATGAATCTCCAAACAGCCCAGAGCACCTGCTGCAGGCCCAGGCCAGGTCTCACTCCAGCTTACTCAAAGCCTCCCTGAAAATGTGCAAGCCCACACCTGAGCCTCACAGGGGCAGGAGAAACACCCTATTATTGCCCTCTGGAAATACTCCGTTCTCCTGGCCCTAGAGCCTGTTTCTTAACAATTGTTTATTTTTTCCTTCCTTATGCTGCCATGGCCAGGGAAGAGGTGTGTCCTCATGTTGCTGAGCTGCACCTGTTCACTGTAGCTCAGGCTCAGCAGAAGTATGGAGGGCCTTCAATCTGTGTATTAGAAGTGAATTCACAATGAACTCCTAGCTCTACAAGGATATTTATTTATGTATTATTTATTTATGTATTTATTTATAAATATTACTATTTATTGCCGAGTTGTGCACTTTGGGGGGTAGAATGAAAGGGGCTGCTAGAAGCTCTAGCTGGGTCTTGCTTCCTCCCTTGCTATTCTTTTTTTTTTTTTTTTGCTCATTCTCCAGCCCCAGGTGTGTGTGGGATCCTCTTAGCTCCTGACACTGGCATTTGTTCCTCAGATCCATCTGTTCTGAATCTCTTTCCTCTGGGATAGTGTCCCTTCCCAAGCTGCTGAGCTTCTGGATGTCCTCCCTCACCATACCCCCTGGAAATCCTACCCCAATCTTACCCACCTGTCATCTCTCTTTGGCTCTCCCCAGGACCCTTGTTTCTTCCTAATGCCCCTAAGAGCAGGCTCCAGGGTCTGTCCTGTGACCTGTGTGTGATTCCTTCCTGTTGCAGTTCTAATTATATACAAAAAAATTAAAGTGACCTCGTTCTAGCACCAGGTATGGCTGTGACTCATTTGATTGGGTTGCATGGGTAGTAGGGTTGTGATAGGTGGTTGTGTGGTGGTTATTGAGAGCCCTCGTGCTTTGCAGCCTCTTCTAGAGGGTGAGGGGCATGTTATAAGAGCTCAGCATAGAGGATAAATGGAGACTGAGAAGAGGCCACAGAGCAAGGACATCAGGAGAGAGTAGAACACAGTTTCCAAATCTCCTCGCCCAAAGTTCCATACACTTCCATCTTGGCACATACCAAGTAATACTTTCTGATTCACTGATGTGCTTCAGTTCTTCCTTCCTGTGTGCCTAAGGAGCTGAGTGTCCCAGAAGAACTCATGTTAAACACATGTCTATGGTCCATATAGCTGGGAAAAGCCATAACACAAAAGGAAGATATTGCCATTGTCTTTACTGTCTCTAGGATAAATCAGAATTCCTTAAAGTTTCAGTTCTTGGTCTATTTTATGTTCCAGCCTTAAGATACCAGGGAGGACATGATGGAGGGCCTGGAACTGGGAGAGGAATGGAGGGAAGGAAGAAAAACCCCCACAAAACAGTGTCAGGCAAGCAGAGACCAGGAGGATTGTGACTTCCAGGCCATCCTGGGCTACATGAAGATCTTGTCTCAAAACAAACAGAAGAGAAGAAGGAGGAACAAAAGGAAAAAGAAAAGGAGGAGGAGGAGGACTGGGTGCTGGTAGTTCATGCCTGTAATCCTAGCTACTCAGGAGGCTGAGATCTGAGTACCACGGTTCAAAGCCAGCCTGGGAAAGAAAGTCGGTGAGACTCTTATCTCCAATTACCCACCAGAAAACCAAAAGTGGTGTTATGGGTCAAAGTGGCACAGCTCTAGACTTGAGCAAAAGAGCTCAGGGACAGTATCCAGGCTGCAAGTGCAAGCCCCTTGACCGACAAAAAAAAAAAAA
>NW_012267347.1:1425020-1488981 GCF_000151885.1 Dipodomys ordii | reverse complement strand
AAAAAAAAAAAAAGAAAGAGGAGAAAGAGAAGAGAAAGAAACTGTGGTGGTGAGCAGACATAAAAAGGCTCCTGGAAGGGACCTAGAAACCTTTTTTTTTTGTGGGGGGGTCCGGTCGTGGGGCCTGAACTCTGGGCCTGGGTGCTGTCCCTCAGTTCTTCAGCTCAAGGCTAGAGATCTACCACTTGAGCCACAGCGCCACTTCCGACTTTTTTTCTTTTTGCTTATGTGGTGCTGAGGAATGGAACCCAGGGCCTCATGCATGCAAGGCATGCGCTCTACCACTGAGCCACCTTCCTAGTCCCCAAACCATTTTTTTCTTCATCAAATAAATGAGGAAACTAAACTGAACCCAATGTGGGGGAAGGGTTGTATTCAAGGCCACACAGGTAATTACTGCTAAGACTCAATGCTCAGGTTCCTTGCTTCCCCCATGCTGCCAACGCTCCTCTGCCTTCCTGAAGCGACCCAAATTTGACAAGTGGATCTTTTAGATCCCATATTTGAACAGAAACATTGATAAAGTAGAGGAGATTTAGACTTGTGTATTCAAGATGTCAAAAGGCCTAGAGAACACTTTATAGAGTGAGCAGTTGAAAAATGTGGTGATACATGGTCTTGATGGTAGATTTGGGGGTCATAATAGCCACTTCCAAATACTGAATGAAGAAGTGAAAACAGACAGTCTGTGTAGCTCCACGAGGCAGGATCAGGGCCGGTGAGTAGAGGTCAGAGAAAGCACATTTTAAATCTAAGAAAAACTTGGATACACTTGGAGCTGTCCAGCAACAGACAGGTCTACCTCAAGGAAGAGGAATCTCTCTAGAGGAGATAGACTTCAAGCATAGGCAGAGATGTGGTGGTGGAACACTGGCGAGGTACACTGGGAGATGTTTTCCAAACCTAAGGTCATGTGAGAAGCTTCAAGGCAAAAACTGTAAGGTAAAGGCTGAGCTACTCTTCTAGCCTCAGTTTTTCATTTTTGATGAGCAAGAATGACATCAGTAGCAAGTGGGGTTTGAGTTAGATTTGCTGGAGGACTTCCATGAAGGAAAATATTTGAGATCTTTCTTTCTCCATCTGAATTTCATTAAATGTGCTCTGCCCAAAGCCTGGAGAGAGGAAGGGTTGACCTGAGATCAAGGAGAATCAATCTGAGGACAGTGATGGACAATTGGTAGAAAGCAGCACAGAAATAACTGAATCCAATGCTTTTGTTTTAGAGGCAGGTATATACCTGTCCATAAAGGTGATGTGTCTCACCAGTGATGACAGATTGGAATTAGAACCCAAGTTCTCCTCTCTTCTGCCTCCCCAGAGTCACTGGGCTCTAAGCCCTCCTCCCTCCTTGCTGGACAGCAGAGGGGTTATGGGCCCCTCCCCTTAAGAGTCCCTCAGGGCCTGGGGGTGGAGAGAGCCGGCAGCTGCAGCTGTTCCTCCTGCTAGTTCTGAATTTCTTCAGATAATCAATTGGCCTCGGCTGCCTACCAGTCTCCTCTCTGCTCGGCAGGAAAGGAAAGGAGGTGAAGAATGGGGAGTGGGGGGGGGGGAAATTAGAGAAGGAAGAAAACAGGGACACTGGGAGAGAGGTGGTCAGGGAGATGGCAGCCAGGAACGTGGGAGCAGTGGGTGAACAAATGACAGGGAGAGTGTGCAGGAAAATGATTCAGTGGGTTTCATTTCACAGGGCTCCCAAACCAGGTCCAGGGCCAATGGAGTAAGGGTCAGGGCCTCTGTGAACAGGTGAATGTCATTCTGGTACTTCACCCTTCCTTCCCAAGTATCCCATTCTTTGCCATGGCCTTCCAGCAGTCTGGGTGCTCTTTTACCCCTAGTTATCACAAGCCCCTGACCTTCCAGAAATGTCAGAAATACTACCTCTGCTCATCATGTCAGCTCAGCAATGGAGCAGAAGGCAAGGTCCCAGGGTTCGAGAGTGAGAGGGTGTCTTCAAGCCACACCCTTCTACACACACACACACACACACACACACACACACACGTTTTCATGGGCTGCTAGGCATATGGCCTCTTTGTGCCCACACAATGGAGACCATGTCTGTACCCCTTTCCAGTCTGGGCACTGCGTGTGGGGTATATTCTTCTCAGTTTGCCCACCTCCCTGCTTTCTCCATCCTCCAGTGTAGCGCCTGCCTTCTTCACTTTTCTCTTCTCCCTTTACTTAGAAGGACCCTCACTCCATGCCACTTTTTAAAAAAAATATGCTCACTTTTTTTCTGTGTCTTTTCCTGTGTGCTTGAGTCCAGTTGGGTGAAGATTATGAGCAGAAGAAAGAAGCAGACAGGAGAGTCAGAGTCTTAGAATGCTAGTGAGGGAGAGAAGAATGCAGGTAGAGCTGCATTCTGTAAGACTGTAAGGCTGAGAGGGATGGGTGACCAGGAGTAGCAGCAGCAGCAGGCATTTTATGAGCGGGAGAGAAAGCCCGTATCTGGCAACCAATGGATCTGTGTCTTTTTCTTCTTCTTCTTCTGTTACAGTACTGGAGTTCGAACGAAGGGCTTCCTTCTTCCTACGCTGCCATTCCATCACTTGAGCCATGTCTCCAGTCCTGCTTTTTGTTAATTATTTTGTAGATGGAGTCTCGTGAACTTTTCTGCCTAAGCTGCTCTGGAATCATGATCCTCCAGATCTCAGCCTCCTGACTAGCTAGGATTACTGATGTGGGACACCAGTGCCTGGCTTCATATTTATCTTTACTCTTTGTGCCACAATGAGCAAAAAGGCATGCTCTCTTTGGGTGTCAACTTCCCCATCTGTAAAATGGAAAGATTATAAGACCTGTCAGGGTGCAATGAGGATGAAATAAGTTTGTCATGAAGCTTTTCAACAATCAAATGATACTGCATGGTAGTAAGGAGCAGGTCAACCTGTACTGTGGTACTGTTTGTTTACTGCACAAGGTACCAAGCCACAGAAATGAAAGGGCCGGACATTGAACCTCCCTTCTACCAGCTGTGCTTTCAGAGTAGTGGCCCTGGAATGAAGCACCTATGTGGGTTCCTGAGCCTGGATCACAAGTCCAAGTGAAAATCAGGAGCCCTGATCATCCTGGAAACCAAGATAGTGCAGACGGGAATAAGAAGCTGTGAGGTCGTCAAACGAAGACTCCTCAGTCTAGTCTTCTTTGGAAAGTTGGGACTAGATAAACTATGACAGAGAAATTAACTGAAATGAGAATAGAGAAATTATAGCTGGGGGAAAAACAGGAGTCTGAAGAGAAATGTGCTGGTTTAAGGACGTTTCTATGATTTCCTTCTCTATTTCTCCCCTTGAGTAAAATTTTGTAATTCATGATTATTGGTTATTGACCACTGCCCCCTGCTGGCCACTAGCAGAGATGTTTTCAGTCTCTCTTTTCCCTAGCTAGAGCTGCTAAAAACAACCAACCAACCAAAAAAACACAACCAATACACACACACACACGTGCACACACACACACGCGTGTGCACACACACACACACACACACACACACACCTGGAAAGAGAAGAAGCTACTAGACTAGGGACAAAGGGTAAAGGAAATTGTAGGGGCAACTTTCAACCCAGAATTCTGTTCTTAGAGGAGGTTTCTAGAAGGTTAAGGAGTGTTGATTGCTGACTGAACATAAATAGAAGGTAGAAATCAAAAGTGTGCTATTTATAAAATGTTAATAGTCTAAAAATTTCAGATCTTTCCCCCCTAATCTGTGCCTATTTCATATGTCTAGAAATGCTTCCCTGATTCTGTGGTGGTTTTGTACATGCCTGCATTTCTGTGCTTGGGGTGTGTGTGTGTGTGTGTGTGTGTGTGTGTGTGTGTGTCTGTGTCTGTGTGTGTCTGTGTGTCTGTGTGTCTGTGTCTGTGTGTGTCTGCGTGTGTGTGCCTTAGTTTGGAATCTGTATGACAGCTGTCAGGTAGGGTGTGAGAGTATGGTGCTGTTTAATTTATTCTCCCCAAGAAGCCCCTTCCTTCCCTCTAGGTGTTACCTGTGCCTTCCATCTCCATCAACCACATGGATGTTTACAGTTAGGGCTGGGAGCATGGTTCAAATTGTAGAGCCACTAGCTTAACAAGCAAGTTGAGGCACTATGAGGCCCTGAGTTCAAAACTAAGCACTGCCAAAAATAATCCATGAATGCTTGGTAGAGGTAGAGGTGTAGAGCCCTAAGAAGGTTTGGTGAGCAGCATTTGGTATTGCTGTGACAATGATACCATGGGCTGTTGGAACAGGAGAGAAATGGAGAACATTCTGGAAGGGTAAGCAGGTGTCATAAGGGCTGATAGATAGGAGAGGTGAGATCTGATCCAGAAGCAGTTCTAGTGAGGTTGGTTGACATTATGTCTGTGTTCAGACATTGGCAGTAGGAATGGGGAAAAGGGAACCAATGTTAGAAATCTATTCAAATGGTAAATATAACGGCATAGTGGAAGTGGCGCTGTGGCTCAATTGGTAGAGCACTTTACCTTGAGCTAAAGAGCTTAGGGACAGTGCCCAGGCCAAGAATTCAAGCCCCACAACCAACAATAAATGTATAAGGTGGAGGGAGCTCTCAGATTTCTCATGGAGGAACATGGATAAAGAGTGATGATGCTTTCCAAAACAGATACAAACTAGGCTCTGGTGGCTTAGCAATTCAGGAGGCTGAGATCTGAGGATCATGGTTCAAAGCCATCCTGGGCAGGAAAGCCCTTGAGATTTGTACTCCAATTAACAAGCAAAAAGCCAAAAGTGGAGCTGTTGCTCAAACAGTAGAGCCACAGCCTTAAGTGAAAATCTAAGAGACAAGCTGGGCACTGGTGACTCACGCCTATAATCCTTGCTCTTCAGAAAGCTGAGATCTGAGGATCACAGTTTGAAGCCAGCCTGGGCAGAAAAGTCCATGAGACTCCTACCTCCCATAAACTACTCAGAACAAGCTGAAAGTGACTTTGTGGCTCAAGTTACAGAGTACTAACCTTGAGCACAAAGAGGCTCAAAGACAGCACCCTAAGTTCAAGCTCAGTACCAGCACAACAATAGTAACAACAATGAAACAGAGCACAGAAGACGAGAAACTGTGGGGAGTTGTGGTGGGGGTGGTGGCAATAGTGGGGACATCATGAGGACAAGTTGAGCAAGAGCTGCCTGCTAGTCTTCCTGTGGAGCTGTCCATAAAGAAATAGGCTCCCTGGATTTGTAGCTCATGATCTGGACCTCTCTCCAGCCTGGGTATCACTCCTTCCCTCTACTCCTTGGCCTCTAGTACATCACCATAAGCTATTTTCTTTGCCATCTAAATGTGACCTGAACTGTATTTTTATGATTACATTTCTGTTTTCCTTCCCCTGGACTCTTATTTCGCCCTGCTGGTCTCACTGGCTTGTGGCTCCTTCTTCCTAAGTCCATCCTCCAGGTTGGCATCAGACTTACCCAAATGCAAATCAAGGCTGGACACTTCAGTACTTAAGTCCTTTTTATGTTTCCTCACTATTTTAGAATAAAACCTACATTCTTCAACATGGCATGAGAGTCCCTTCATTCTGGCCCCATTGGCCATTCAATCCTAACTACTTCATGCTCTAGCAGTTCTCCAGAGCACTTTTGTTTCTTACTTCTGTGTCTTGGCTCACATGGTTTCTCCACCTGTATGTCACCTGCAAGCTCTGATGTTCTGTAGTTTACCTGTATACTTCCAACTCATTCTTCCAGACCATACAGAAGTTCTCACCTCTAGAAAACTTCCTTGATAATGGTGTGTGCCTCCTACAGTACCATGCTTGGTCTATGCCCCCTGACCATCTTCCCTCCCCAACCCCCACTCCTGAAATCATATGGGTTGCAGGGTGATCTGTCTTGTTTCATCCTATTTTTCTTTTTTAAAATCCAGTACTAGGGTTGAACATGGGGCCTGTCTTTTAGCTTTTTCACTCAAGATTGGCACTCTACTACTTGAACCACAGTTCTACTTCTGGCTTTTGGTACTTAACTGGAGATAGGAGTCTCATGGACTTTCCTGCCCAAGCTGGTTTTGAACCTTGATCTTCACATCTCAGCCTCTTGAATAGCTAGGATTACAAGTGTGAGTCACTGGTGCTGGGTTTGGGTTTCAGGATGATCTGGAGTGAGTTGCCTAAGATCGCTGAGCTTCTATTTCTTCAAAGAGATAACATGTAAAGCCGTTCAGGGGTGGGAAACAGCTGACCTGCAGGCCATATAAGGCTCACAAAATCATGGGTATATGACAGGACAGACAATATGCTTCTCATATTCTTCTCTTTGGTTGCCTATGGCCATCTGCCTGTATTGATAATTATGTATGTTCACCAATGATGTTGTAACTATTCAGATGGCCCTTGGTGAAAAAATGGTTCCCCACCTCTGCTAGACCAATGCTAGTAAATAATAAAACTTAATAAATACTGGCTCTATTAGGATAATTAATGCATTTATTATTCCCTGTTTCAAATTGCTTGGCTGTTCCAGTATGCTTATTACCATTCACTTTGAGAATATGAATTTGTTCCTCTCTACCAATCCTCTTGATATTTCAGGCAGAGTTCTCATAGACTATGTCCTCCAGAGTTGTGTTTTATCTTTCTGTTTCACTAGAAGCCAAGCATCACTTATTTTTAGAAGAGTCTTTTTTTTAGATTACCACGGTTATATATGCCCATTTTAACAAGTTCAATAGTACTCAAGTATGTAGAGTTAAAAGCAAATGGATGACCCCCTACAAACCAATCACACATCCCTCCCACAAGGTAATCCCTGTTAACTCATCTGTATCCTTCTATTTCTATCCTTATATTTCTGGTACTTCAATTGCTCTAGGTCCATATATCTACCTGATGTTTAGAAGCTGATTATCAATTTCCACCAAAAAAGATCGCTATTATTTTGTTTGGATTACATTTATTATATGTACAGGAAAATTTTGGGAAAATTCTCAGCATTGAGCTTTTCAATTCAAGAACTTTTCCATTTACTGAGGAATTATTTGATTTCTCTGAGCAGTATTTTGTAGTTTTTGATTGTATAGGACTTGCATATCTTTAGTAAGAGGTTACCCTTAAACATTTGAAAAATGATATCAACAGTACTTTCTTTTTTTTTCCTTTCTTTTTATTTTGCCCGTCCTGGGGCGTGAACTCAGTCCCTGAGCTTCTTTTGCTCAAAGCTAGCACTCTACCACTTGAGCCACAGCACCACTTCTGGCTTTTTCTGTTTATGTGGTACTGAGGAATCAAACCCAGGGCTTCATGCATGCTAGGTAAGCACTCTACCACTAAGCCACATTCCCAGCCCAGTATTTTCTTTTTTATGGTGCTGGGATCTAACCCAAGGTGTCATATGCTCTACTGCTGGCTACATTCACCAGCTCCCTGCCCTTTTCTTATTATGTTGATCAGACTGGTCTTAAATTCCCAGTGATCTCCCACCTCAGCCTCTCAAGTAACTGGGACCTACAGGCATACATCACTGCATTTCAGCTAATTATTTTTTGAGTGCTCATTGCTAGTGTTACTGTATCCTCTTAAGAGATATGCTGAAGTTCCTGCCCCTGATACCTGTGAATTAGACCTTATCTGGAAATGGGATCTTTGCCCTCCCAGTGCATATTTTGTTATGGATACAGTGAGCATATAGAGACATACTGGGTGTTCTATGTTGATCTGGCTTCATAAAGTGAGTTGCGAAGTGTTCCTTCTGCATCAATTTTCTAGGTGAGTTTGTAGAATTGGCATTATTCCTTAAACACAATAGTGTTTATTCCTTAAACATGCCAGTAAAGCCATACTGACTTGGCAGTTTCTTTGTGGGAAGTCCCCCCCACCCCCCGCCTCCCGCAAAAAAAAAAAGAAAAAAAAACCCTGTAATTCAATTCCTTTAATAGCTATAGGGAAATTAAATTATACTATTTCTACATGAATGAGTTTGTGAATTTATTACTTTCAATAGATCTGTACATTCACCAAAGTTGTCAAATTTATTGACATACAACTGTTGATAATACTATTATTTGTTTAATGTCTCTAAACTCTAGGATGTCATCTCTTCATTCCTGATACTGGTCATCTGTATCTTTTTTCTGATTAATCTAGGTAGATCTATCTACCTTATTTTTTTCCTAGAACAAACTTGGTTTCATTGAGTTGTCACTGTTGTTTTTCTGTCTTCTATTTAACTGATTGATCCTCTGATCCCTATTATTTCCATTTTCCCTTGCTTATTCCGCTTCTTCAGCTAAGTGTTGCTTTTGCTATGTTCTATTGATTTTACTATGCTGTGTTCAAAATATTAAAATTCTCTTTGGTTTCTTTTTCAATTAAGGGCTTAACAGATGCTATGCCACTTGGGTCACATGTCTAACCCATTTTGCTTTAACTGTTTATTGGATAGGGTCTTATGTTCTGGCCCAGGGCTGGTCTAAAAGACTGTAATTCTCTTACCTGTGCCAAGGTATAGTCAGGCATAACTGGGATGATAGGCACATACCATTGTACCTAGCTTGTTTGTTGAGATGATGATGTAAATAACTTTTAGCCTAGGCTGGCCTTAAACTGTGGTTTTCTCTATCAAGTAGTTGGGATTATAAAATATATGCTACCAAATTTGGCTCTCATACCTTTTTATTATTGATAAATAACATAACAACATTATGGTTGGAGCCTTTTTTTTGACACAGAGTCTCATATCATGTAGCTCAGGTTGGCCTCAAATTTGTGATCTTCCAGCCTCAGCTTCCTGAGTGCTGGGATTCAGAAATTATATTTTATATGATCTGATTCTTTTCAAATTTCTCAATCTTGATAAAGATATTACTCATCTGGGCAAATGTTCATCTGCACATGAAAAGCATGTGTATTTTTCCACTGTTGGGTGAAATGTTCCATAGTCAATTAAATCATGTCAGTTGGTTATATTAGTTTTAAGTCCTTTATATCGCTACTGACTTTCTATTTATTCTACTAGTAAGGCATGAATATTGAAAATTTTGGGGCAGTATTATAATTGAGGAGTTGTCAATTTGTTTCAAATATTGGGTCTTTGTTATTAGGTTATTTGTATTATTTGTTTTTTTTTTTGGTCCAATCCTGGGCCTGAACTCTGAGCCTGGGCGCTGCCCCTCAGCTCTTCAGCTCAAGGCTAGCGCTCTACCACTGGAGCCAGGGCACCACTTCTGGCTTTTTTTTTTTTTTTTTTTGCTTATGGGTGCTGAGGAATCGAACCCAGGGCCTCAAGCATGTAAAGCAAGCGCTTTACCACTGAGTCACCTTCCCAGCCCCCTATTTGTGTTTTCTTAATGAGTTAACTCCTTTTTGTTGTTGTTGTTGTTGGTCATGGGGCTTGATCTCTGGGCCTGGGTGCTGTCCCTCAGCTCTTCAGCTCAAGGCTAGCGCTCTACCACTTGAACCACAGCACCACTTCCAGTTTTCTGAGTGGTTTATTGGAGATAAGAATCTTACAGAGTTTTCTGCCCCAGTGGGCTTTGAACTACAATCTGCAGTAGTTAGGATTACAGGTATGAGCCACTGGCGCTGGATTTTGAAATGACTCTTTTATTTTTTTTTTTAATTTATTTTTTTGGGTCCGGTCGTGGGCCTGAACTCTGGGCCTGGGTGCTGTCCCTCAGCTCTTTAGCTCAAGGCTAGTGCTCTACCACTTGAGCCACAATTCCACTTCCTGCTTTTTTTTCTGTTTATGTGGTGCTGAGGAAGCGAACCCAGGGCCTCATGCATGCAAGGCAAGCGCTGTACCACTGAGCCACCTTCCCAGCCCAAAAATGACTTTTTTTTTTTGGGTCCGGTTGTGGGGACTGAACTCTGGGCCTGGGCGCTGTCCCTCAGCTCTTCAGCTCAAGGCTAGCGCTCTACCACTTGAGTCACAGTGCCATTTCTGGCTTTTTTCTTTTTTGCTTATGTGATGCTGAGGAATCGAACCCAGGGCCTCAAGCATGCAAGGCAAGCGCTCTACCACTGAGCCACCTTCCCAGCCCATTTGAAATGACTTTTTTTTACCTTTGGTAATATTCTTTGCCATGAAGCCTACTTCTTTAGGATTACTGTAATCAATTTTACTCCTTTCCTTTTTTCTTTTCCTTCCTTTCTCTCCTTTCTTCCTCCTTTTTATTTACCTTTTTTTTCTTTTTCAGTTTTTTTTTTTTGAGACCACATCTTTCTATGTAGCTTGACTGGACTTAAACTCTTTTTTTGCGGGGGGGGCGGTTGTGAGGCCTGAACTCTGGGCTGGGGCGCTGTCCCTCAGCTCTTCAGCTCAAGGCTAGAGATCTACCACTTGAGCTACAGTGCCACTTCCGGCTTTTTTTCTTTTTGCTTATGTGGTGCTGAGGAATCGAACCCAGGGCCTCATGCATGCAAGGCAAGCGCTCTACCACTGAGCCACCTTCCCAGCCCCATGAACTTGAACTCTTTTTTTTGGGGGGGGGGTCTGGTCATGGGACTGTCCCTCAGCTCTTCAGCTCAAGGCTAGCGCTCTACCACTTGAGCCACAGAGCCACTTCCGGCTTTTTTCTTTCTGCTTATGTGGTGCTGAGGAATCCAGCACAGGGCCTCAGGCATGCAAGGCAAGCGCTCTACCACTGAGCCACCTTCCCAGCCCGGACTTGAACTCCTGAACTCAAGATTTTCCTTTTTTTTTTTTTTTGTCAGTCATGGGTCTTGAACCTATCAGGGCCTAGGTGCTGTCCCTGAACATTTTTGCTCAAGGCTGTACTCTACCACTGTGAGCCACAGCTTCACTTCTGCCTTTCTGATGGTTAACTGGAGATAAGAGTCTCATGTACTTTCCTGCTCCAGCTGGCTTTGAATTACAGTCCTGAGATCTCAGCCTCCTGAGTAGTGAAGATTACAGGTGAACCACCAGCACCTGGCGAGATATTCTCTCTCTCTCTCTGTCTGTCTCTCTCTCTCTCTCTTGTGCTCTTTCTCTCTCATGCTCTGTCTCTCTGTCTCTCTCTCTCTCTGTCTCTCTCTCTCTCTTTAGCTTCCGAAGTGCTTGGATTACAGACATGTTTTCCCATCTTTACTTTTATTTTATCCTGATACCAGGGCTTGAACTGAAGGCCCTGTGGCTCTTGCTTTGCTTCCTTGCTAACAGCTGGCACTCTACAACTTGAGCCACATCTCCAGCATGACATTTTGCTTGTTAATTAGAGTAGGGCATGAACAAAGTGGATGAATCAGGAAAGCCTGTGTTTAGTTCAAGGAATAATAAATTTTCCAGTGGATCTGAGGAAGAGAAAATGTGGAATCCACTTAAATTATTGCTAACTTCCTGTCAAACCAGACACATTATATGTTCCCTTAGTAGCCCTCAGTTCAATGCGCATCATCATCATCATCTTTTTTATTATCTATACTAGAAGCTTCTGAGGCATCATAAATGTCTCCTTGTTCCTTGACCCTGTCCATCCAACCTACAGATCACCTTTTAAATTAAGACTTTCTTTGTATTCCCAACTATCTCCATAGTCTTTGTGTCTGTGTGCTAGTACTAGGAATAGAACTCAGGGCTTAGCTTTTTTTTTTTTCTCAAGGCTGATGCTCTACCACTTGAGCCACACACCCCACTTCTGGCTTTTTTGTTGTTGGTGATTATGGGGTTTGAACACAGGAACTGGGTATTGTCCCTGAGCTCTTTTGCTCAAGGCTAGCTGGTTGTTGTGAGCATGGGCTTGAACTCAGGGCTTGGGTGTTGTCCCTGAGTTCTTTTGCTCAAGGCTAGCTCTCTACCACTTTGAGCTACAGTGACACTTCCAGTTGTCTAGTGGTTAATTGGAGATAGGAGTTTCACAGACATTCCTGGCTGGATTGGCTTTGAACCATGATACTCAGATCTCAGCCTCCTGAATATCTAGGATTATAAGTGTGAGCCTTTGAGGTTAGAGGCATGGTTCAGTTGGTAGAATGCTATCCAGTGAGTAAAAGCAACAGGTACAAAAAAGATTTTCTTGGATTTGTCTCCCAGGCTGGCTTTGAACCTCAATCTTTAGATTTTAGCCTCCTGAGTAGCTAGGATTATAAGTATGAGACACTACTGATACTTGACCAGGATAGTCTTAAGCCAATACCTACTTGCCCCTCTCTTGATCTTCTATTTTAACCTTCTTATTGCTCTCTGCATTTGTAGGGTCTTTTCTACTCTAGCTATGCTTCACACAGCAACTGGCTTTCTTTACCTCTAGGAATGTTGTGAAATTCGTGTTATGTACCACACACACATGTACACGCACACACATATGCACACACATACTTCTAGGGGAAAGTATGGACTTTCATCCAAGTTTAAGGGAGTAAAAGTCCACAAAACTTTAAGATCCATTGTCATGTATGTTTATTTCTGATGAAACAATTAGTGCTCATTTAATGTGTGACATGATTGGTGGACTACTAGACAAGAAGCCAGGAGGCCTACAGTCTAGTTCCAGGGCTGAAGCTTATTAGCTGCATGATCTGGGACAATGTTAGCAGCTCTGCACCTGTTTCTTCATCTGTAAGACAGAGAAACATTTCTTACACACTCCAAATGTTAGTACTTATTATTTACGAGCAGATTCATTCCACAGTTCATCTCTTCTCAGTCTCTTCTCCTGTGTTCCATTTTACTTGATAAATATTTACTCTCATGTGATATTCACTGAGCTTTTCTTTTTTAACAGAAAGTTAAATAAGATGCTGCAGCTTCTACTTTAGAAGTTTACCTACTATCTGGCAGACATATATGTAAATACAAAATTGCCATTCATTGTCAGACAGAGGCATGCAGAATTTGAAGGAGACTCTGGGTGAGGCACTGTCTATCTTTGGGAAAATTGGGGAGGAGTTGCAGAGAGGAAGAGAGGCAACAGCTGTGTTTTGAAAGATGAACAGAAGTTTCCAGGTGGAAAGGAAGAAAGGAAACCCTGGGTAAAGCTGGAGACATTACCGAGCAAAATATTGGTACAACAATGGGCAAATGAGTATAGTTTAAATGTATGTGTTGAGTGTTAGGGCTTTGAACTTACAGGGCGTAGCAGAAGGTAAGACTGGAAAGAGAGAGGGAGTCAGATTCTGAAGATTCTTCCACACAGCTACAAGAAGCTTCGACTCTATCTTATAGACAGTCAGCTGCTAGATTCTTGTAGGCCAAAACATGACAGGTTGATTTCTCTTTCAGAAAAATCATATTAGCAACAGAGGGAAGGATGGGTTAGAAGAGAGTAAGACAAATTTGAAAGTGATAAAGGCCTGACTATGCAAAGGGAATTGGAGTGTGTGTGGGAGGGAGATCATGTGTCCCTTTGAACCTACTCTATTCAATGTATCCAAGGAGTAGTCAAGTTAAAATGTCTGGTAGGAAGTTAGAAATAGCAAGTGAGAATTAGAAGTGTCAATGAGTGAAGCATGCAACTAGAGAAGTAAAGGAGCCCAGGGCTGAATTCTGGGAGATATCAGTATTTGAATTCAGGAAGAGGAAAGTCATTGAAAGGATGATTGAGTTTCAGGGAACTGTGTAGTGGAGACCGAAGGAAGAATGACAGAGAGCTATCTACTCCTTCAAGGTGGGGTGAAAAGGGAAGGAAAGAGGATGCTATTGAGTGGAGGAAACTTCTTGAATTTGTTATGTCTTCTAAACAAGAATGAATGAAAATTAGTTATAGGAGTAAAATGAGGATAATGCATGGAAGTAGGAAAGGGTAGGCCCTAATGCACACTCATAGAGTGTAGTCTCAGAAGGGAGGTAGGGTAGCCATGTTTTCAGAAAGGAGAGGAAATTAGAAAGTTTAATTTTTGCTTTAGAATCACTAAGGAGATTTGTTAAAGATATGTAAATAGTTGAGTCACACCTTGGAAGTTTTTGTTATAATTAGTCTGGGATGGTCCAGGACAAGGGGTTTGTTTTCAAAGCTTTACAAGTGATTAAAAGGTTGAGTATCACTGGTTTAATTTATAGGTAACTTTTCAGATTGGTGATACTGAGAATGAATTTAAGGAATGTCACACTTTATAATGTTTGTATGAATAGAGAGTGTCAAAGGTTTGGGATAGGTAAGGAATGGAGAAAGAAAAGAACTTAGAAGAGAAGGGAACTAATACAAACTCAATGATCTTCACTTTATACAGAAATGAAGCTCAGCCCTTCTTCTTAAAAAACAACAATATCTTCTGTAACAATCAAGCATTTTGTAGGTTGTTATCTAGTTCGTTTCCCCCACCCTATTTGTTTGCTATATTTCTTCCATTTTCACCAACTAAGAAAGAAAAAAGAGAAAGAAACCCAGTGATTGCACAACATAGACTGGATCTGGAAACTATTTATTTATCAGTCGAGATATTTATTTATCAGCTTGAACTCTGGGCCTAGGCACTGTCCCTGAGCTCTTTAGCTCAAGGCGAGCCCTCTACTACTTGAACCAAAGCATGAGTTCCAGTTTTCTGGTGGTTAATTGGAGATAAGTCTCATGGACTTTTCTGCCTGGGCTGGTTTTGAACCATGATCCTCAGATCTCTCCTGAGTAGCTAGGATTACAGGTGTGAGCCATCAGTGCCTGGCCTGAAAAAACTTTTTGAAGCACCAAGAATGGCCCTTCTAGGAAAGTGGGCACCTAGGGGGATGGAACTGTCCCTGCATTCATCAGCAGGGCTGCAAGAAGATGGTAACTGGGGCTTGACTTATGGGTATATTACAGTGATCACTCATACCTGGCAGGTGGCTGAAATTGCTAGTCATTCACATTGAAACACTTTGTGAAGCTTCTGTGTTTAAGCAGATGTACTAAGGAGTCTCCTTTCTTAGAGCAAGGTTTAAAAAAATGCCCTACTTTTCACCAGAGCAGAAGAGCACTGATCTTTGTGAAGTCTGATCTCCAGGGGCAGCTTTGTTCACAAGAAGCAGACATTCCTCTTTCTGTAGCCTGAATCTTCTCTTGGGGAAGGTCCAATGTCACTTCTTGAGATCTTTGGATCTTTCCTAGGAAACTAACCTTTCAAGGGTATGAGAGACCACTGCTTTGCCTGCCTATCTCTGCTGTAGGATCATGCTGGTGAGGAGTTGAAGAAGCATTAATGGAGGGCCTCGGTTTTTGGCTAGAAGCCTCCTTCACTAAACTAGACTCTTGAAAGAACTAGCCTCCCAGAAGGAAAGAAGCAAAGTTTGATTGAGAATTGACTGGGACATTATGGGTATGAGAAGAGGGTTCCTTCTAAAACCTCACTATTTCCTTTAATGTGAATGGAACTGGTACTTGAAAAAAATTAGGAAACGTCCATATATCTTCAAATCTAGGAGCTGTGCATTCTAAGTCCAATCTGTCCCCTTCCCATTGTCTTTTCAGGTTCCTGGTCTGCCTCCGTGACTATTGGTTGGCCCTCACTGGAAAGTCTTGTTTGGGTGTCATCTATCTCAGTGCTATCCTCCCTTCTAAAGATTAGGCTAGGATCTTTGGACCCTAGCACAGACACACAGGCCTTCTCTTTGGGTCTCTTGTTTCCTCACTCTATGAACTGAAAAGGTGTGAAATCCATCTGAAGGGTGAGGGGTAAGGGGTAAGGGGTAGTTCTGAGAACTGCTGGATAGGATAATGAAACAATTAGGTTTAATGCTAGGCATTTTCTGTCTTACCCAGTATGTTCATTGTAGAGATATAATTGAAAGCCCAGATTTCATCCTCAAAGAAGAGATGGAGCTTTTTCTAGTCTGATATCTCTCTCTTTCTCTCTTTCTTTTTCTCCCCCTTCCCCTCCTCTCCAGATCCTGGGGCTTGAACTCCCGGAGCTTCTACATTCTACCACTTGAGCCAAAGCTCCACTTCTGCCTTTTTTGGTAGTTTATTGGAGATAAGAGTCTGACTGATTTTCTAGCTCAGGTTGATTTATAACCATAATCCTCAGAACTCAGCCTCCTCAGTATAGCTAGGATTATGGACAGTAGCCATTAGTGCCCAGCTGCCTGATCTCTTTTAATCTGAAAGCCTTATTTGTGAACATCTAGACTTAGGCTTCAAGCTTTAGTCTACAGAATTATCTGTAATTCTGATGTTGGAAATTCTTTTTCTATTATTTGGATTCTTCCAACGTTTGTGAAACAAGCAAGCAGCATGTAAACATAATTTACACTGGATATACCACAATCAGGTGGTGCCATGGCAGCCCCAACACTGTGTCAAATTACATGCTTGCTGCCCAACACTCGAGGTATGCTCTGGCCAGGGCTGGGTATATCCATGTCCCCTTAACCTTTCTCCAGCTCTCTTGCCACTTGTTCTTCATATTCCCAGTTGTGATCACTGTCAGGACTCTCAATGCAGTCCAGTGCCTGGCTCACGAAAGACACAGGTGAATAAAGGCCTGCTCTGCATGCATGAACTGGGGTAACTGAAATGATGATAGCACATTGCATGCAGTCTTGGTGCTAAGTCATTAACTGACATGTAATATGGGAAGAGGAGATGAGGAGGAGAAAGGAAGTATTTAAGATTTTTCCATATTTGAACAATCATAATGTAGACAAAGACGTCTCTGTCTTCATTTTGAGATAGGTTAGAATACACAACCAAAAAGAGCAAGATTGAAACTTAGGAGAAAAAATATGATCAAGGAGGAGTAAAAATCTCCAACAATCGAGGAACAGAGACTGGAAGATTGATTTCTTCCCTGGATCCATCCATCCTTCCCTCTTTCCTTCCTTCCTTCTTTTTTTCCTTTCTTGTTTCTTTCTTTCCTCCTTTGTTCTTCCTTTCTTTTTCTTTTCTTCCACCCCTTTTTTCTCTCTCTCTCTCTCTTTTTTGCCCATCCTGGGGCTCAAACTCTGGGCCTAGGCACTGTCTTTGAGCTGCTTTTTGGGTCAAAGCTCCCACTCTACCATTTGAGCCACAGTGCCACTTCCCAATTTTTTTTTCTGTGATTAATTAGAGGTAAGAGTCTCATAGACTTTCCTGCCCAGGCTGTCTTCGAACCTTGATCCTCAGATCTCAGCCTCCTGAGTAGCTAGTATTACAGGTGTGTGCCATAGGAGCCCACTTTCATTTCTTAATTATAGGGTTGGGAGGATAGGGATCAGAATTTGGAAGCTGGAGGGTGTTGAGAGGGCCTTGCTCTGCTTAGAAGAGGTGTGTGAGGATGCTTTTGAAGTAATACTATTCCAGGTAAGTGGCAGGTTACACAGCAAATATACTAGTTGTGATATAATAATACTTCTCCTTTCACTCACTCCAAGGGGAACATGGACTTCCCACAGCCTGATTTTTATGGTGGAATCATCCTCGGTGGGTTCTTGACCATTTATTACCAGCAACTAGTTTCTTAGAGTGTTCCGAGACAGAGATGCCCTAAATGTTGGATATTTGGTGATAATTTACCATTCCTGCGTCCTATCCTCATCTATCTGGAACTCCTGGGGAGGGGAGCCCTGCGTGCTTGGGGTTAGCCTCCCCACCTCCCAACAATGCATTTTTGCTCTTGGAGAGAAGGCTCCCCTCTCCTCTGCCATCCGAACTCCCCGGTGGTCGTCCCCCCTCTGCTGTCCCCTCCCCCAACCCTGGGCAGGGTTCCCTTTGTAATTAATCCAGACACTCAAACCAGAGGGGAGGAAAAAAGTGTTAATGAGGGAGCGTCCCGTCTGACTGGGCCGCCGCGAGAGCATCGAGTAATTAAATTATTTTTGGAAGAGGGGGAGGGGGGCGGTGGTGGCAGCGTCAGGGAAATCCCTGCATTCACGGGAAGAGGGGCTTGCCTCTTGCCACTAATTAAAATCAGGGATGACCCTTCTCTCAGCTCTAGAGGGGGGGGGAACGTCAATCTTCCCACGTCTCAGATTCCATTGGATTTCGCATAGCTGGCTCTGCGGCCCTGAAGAAGAGCCTAAGGCCAGCCTGCGTGGTCTGGGAGCAACGTCCTCCACAGGGGCGTCCGTGAAGACACTCCAGGAGGGGTTGCAGGCTGGGCCAAGGCCAATAATCGAGGCAGCCCCCGGCCCGCCGTGCGGGGGGCCAGGGTCGCAGAACGGTACCGGTTCCCAGGATCAGGGAGGTCCACCCGGGCATCCCCAGGCGCAGGGGCTGGGGGAGAGGCGACTCCAGGAAGAGCCCGGCCGCAGACAATGGACGCGGCGGCGGGAGGGGCGGCGGCTGCACGGAACAGCCGGGAGGCGGCCCCGGGAGCGCGCGATTCCCCCGCCCCCGCGCCCCCCCCCCCCCCCCGCCGCCGGCTCGCGATCTGACTCCTCATCCTTGATTCCTTGATCTTTGGTCCCGCCATGGGAGCCTGAGCGTCCTCCAGTGTCCCCCGGCCCCCTGCCCCTGGGGCCTCGAGGGGGAAGAGGCCAGCGGCGTGGGACCGAGCGAGGGGTGAGCGGACTCGGGAGCCCCCCTCGACACCCCCCAGCGCCCGCGCCGCCCGTCCCGGAGCGCGGAGTTCGGAGCGACCCCGGAGCGCTGCGGATACAAAGGCGCCGGGCCGGGCCGAGCTGCGCGCCCGCCGCCGAGCCCACCCGGCAGTTCGCAGCGGCGGGTGAGTGCTGGGCCGCGGGGGCGCGGGGAAAGTTAGTTAAAAAAAAGAGAGAGAAGAGAAAAAAGGAGGAAGGAAGAAAGGAAAAGGGCAGCAGAAAAGGAAGGCAGTCATGCGAGGGGCCAGGGGTGCCCGGCCCTGGAACCAGCGGGGAGCCTTCTGGGGGGGAGGGGGCTCGAGACCACCCCTTTCCGGCCTGCTCTCCCACCGCACAGCGGAGTACCCCCAACTTCAGGGAGGGAAAGGGGTGCGTGGGGAAGGGGCGGAGCCCAGGCCTGGAGAGCCGGGGACTTTCCTGGGCCCGGGGCCCGAGCGGGGGGCCTTAATGATCCCTGGAGAGCCGGTGGAAGCCGGGGACTGGGAGCGTGCGCTGGAGGCGCGGGCGGCGGCGGTGGAAGGATCGAGTCTGGAGGTACTGGAATCCAGGTGTGTAAGGGTGCTTGCACACCGCAGGAGTGTGGGGAGGGCCGGGCAGGTATGCAGTAAGGGTGTGCAGTGGAGTCTTGAGAGCCGGCCGCAGATAGGAGAGGGTGTGTGTGTGTGTGTGAGTGTGAGTGAGAGTGTGCAGCCTGAGGTCGGGGCTGGCGGCGGGAGACCCCGGCACTGTGTATGGGGGTCCAGGGGACCGACCGGCGCTTACATCTCTCTCCGCTCCCATTTACTCCCACCGAGGGACTTGGGCTCTGCGTTAGTGAGTTTTAAAGGGTCGCTGGAGGATCAGTGTGCATGATTCTTTGTGTGTGTAAGGGTGTGTGTGTGTATGCACGCTTTGACGTGGTGAGTGTTCCTGCAGGTGGGCCCTGGGTTTGAATATGTAGGGTTTTTTTTTTTCTGTGCTTGAGTGTGTTTGGCCAGGGAGCAGGCTGACCACGCATTTGCTGTGTGTTGGACATATATATATATATTTTTTTTTTTTCAGGAGGTTTTGTGTGTGTGTGTGTGTTGGAAGACGGGGTTTATAGGAAGAAGGTGGATAGGTAATAAGAAAGGTGGTTTTATAACAGCAAAATGGGGTATGCATGGTTAGATGTGTATATGTGTGTGTGCGCGTGCATGTGTGTGCACATGCACACACATAGTGGAGAGGAGTGTGAGTGAATCTGTTCACGTATTGATGAGTGTCAGTGTTTGTGCGTGTGTCTGCCTTAGCTGGGGTGTGTATATCTGAGTGTGTGTTGGGGGTACTTCTTGTCTTTGCAGACAGAATTTCCTGGCAGAAAGCCCACAGGGAAGGCTGTCTGCGGATTCTGAGCCTTCTTGGATGGGCCCTGCCTGCGTTCAAGGATAGTGTCTTGAGTATCTGAGAATTACAGGTGGAAGGGAATGGGCTGTCCTAGGAGATGCCTGTTTGGGGAGATAAGCTTTTTCTAGAGGAAGGTATGTGTTGTGGGGAAAAGAAAATGGGGAGGTAGGGAGGGTGGGGATTGAAGGAATCAGAGAGACAAATAAGAGTAACTGTCCCCCATGTCAGAGGCTGGGAGATCTAGTGCCAGGAGGAGCAGCTTGCTAGGCTTCCCGCCCCTCAGGCCACACACACACACACACACACACACACACACACACACACACACACACACACACACACAGATCTCTTGGAAAACCATGGTGGTGGTTGCTACGTCAAAGCCCCTCAATTCAGCCTTCCCTATAGAGTCCTAAGGTTCATAAGTCTGGATTTTGATGTAGACTGGGGGCAAGAGGAAGAAGCACATCTGGAAGGATAAGACCCAGTAAACAACAGTAGGGTTAAGAAGTGACATGGATGTGTTTATTTGGGAGTTTGTGCAGTGTATCTGTGTGCTTTAACACATATTTTCTATTTTCCCTGGTGAGATGCACTGTTGGGCTGGAATTGGATATGAGGCCAGGGCTGAGCTGACCAGAGGACTGGCGTCTGTGTGTGAGAAATGGGGTCTGTATTTATCACCATAAAGTACATGAATCTCTTCCACAGCATCTACTTCCTTTCTCCTTTCTCTTGTGCATTCTTTTTGGAGAAGAAGGAGCTAGCCTTTTCCTTTAGAACACAAGGTTTGTTTCCCAGCTGCATGCTCTCAGTCATTTTCCTCTTCCTATTAGAGGTGAGGTGGAGACACCCGGTTTTAATAGTGGAAACTTCAGTTGCACATTAGGGTCTCTGGGCAATTGGAATTGGAATGTTAGTCTCAAATGGACAATTGGAATGTTCTCTTGTTAGCCCTCAGGGGTCTCGACCCTTCTTGAGGCCTGAGAATAAGAGTGGTTGGGGCTGGTTCAGAATGTTAGGACTAGGGATAGGAGTAGAATAAGAAAAGGTCAGGGTTTTTTTTTTTTTTTTTTTTAATGCATGATTCTCCCAAGCTGGACACTTATCTGATGTTAAGACTCCTCAGGGCTAGCAAGGCAGTGTGTCTAAGATGATGTACCCTGTTTCCCATGTATACACTCGTTGTATGCATGATATATTGTACTGGTGGGGCATTCCACAGAGGAGGAATTGTGGTCAGACAATAGGAAGTGTCATTTAAAAAAGTACTTCCAGATTGGGAACCAGTGGTCACATTGGCCCTCCTTCCCCATTGTCTTGCTCTTGCCTTCTATTTCCTCTAATTCTTCCAGAGCAGACCTCTGAGGCATATCTTCCTCTGCTTCATCAAATTCTTCTGCATCTTTTTATCTGCTCACCTGTGGGAAGAGATCTCATCCCTTCTGACTTTTAGGGACTGCTGTCTTCTTTGCTTGTCCTTCCCTCCACAGCTCTTCACCCTGTGAGGCAAAGGGAAAAGTCAGATGGAGATGGTTAGAATTAGGGCTTAATAGCAGTGAATCTTCAGGCAAGTTTCCTCAACCTCTGAGGTGGTTTAGCCTAGATGGAGCCCCTCCACCAGAAATCCTAGGTCTCCCCATAGGACTCCTCCTTCCCTCCTTTCAGTTTATTCTGACTCTGCTTCTTTCTAATTCTATGACCTCAGACAGAATAGATAACTTTTTGAAATCTACTTGTTAAATGCAGTTAATAGTAAACTTAGATTTATGAGGCTCAAATGAAATAATCTGGAGATAGCACATTGCTCAGTGCTCATTGCTCAGTGCTCAGCACAGGTTAGCTGAGATTCGAATTGATGGCTACGATAAGGGGAGACCTCTGAGCAGTGGGGCAGCAGAGCAAGTCTTCAGTGTTGCTCTTTTCTGGCAGACCATGCTAGGCATTGCTTACTATCTGCCAGGTGCTGTGGGAAGCACAGGGGATGGAGGGACGAATAAGATAGGCTTTCAGAGAAGAGATATGCCTTAACATGTTAATTTCCTGTAAACCAGTGAATGGTGTATGGAAGTGCGTACTGGGCACCACTGGAACATAGAGGAAGCATGCTTGGCCCTGGGGGGATGTGTGTGTGTCAGGGAAGGTTCCTAGAGATGTAGCTGGAGTTTTAAAAATTGAGGTGAAATTTACACAACCTGAGATTAACCATTGTACAGTGAATAATTCAGTGGCATAGAGTCCATGCACAATGTTGTACAACTATCTCTGTCTAGCTCAAAATCATTTTTACCAGGCCCCAAAGAATTTTGGACTTACTGAACTTTTATTTCCAATTTCCCCTGCTCAATCCCTGGCAAACACCAGTCTGTAACTGTTTGTATGGAGTATGAAATAACCACTTCTGGTTATTTCATATCAATGGAATCATAACATGTGACCTTTTGTGCCAGGCTTTCTCACTTAGCATAATGCTTTCAATTTTCATCCGGGTTTTAGCAAGATTCAGTACCCCATTCCTTTTTATGGCTGAGTAATATTCCCTTGTATGGATGTAGCATAGCTGATTTTAAAGGACAATTAGAAAGGCAAGGAGGGAACTGAGAAGGGGCCCTGCTGTTAGAGGGTGAGTATAAAGGAGAAGGCTGGAGCCTAGTGTTTGGTAAGGTTGGATCTTAAAGTTGGGCTTTGGCCTCAATTTCCCTGTCTATAAGACAAAGTTAATGATCCCTTTCCTTCCTTGTCCTATGGGGTTGATAGAGGTGGAGGTATGGGGGAGTAGAGAGTCTAGGATATTATTACTGCTTCTCAAGATCTTTTCTTTTTTCTTTATAATTTTCTCTTATCTTTCCTGCAGCTCCCAACTGTGTGCTTGCTCTATCCTGTGTGTTCCTCATCCCAGTGTGTACTCACCTTCCTGCTTTCCTTGCCATTAACTTCTTTGCCCGGTGAATTGACCAGAAATTTTTCCTCTTACCCTTTACAGGTGGGTAATCCTGTGCCTGATGAGATTTATGGCACCAGGCAAGGAAAGGCCTGGGGGTAAATCCTGTTCACGCGGTTCATGCGTTATCTATCCCCTTCTCTTCCCTGTCTTCTTGGTGTTCTCCCTTGGGCAGCCCTCTGTTACCTTAGTCTAGGAGAGTCTTTGCATTGGCTTCCTCCACTTTGCCGGTACAGAGTAGGAGGCCAAGGCCCCTCTGATGGGGCCCTGTGGAAATGAGGTGTTGTGGTGCTTGTCTGATGCCCCTGGCAAAGTTGGTAATTACAGTCAAGACAGCTGGGAATGGGGTTGGGAGGAGCAGGCTTAGAATCATCAGCTCAGAGGCTATCCTAGTAATCAGGGTGGGGAAGCGAGAGGGGAGATTGGGAAGAAGCTAGGGCTTGGGATGGGGTGGAAGCTTGGGGCTTGCCATTCACTCCACACACAGCTGGGCTGAGAGCCTAGTAGAGAGTAGGAGGTGATTGGACTCGAGGCCTAGTCTCACTATGAGGGGGCGGGAGGAGAGGAGATAGGCTGGGGGATCCAGGAACCCCTGAGGAAAGAAGCAGTGTGGGAGGAGGGGTTTTGGCTGTTCCCTCAGTACCTGGATGGAGTCCAAGTTAGGGAGGAGCCAACTCTTCACCCAAAGGTGATTCCATCTTATTCTGGGTGAGATCTTCTCACAGTGAAGTGGTGGGAATGAGAAGTGAAAGGGATTGACTGTTCTACCCCTAAAGGAGAAAGAGATGGGAACTTCATATTTACTGAGCATCTGTTATATGTTGGGCTCTCTGATATTTGAAAATAATTCCCTTTTAGCAGATAGGAAAACTAAGGTTTAGAGAAGGTAAGCAACTCATCAAATGTAACATAGCTCATTAAAAGGCTGTGTCAGGTTTATTTGACTTCAAAGTCTTCACCTTTTCCTGTTTTTTTCCCCCCATTTTTTTTGTCAGTTGTGGGGCTTGAACTTGGGACCTCAAGGAAGCCCTTGAGCTCTTTTTGCTCATGGCTAGCACTCTATCACTTTGAGCTACAGCTCCACTTCAACTTTTCTGGTGTTTTATTGGATATAAGAGTCTTTCAGATTTTCCTGCCTGGGCTGGCTTTGGATCGCAATCCTCAGATCTCAGCCTCCTGAGTAGCAAGGATTAGGTGTGAGCCACTAGTACCTGGCATTTGGCTTATTCTGTGTGTGTGTGTGTGTGTGTGTGTGTGTGTGTGTGTGTGTACTTGACCACTTGAGCATAGCTCTATTTCTAGTTGTTGTTATTGTTTTATTGTTGTTGTTGTTGTTGTTGTTTTGTAGTTAACTGAAGGTCAGAATCTCAAGGACTTTACTGCCTTGGGCTGACTTTGAACCTTGACCTTCAGCTTTCAGCTTCCAGAGTAGCTAGGATTAAGGTATAGGCCAATGATACCTGGCTTACCTTTCCCAATTTTCATTTCAATTACATCTATTGCTCATTGTTGCCTTTTTTTTTTCAGTCTTGTCAGTACCAGGTTTGAACCCAGGGCCTCCAGCTTGCTATACCCACACGATACCACTTGAGCTATGCCTCCAGCCTAGCTTTTTTTTTTTTGGGTCCGGTCATGGTGCCTGAACTCTGGGCCTGGGCACTGTCCCTCAGCTCTTCAGCTCAAGGCTAGTGCTCTACCACTTGAGCCGCAGCCCCACTTCTGGCTTTTTTTCTTTTTGCTTATGTGGTGCTGAAGAATTGAACCCAGGGCCTCATGCATGTGAGGCAAGCGCTCTACCACTGAGCCACCTTCCCAGCCCCTCCAGCCTAGCTTTTTGTTGGTTATTTTGGAGATGGAATCTTGAGGACTTTGCTGCTCTAGGTAGCTTCAAACCTCAGTCCTCCAGATTTTAGCCTCCTGAGTAGCTAGGATTATAGATTAGGAGTCATTAATGCCTGGATTTTCTTTGTCTTTTTAGTTTTGTTTTTGAGGCAGGATCTTACTGTATAGCCCAGGCTTGCCTGAAACTCATGATCCTCCTACCTCAGCCTATGAATACTGGGATTATAGGCTTGCATGCACCTTTCTACTCCCCCATCCTAAGTAGTTGTCTTTAATCTTGGGCATGAATAATTCCCTGTCCTCTAAATAGTGGACATGAATCCAAATAGCTAGGGAAATAGAGAAGCCTACCCCTGACTGTGGGAGTAAGATTGGGGGGTTCCCATGGAGGAGCCCCATCTATTCCAGGAAAAGTACTTGTCCAGTCTTTGGGCAAAAGTCTTTTTGGGGGCTTGTCCCTTTCTCCTGCTGGGCCACTGTTTGGGGTAAGAGTCATGGGAAGAGAGTAACTATGGGGTCTCATGATCCTAGGGGCCTGGCCCTCGTTCACTGTATGGTTTTCTTGCATCACCCTAACAGTATCCTTGAGACTCTGCTCTCACCAGTACCTGGCTTCCCCAGCCTGGCTAGAAACGAGAGTGACTTTTTTAGGGTAAGGGGATAGGGGGAGGTGTGAACAGGTGCTAAGTTTGAGGTGTGATGCAGTAACTTAAAAAACAACTGAGTGTGAGCAGAAACATATTATTTTGTCACCTGCTTTACTCTAGGAATGGAAGTGACAGATATAAGAGATGGGGGTGGCTCTGAAAATGCTCAAAAAGAGTGAAAACTTTGGTGGGATGGGGTTGGGTTGATTTTCAAGAGATTAGAGGCTGGTAGCTACTTGGGCTCTTCGGCTAACTCTGTTTCTTTGCTAAAAGTGGCTAATTGGAGGCCTGGGCTGAGGTGGGAGAAGATTTTATGGGGAAACTCAGGTCTGCCATCCTTACAGCCTGCCTATCCCCATCACAGTGTCCCATACCCGAGGCTCACTCTACTGCGTCTCCAGGCAGTCCTGACAGTGCCCCATATGTTGTTCCTCCCCCACAGTCTTTCCCCACGCCTCACTCTCCCCATCCACAGCCAGCCTAAGATTGGCCAATTTCCTCTTCCTAAATAGCTGCTTTCCACCTTCTGTGCCTTGAGGCAGGGACCCGGTGAGCTGGTTTTGAGGTCTTTTGGGGTCAGGGACTTTTAGGGCCTACATAGGACAGCAGGTAATGAGGATGGGAGGCTTTTGCTTGGCTTGTACAGGAGGATATCCTGTGGATCAGCACTGTTCACCCACTTCCCATTGTCGACCTTCCTTCTGTCTTCCTTCTTGCTGCTTCTGCAGCTCACCTCTTGGACAGGGAAGGGCCAGTCCTTTGCTTTAGTCAAGAGAGGGAGCAGCTTAAAGCCCTGTAGGTGGGGATTATGGGGCCTCCCCCAGGTGAAAATTAAATAGAACATCCAGACATCTAGAAGCCCTGATTACCTCCTCAGGTAATCAGGTAATCTCAGTGTTGTGTCCTGTCTCTTCTCTGGCCCCTCCTGGGACAGATGCCAAAGGGATTACTCACAGCTCCTCCTGGGCTCCAAGTCTGACTAAATGAGTCTGGGGGAGACTGGGGAAATGAGATGCTATGAACTGTGCGTGTATTTGTGTGTGTGCATGTGCTAGGTTGGGGGCAGGGAATTTCTGAGAGCTTGGATGGGGGTAGGGGTGCCAGAGAAAGCAGAGCAGGTCGCTACAGAACCTGCCTAGCCAGGGTGGGTGGAGCTGGGTGGGGCATGCAGGAGCCATTCCAGGTTTCAGAGGGGGAATGTAAGTGTAGGTAGATGTGGATGTGTGTTGGTATTTCAGGATGTCTGTAGATTTAGAGTGGGTACTCACTTTCCTTCCTTGCCTTAGACTAAGGGAAAGTCAGAAAGTAGATGTAGAAAAGCTAGAGCTTTCTTGCTCCTGTCCAGGTAGCATCAAGCTCAGGTATTCTGGCAGGAGCCAGTCCATGGACCCCTCCCCTGCAAGCTCCTGTACACTGATTGGATGGTGAGTTGCTCTGAGTGCAGAGATGCCTGGGTGGACCTGACATGGCCTCTCCCCTTCTATTCTGCCCAGTGAGGAAAGGATCCTGCCCCCACCCTGGGGCTGTGAGGATGGTGAGCTCATGTCTGGGCTGTCCTGGGAGAGTGCCTGGTTACCAGTGCGGGGGTGGGGCACCTGGTGCCAGCTCCTGTGCTCCCTGGGCCTGCCCTTTCCCACTCATCCCACTAAGATCAAACTGTTCTCTCTGGCCTCCTCAGCAGCACTGTCACCCAGGGCTACTGGGGTCTTTTAAGAGTAGGATAACTTCTTGATCCCGTTTGTGGTATGGGACTTAGTTACCTGTTGCTTGCGCTGTACCTTAGTTATTTTTGTGGTAGGAAAAACCCCATCATGGGCCTCATAGGATGGGTGGCTTGTCTATGCCCAAGGCTGGATGGATTCTTAGTCATGAAAGGGGGCTGGCTAAGTGTAGAAGCTTCCCTTTTTGGGGAAGGGGCACTTTAGTCTTACCTGCCTTGGCTTATACCTGTCTAGTCTCTGATCCTTTGTTACTGGTGAGACGAGGAGCTACAGTCTACAGATCTTCTCCTCTCCTGTCGTTAGTGTTAAAGATCCAGAGTCCAAGGGAGACTTACGTAGAACCCTGGTCCCATGCCAAGAAGAGCATGCCTTAAAACCAGTGTTAGTAAGATTTTTCTAACAACAGGAGGTCCAAATAGGCTACTGAGGGAACACTGGCCATGGACTGGCTATTTTCTTTCTCTAGACCTGACTTCTTTTCTTAAAAAAAAACAACTATAAAGTTTATCTCTAAGGCATCTTTCATCTTAGTGCTGGAACCTACTAAGAAGCAGGTAAGAAGAAGTTTCAGCACCTTCTCTTCTCTGGAAGCCATGTTATGTGTCTGCATGCCCCCCAAACCAAGAACCTCGAATTTCCTCCCTCCATCGTCTCCCAGGGCTGCCCGGATGGGGCACATCTATGAAGCTCAGAGAGTAGTGTGACAAAGAATAGAAACCAAGCCAGGGCCCTGAAGTGGTACCAGGAAGTCCGGGAATCTCAGCTGGGCCTCATGCTAGTTGTTCTTCTGACTTTGTGGTGCTTTGTCTGTGGGCAGATGTCTAGATCTTTGGATACCTTGCTGGGAGGTTGGACATCTGGCTTGCTTCTTGCCTCACATCTTCCCTCAAAGCTGGGGACCCAGCACTTTGAGCAGAACTTACATTGATATCCTTGAGCCTTGGGCTGTGAAGTGAAGATTAGGAGCCATAGGGTGGAGTGCTACTTCATGGGCTATAGTGTAGAAAGGGTGCAGGGCATATGCCTGAGCCAGACTGTTGCGTAGGAATTAGAGGTCCATGATGGGCCAGGGGTCCATTTCAGAAGGGCTTGAAGAGGTAAGTGTGCCCGTACCCATGTGCAGAGGGGGCCAGCCTTCCTTCGTCCCTCACTGGGGAGAGAACAAGGACCTGTCAGAGGAGAGCTTTTAGCTTCTTGTCCTCTTTTCCATCTCTTCCTTCCAAAATCAAACCTAGGAGTCACTAGGCCTGGTACTTCCTGCCCTGTCCTCTATCCATGTGAGGACCAGTCAGTGCTTTTTTAAGGTGTATTTTTGTGCTCTGTCTCTTTTTTGCCTTTTGTTCTCTGGCTGAGTCACCCTGGCTGTAACAGTAATTTCTCTTGGCCCCATCCTCATCATCCTCTGTCTCATTTCCCCAGCCCAGGCTTGAAGTGGCAGGGACTAGGCTGCCTGGCATGGGCCAAGGCTACGGCAGTGGTGAAAGGAGGTGACCACAGCCTCCTTCCTGCACCTTGTCATCCATGATCAACACACGACATGCATGGAGTGTCCGTGTCTGTGTTCAGGGCCTTGCTGCTTAAGCTGCTCCTGTGAGGAGAATGGGGAAGAGTCAGTCCATCCTGGCCTATATTTTGGCCACCTCTCTTGTCCCTCCTCTCCCAACTTGCACACATACCCCAGGGCTTTGCTCCCTCTGCCTCTTGCCAGGGTTTGAGTGTATTTTTTCCAGAGGCCTTCAATTGTTTCCTGAAGAAACCTGATCCATAGCTCAGACAAAAGCTGGGGCTGCTGGAGGAGAAACCCCATTCTTTCCTGCTCTGCCTCTATCCCCCCACCTCCATAACCTCCCTTGCTTTGGATGCTGGGTATGGGTTCCAGGACCTGGCTGCCATCACCTAGGCAACAGGGGGGTTTGGTTGCCACGGTGATCAATGTGGGAGAAACTGGGCAGCCAGGACAAAAGCCCCCACATTCCCCCTAGCCCTCCCCCCGCAGTCCCCTTGGGATGATACTGAGACACATTCCATTAATTTTATTTCTGAAAGGCCTTTGGAGGGGAGAAGGGTCTCCTTTTTGTGCTGGGCTCTCTCTTCCCTCCCTTTCTCCTCTCTGGCCTCCTTTTAACCCCACATAATCCATGGTTGGATTTGAAGCAGGAGGACTGAGCGTTTATGTCTTGGGGGACCAAGGGTGAGGGGAAAAGCAATGGGACGTTACTCCCTTTTTACAGCCTCCTACCCTTTGGCACACCCCCTCCCCCTAGCTCAGCACAACTCCCTGCCCTGTGCCAAGTCCGGACTTCTCTCTGGTCTCGTCATCCTTCTGACATTTCCACTTGTTGATCTCATCCAGTTATCCCCTCCCCCACTCTCTTCCCTGGGAACTCTGCCTACCCCCGCAGACCCTCCAAACTGATTCCTGAGACTGATTAAGTAAGGGGCGCTTCTGCCCCTCTTTGCTTATCCCGCATCCCTCCCTCCAGCCTCTCCAATGCTAAGATTTGTTCCCTGGGGTACTCCTAGGCACAGCAGTTGGGTTCATTTGTGGCTTATGTGTTGGGTAGGTAAAGAGGGAGAATATGTGTTTGTGTATTTAGGGCACCCTGGCTAGCAATGCAGGGTTTGTGTTGGGTCTTTAATAAGTAGCTGGGGAGGAAAGTAGAGAGTTCTAGGGTGAGCAGTTTAGAACAAAGAATTGGGAGGGGACTGGCACTCCGTCTGGCTTGAAATTTCTCTGTAGGGAAAACCAAGTGGCTTCAGCCTACCTCTGAGTGTGTTTGAAGTGGTAATTCTGGTTAGGATGTGTGCATGTGTTACTTCTTTATTTAGTGATACTAACAGCCAGATTTATTTATACCATCTCATTCCCCAGTTTCAGAAGAAGTGTCAGGGGATTGGGATATGAGCGATCCAGGAGCTAGAGCTTATTTAATTGCTTAACTGATTACTAGCTATGCAGTATATGAAAACACTTCTTTCACTCCCATGATCTTTAGCAATCTTCTAAAGGAGGTAGCATTCATTATCATCTCAGTTTTACTGAGGACTCTACCAGGTTACCAGCACAGAGAAGCTGAGAAACTTGCTTGTGGTCACACAGCTAGTCAATGGAAGAGTTAGGTTTTGAACCTAGATCTTTTTTTTTTTTTTTGTCATGGGCCTGAACTCTGGGCGCTGTCCCTTAGCTCTTTAGCTCAAGGCTAGCATTCTACCACTTGAGCCACAGCGCCACCTTGGCTTTTTTCCGCTTATGTGGTGCTGAGGAATCGAACCTAGGGACTCATTCCTGCAAAGCAAGTGCTCTACCACTGAGCCACCTTCTCAGCCCTTGAACTAGATTTTTGAGTGCTAATCTCAGCTCTTTTTGTTGTTGGCATTGGTAGATGTGGATATTCAGGGCAAGGAGATAGAGGAAGGGTACTAGAATCTGTATATGGTTCCTAAGCCATGGTATTCCTTTGCCCCTCTATTAAGCCCCCCCCCCCGCCCTAATAGGCTTGTTGGTTTTGAACTTCCTGGCAAAGTTAAAGTTTTTAAAAAGAGACTAGAAGGAATAGGTTGGAACCATATCAAAAGTGGTACAGGTATGATGTCTACGCCACATGGAGGAGTAAACCAGTAGGATGGGTTCTCAGCAGAGAAGGGTGAGGAAGAAGATTAAAATATATGAGGGAAGGGGGATTAGCAGGGTGAACATGGATCCTGTTTGTGGCCATGGGCTTTAGAGCATTTTAGAGTGTGGTTGAGGTCTGTCTTTCCCTAAGTATGTCTATCATACACTTGATTTGAAATCAGAATATTGACAGACATACTGGCCCGTGCATGGATTGCCTCTGGATGACTGTTGGAAGAGAAGTGAATGGATTTCCCATGGCTTTTATCTCCCTTGCAGTCACAGTTTCCATGACAGTCAGATAGGTATATTCATTTACTAAGGGGTAGCAGTTGCAAATATGTTCCACTCATACCATTTATTCTCAGATTGCTGATGATTTAGAGTTGTAGGAGAAAAGGTAGCTATACAAAGCCGGTCCATTTTAGCCCTTCACATAACCTGTCAGTGCATTTGATTTTGTCAGAACCCTTCTTGACTGTTCTGGCCTCTTGTTCCTCTGGTCTCAAATTAATCTCTTTACTTGCTCCTTTTCCTCTGGACACATGTGTATTTGCTTATGTATTTCTTTCCTAAGGTCACACTGTTTATTTCCATGCTCCTAAACATTGTCCACACTCCCAGCTCAGGCTCTCCTGAGTCCTTGGATGCCCAGCTTCCCACTGCCTTAACAGCCATAAGTTTTGTATGTGGGAAACAGAACTCATTATTCTCTGCCTGACTCTTGCTCATTCTTCCCAAACTTACTTAGAACTCAACCATCTTCTTTGCTCAAGGATTCTCTTTTTTGTTGGGGGTGGGGGGTGGGGAGGAGGACTACTTGAGTTTGAACTCAAGACCTTCTGCTTTGCTAGGCAAGCATTCCATTGCTTGAGCCATGCCCCTGGCCCTTATTGCCTTGTGTGTGTGTGTGTGTGTGTGTGTGTGTGTGTGCGTGTGCGTGTGCGTGCGTGTGCGGACATGTGAGGGAGGAGGGAGGGAGGGAGGCACGCGGGCATTCTACTATTTGAGCTATACTTCCAGCTCCCCTTTTGTGTTTTTAAGTTAATTTTCAGATAAGTCTTTAATTTTTGGCCTATATCTAGCCTCAGACCATGATTCTCCTACCTTGGCCTTCACACCTAGCTTACTTGTTGAGATTGGGTCTGCTAATTTTTGCCTAGGCTGATGTCAAATCTTTGTCTTTCCAATCTGCCTCCCGACGCTGGGATAACAGGCACACACCATTGCCCAACTGGCCAGGCAGTCTTTCTGGCTACCTCTCTCCCCCTAGACAACCTTCTTCAGGTCCTGTTGATTCTATTGCTAACATAGTATCTCCAACATGATCATCTCTCACTTTTTCTGTGCCTTTACCCCTAGCCAAGTTTTCACTTCCATAGTATGTCCTTACTTATCTCTGTTTCTACTTGTATCTCTTTCCAGTCCATACCGACATAGCTAAAGTAGGCTTCCCATTGTCTTAGAATACAACCTGAGTTCTTCACTTGACCCCTGGTTGTTGATCTCCTTCCTCTCCTCTGCTGAGAACCCATCCTACTGGGAAGTTAACTCCTCCATGTGGCTTAGACATCGCACCTGTACCACTTTTGATGTGGTTCCAACCTATTCCTTCTAGTCTCTTAAAACCTTCTGCTTCTACCTCCTTCTCCTGTTCCTCATTTCTGGCTCTACTATCTTTCTGTGGCATTTCTATGGTTCTACTGTTCAGGGATTTTCTTTCCTTTCTTAGGTCTCCGCTCAGTTGTCATTTTCTCAGAGTTTCCAGAGTGTTCAGTTTAAAGTAGCTCTGCATAATTGTCTCAGTTTCCTGTTCTTTTCCTGCCATCACACTGACATGGTTGTTTACATTTATCTGCTTATCCATTGTGGACCGGGCCTAGCAAACTGTGGGGTTCATAGAAGAAGGCGCCTTATAAAGGCTTGATGCATCGACTCTTCATAAAGTTTTGAATGAGGTTGGAAGTGAGTGTCCAGTGCCTGGCCATGACTATTCGTAGAGTTGGGGTCAGAGAGGAAGGTAACATTGAGTGCTAGAGTAGTTGGGGCTTCTAGGAACAGGGGAGGCTGGGCTTTGAAGGATGATGAGTGGGCCTTGGGGAGAGGAGGAGGGATCATCCTCCCCTGTAGAGGTAGAAGGTGAGTGTGGATGAAGTAGCCAAATAGACTCACGTCTTTGTTATTCTAGGACTTTGGGCCTTTTGAAAATTGTTTTTACTTGTCTTTTACTCCTACCTTACTGTACTATCAGTATTCCCTTCCTAACCTCCTATCCCCTAGCATACATGCACGTGCTTATGGGGGTGGGGCAAGCTTGTCTCTGAACCTCTGTTTTTTGTGTTTTTTTTTTTTTGGTGGCGTGGGGGCATGGGGGAGAATGGTGGAGGTGTGTGTGGGGGGTCCAGGACGGGTCATTCTGAGCAGTCTTTCTGTTCTGGGAGCCCTTGCTGATTTTCCGCCAGTTCCTGAGCCCTGAGTACATTGCAGGTAAGAAGGTTCCTAGCAGGCAGGGCATTGGACAGAGCAGGGACCTGAGCAGTAGTATTTGCAGGCAGTAGGTAGACTCACTTGAACTTCCTTGGGCTGTCATTTGGAATGGGCTTCCTCTCTATCCTTACCCACAGGGAGCTTAAGCCCCCCTGACCAGCTGCTTCCTCTCCTCAGGATCGTCGCTTGATTTTCTCTGAGATAAGCCTACCCGTCCAGCAAAATAGAGTCCCTCAAGGTGACAGTTGACTTCCTAAAGGTGCCTCTTGGCCTGAAGAAGCCGGTGTTGAAGGAGGTGGCTGTGGGGCCCCCCAAGAGGCCCCAGCCTGCGGCCCTGGAGCGCTACAAGGCAAGGCGTTCAGACGCCATGGACACCGAGTCTCAGTACTCGGGCTATTCTTACAAGTCGGGCCACTCCCGCAGCTCCCGCAAGCACAGGTGGGCGTGACCCAGGTGATGGGTATGTGTGTGGGGGTGTTGAGGCCAATTTGAGAGGTGGGTACAGGTTGAGATGGTGGGGTAGGATGATGTTGAAAAGAACCTGACCTTCTTCTTGACTTTCTGTGCTTGTTCCTCTCAATTCTTGCTGCAGGGACCGCCGGGACAGACATCGCTCTAAGAGTCGAGATGGGAGCCGTGGGGACAAGTCAGTGACAATCCAGGCTCCAGGAGAGCCCCTGCTGGACAACGAGTCTACTCGGGGAGATGAGCGAGTAAGCATCAGGGAGATGATGGGTCTACACTAGGCATTTTCAGAGTGTGGGGGGGAGAGTCTCCTTGGGCAGGAGGTATCTTGTTATGCTTACGTTGATTTAGTCACCTAGGTTAGGACCTTGTTTGCAGTGGAATTCAGGGAATTTCAGTGGAGACCTTCTGGGGCCAGCAGCCTCTTCCTTATCTTGAGAGGCAGGGTGGTTGGACTGTGTAATGAGAATTGCCCTGGGCTCCTCTGAAGCTGATGCCAGCCAGTTAGGCTGGTTGAGAATCTGGAGTAGGAGTATAGTGGGGTGGTAGATGGGTCCTGGGGCATCTGGGTGACTGAGTTTTCCTTAAGCCTTCAGGTGTGTGCACTTGGGTGTCCTCTGCTGCTCACCTGTGGAATAACATCATTTGGGGCCTAAGGAAAGTTGATGTGGGAAGAGTAGCTGGAACAAGTAGACAGAAGTGAGGTTAAGCTGATGGAGAGATTGAGGAGAGAGTTTCCTAGGACAGGGAGAGAAGGTTGTTTTCAATCATGATCTTTGGCCGATTGCACTCTCCTGGTAGGAAGGATGGTGGACAGAACATATTCCCAGAATACTGCAGGGACAGGATTTGAGATGACACTGGTTCCCTTCTCCTTTTTCTGGAGAGGAGATTCTTAGTTCCTTATTCCTTTTTTAAAAAAATTGTTATTATAAAGGTGATAGGTAATGAGTAGTTTCATTTTGGACAATATCATTCCTTCTCTCTCTCTTTCTTCCAGCCTTTCCTTCTCCACAAATTGTATAGTTCATTTTCAACATAGGCCATTCTTTTTTTTCCTTCCAAAATGAAAATCCATGTACATTGATATTGGGAATTCCTGGTCATGGGAGTAGATCAGTAGCCTGAGGGAGATATTCTCTCCTTCCCTAGGACCTTCTCCCAGGGACCTGGCCTTCTGAGTTCTTTTTATTTATTTATTTTGCAGGTCCTAGGACTTGAACTTGGGACCCAGGCACTGTCCCTTAGCTTTTTTGCTTGAGGCTAGAGCTATAGCACTTGAACTACAGCTCTATTTCCGGCTTTTTGGTGGTTAATTGGAGATAAACATCTCATGGATTTATTTGACCAGGCTGGCTTCAAACAGCAATTTTCAGATCTCAGGTTCCTGAGTAGATAGGATTACAAGTGTGAACCACCTGGCCCTCCTGGGTTCTTATTTATTTGTTTCTGTAGTACTAGGGTTTGAACTTAGAGCCTTGTACTTGCTTGGTTTGCTTGATTGGCTGGCATTCTCTATCCCTTGAGTCATGCCTTCAGCTCTATTAAAATTTTTTTTTTTGCTGGGTGCCAGAGGCTCATTCCTGTAATCCTGGCTGCTTAGGAGGTTGAGATCTGAGGATCGTGGTTCCAAGCCAGCCCAGGCAGGAAAAGTCCATGAGACTCTTATCTCCAATTAACCACCAGAAAACCAGAAATGGTGCTGTGGCTCAAGTGGTAGAGTACTAGCCTTGAGCTGAAGAACTGAGGGACAGGCCCAGGCCCAGAGTTCCATGACCAAAAAAAAAATTATAAAGTTGTTCAGAGAGGCTACAGTCAGATGACTTTTTGGATAATGTTACCCCTTTCCTCACTCTCAACCAGTTTTTCCCTCTCATCTCCATCCACAAGCTGTATAGTTTGTCAGCCCTGTTTTTTGCTGGTTATTTTGGACATGGTGTCCAAGGACTTTCTGCTCAGGCTGGCTTTGAACTTCAGTCCTCTAGATCTCAGCCTCCTGAGTGGCTAGGCTTACAGGTGTGTGCCATTGGTACTTGGCTAACTTTTTTTGGAGGGGGAGGGGTGGAGGATAGTTGGAACTCATGTCCTTGAACTGGCAAGGCAGGTACTTTAACCAGTGAATGTGCTGTGCCTCTGTGCCTCCTGGGTTCTTGAACTGCCTGACCTAAGATATCATGAGCTCACCTGTTATTGGGAGGGATTCCTAAGCCAATGACCCTTGAGAGAGTTGGCAATATGTCACTCTCTATGAGAGAGTTGGGATTATAGGAGGAGATCCAGCACAACCACTTTCTTCTCCCATCTTTGGGAGAAGAGATTCTTCAGGCTCCTGAATCACTGGTCCTGCCAGGCAATCTCTTACATTTCCTACCTCCAGTGTCTCATTTTTTTTTTTTTTTTTGTTGGTCGTGGGGCCTGAAGTCTGGGCCTGGGTGTTGTCTCTCAGCTCTTCAGCTCAAGGCTAGTACTCTACCACTTGAGCCACAGCGCCAGTTCCAGCTTTTTCTGCTTATGTGGTGCTGAGGAATCAAACCCAGGGCCTCATGCATGCAAGGCAAGCACTCTACCACTGAGCACCTTCCCAGCCCCAATGTCTCAGTCTTGTAGACAGAATCTTGATATCAGGACAATTCCATATGTCCTGGCTTTCCCAGGAGTGAAGGTTGTGGACACTGAAGGTCTTCTCTGTGGGATGGCCTTCAGCCATGGCAGAGAAACAATTTGAGCAGACCACACTCTTAAGAGTACATGGGAACCTTGTGTTCCACCCTCCTGCTCCCAGACCCTATGTGCTGTGGGAACTCAGATTGCCCAGCAGGGCTCACTTCGCAGGTAAACATATGATCTCAAGTCTCCACTGTTCCTCATGCCCTGCCCTACTTATTTACCCCCCCTCCCCACACCATTTCCCCTGATGTCCTATTTTGTGAGGTCACCCTGCATCCGAAACCTGCAGTAGCTCTCCAAGGGAATGGCAGCCTGAAGGATAGGTACTTACTGCTTAGCCTGGCTTTGAGTTCTGGCCTGCATAAGCCCTACCTTGCTGCTTTTGGCTTCACTGTCCTGACCTCCCAGTATCCAGCTTTTGCACTTGCACCCCAGCTCATGAAGCTCTGTGCTGTGTTCTCCCCCTTTGGCTTCATCTGGAGTGCTGTTAGGTTAGTGCTTTTAGAATGTCAATGTTTTGTTATGCTATTTTTTTTTTTTTTTGAACTCGGGTTGGGTGCTGTCCTTGAGTTTTTCTGCACAAGGGTAGCTCTCAACCACATTGAGTCACAGCTCTACTTCCAGTTTTCTGGCGATTAACCGGAGATAAAAGTCTCATGGACTTTCTTGCCTGGGCTGGCTTTGAACCACGATCCTCAGATCTCAGCCTCCTGAGTAGCTAGGATTGCAGGTGTGAGCCACCAGTGCCCACCTAGAATGTAAGTGCTTGCCCAGCTAGAATATCAGTGTTTGAGTAATTCATGGAGATCTGATTGAAATGCAGATTTGGATTTAATAAATATGGAGTGGGCCTGCATTTCTAACAGGCTCTCAGATGATGGGAGGGTACATTTGAATAGCCAGCCCTTCAGCCCTTTAAAATAATTTAATTCTGAAAGTCTCAATCTTGGGTGAATATTAGAATCATCTGGAGAGCTCTTTTTAAAAAATTTTATTCTGCATAATTGGCATCCTTTCCAAGCTCCCTGGGTGATATGAATGTGTGCAGGTGGGGCTGAAAATCATTAATTCAGTCCAGCTTGCTGCCAGGGGTCAGCTCAGGTCCCATGATTCCCTGGAAGCCTGCATGTTTTGTCTGGTGAGTCTGCCCTTAGATCTCTGTCACTAAAGGAGCAACTCCCTTGACATTTGTCCTGTGCCCTCTTTTCCAAGGGTCATTGCTACTTGTGTGGTCTTTATGTTTGTGATTCTTGTACAGCTCCCTAAGGGCCTCTGTCTCAGATGTCCATGTATGCAGAGGCTGGACTTGGGCACAGAGCATAGCTCAATAAATAGAGAATTGCATATTTGTTGGTACTTCTTTCTGCCTTCTCCTTTCCCTTGTGTTCTGTCTTCTGTCCCTTCCTCTTCCCTTTTCCTGTTCTCATACTCTCCATCACCTTGTGGTCCCTTCCTTCCTGTAGGATGACAACTGGGGGGAAACAACAACAGTAGTCACAGGCACCTCTGAGCACAGCATCTCCCACGATGACCTCACACGCATCGCCAAGGACATGGAAGACAGTGTCCCTTTGGACTGCTCTCGTCACCTGGGTGTGGCAGCAGGGGCCACTCTGGCCTTGCTCTCTTTCCTCACGCCACTGGCTTTTCTGCTGCTGCCTCCACTACTGTGGCGGGAGGAGCTGGAGCCATGCGGGACAGCCTGCGAGGGCCTCTTCATCTCTGTGGCCTTCAAGCTGCTTATCCTGCTGCTGGGCAGCTGGGCTCTGTTCTTCCGCCGGCCCAAGGCCTCACTGCCACGTGTATTTGTGTTACGTGCCCTGCTCATGGTGCTCGTCTTCCTGCTGGTTGTCTCCTACTGGCTCTTCTATGGTGTTCGCATCTTGGATGCCCGAGAACGCAGTTACCAGGGCGTGGTGCAGTTTGCTGTGTCGCTGGTAGATGCTCTGCTCTTTGTGCATTACCTGGCCGTGGTCCTGCTAGAGCTGCGCCAGCTCCAGCCCCAGTTCACGCTCAAGGTCGTGCGCTCTACTGATGGTGCCAGCCGCTTCTACAATGTTGGCCATCTCAGGTATGGGTGCCTGGGGCAGGAAAGGGGTTTGTGGGTACGGTGTAATGGGACTAGAGGTGATGGGCTGGCAGGGCTGGGTGGTTGAGTACTTTGCACATAGTAGGTTTTCAACCATGTTTGCCACTTAATAAGAAGGTCAGGGTAGGCTCCTAATGGGGACTTGAGTTGGGAGTGAACATACAATTAGATACTGGGAATCTTAGAGGAGAATGAGCAAAAGGAGGAAGTTGGGAGCTTGAACCTGGTCTTTTCTAGCTTTTTCTTGGAGACAACAGCTTCTTGTGTGAATAGATTGAGTGTCCATGAGCTGGCGAGAGGAGGGACCCTCAGAGGAAGAACTGAGGAAAAGTCAGCTCTCAATATACTTTTGAGCTGGTTGCCTTATGCTCTGCCCAGTCTTTGTTCTGAGTTTAAAATGGTTCCTCTTGGGTCTTGTCAAGACTTGAAACAATGCTAGTAGAGGGTGAGGGGGATCCTTAGCTGGGACTCAGGTCCAATATCTTTCCCCCTTGGGCTTCTGTAGGATAGGAAAAGACTAGCAGGCCCAGCCCTGGAAAAGGTTGGGAGCCTGGTAAGTAGACCTCAGGCTTGAGCCAGGCTTCCTGGAAGCAGCTTGTCCCATCATGTGTCCTCTCCAGCCCTGCCAACCTGCCCTGATGTGTCCCTCCGATGCACCCCTTGTCTGTCCCTTCTCCCTCCCCCTCCTACCGTCTTCCCCCACAGCATCCAGCGCGTGGCAGTATGGATCCTGGAGAAGTATTACCATGACTTCCCTGTCTACAACCCTGCCCTCCTCAACCTGCCCAAGTCCGTCCTGGCCAAGAAAGTGTCTGGCTTCAAGGTGTATTCTCTCGGAGAGGGTGAGCGGCCCTGCTCCTCCGCCCCTCCTGGCCTCTTCCCATGCAGGACTCCAAGCTATTTTCTCTTTGGCTCTCACCCTTTTCCCCTTGCTATTTCCTTTTTTCCAGCCTATGTCCCAGCCCCTCTGTTCTGTCATTTCCTTTGACTTCAGGTGGCTGGTCTTAGCTGCTGATCTTACTACTGTCCCTTTTTGCTATGGTGTGTCCCTGGATCTGGCTCCTCTGTGTCTTATCACCCCTGGTCTCTGCCTTTTGGCTCTGTGAGCTGCAGAACCTCCTGAATTCAGGGGGAATATGTGCAGGACTCCTGCCCTTTCAACTCCTGGTTGCTTTCCTGTGGCCTCTCCCACTGGTGGCCAGGAGGACTGGGATTGGGAGGTACTGCTGGGTGGTGGGAATAGCTACCTCTGGACAGGTCAGGTTCTGTCTCCAGAGCTACTGGAGAAGAAAGAGAGGCCACTCTCTGATGTGACCATTCCCTCTGTCCTGCTCCTGTGCAGAAAACAGCACCAATAATTCCACTGGCCAGTCTCGGGCTGTGATTGCGGCTGCAGCCCGGAGACGAGACAACAGTCACAATGAGTACTACTATGAAGAGGCAGAGCATGAACGCAGGGTGCGCAAGCGGAGGGCCAGGTGAGTCCCTGAGGGAGTGGAGGTGTGGGCGTGGGGTGGGATGGGATGTCTGTGGAATGAACTAGGGAGAGGAAGCTCAAAAGACTCCTGTGACTGCTAGAAATAGATAAGCACAGATGATATGGGATGCATGTTCATTTCTCAGTTCTGCTATGACGGATTACCATAGACTCAGCAGCTGTAAACCAACACACATTTATTATCTCCCCGTTCCATGAGTCAGGTTCAGGCTTGTTGGGCCATCTTCCTGCACCTTTCATACTGGAATCAAGACAACTCTTACTAGAGCCTAGACTGTTCTTCTAGGAAAAGAATTACTTCCTTATCATTGTCACTCCACAGACAGTTTCCAGAGGGACTTTGACTCATTTCATTAGTCTAGTTGTCTCAGAAATTGCCCTGGTTGCAAGGAAATCAGTGATGGCTCTTACTCTTTGGGCATCTGCCCTTTAAATCACTGCCATTCTTGACAAGTGGTGTGGGTGGCTCTTTCTTACCCCTATTAATTTGTTTATAACTAGCAGAAACCTTTTTCCTTTAGCTTACCTGAGACAAAAAGATCTTTTCACAAAGAACTTGGTTAAGAAACTTAAGAAAAATGAGAACAAACAGAATTTGTTGATGTACACAGTTCAAACATACTTAACTCTGAGCCACATGCTCTAAGCTCACTGAAGCAGGTCCTAGGTTTTAGGATTTCTGGATACTAGTCTGCAGGTCTCCTGTCACCTCAGGCTTTTAGGCCAGGTGGCCTTTGCTTTGTTTTTGGATTTCCAGTCTGGAGAATTACATTACATTACTCACCTTTGTTGTCATAGATTTCTTACCCTCTGCCATAGTCCCTGCCTTTACCTCACCTGCTATAGTACTTGATTTTCTTAATATCTGTATGTATTGCACAAATTTAGAGTTGGATTGTGTGGTCTATGTTTTTAGTGTGAATTAGTTTCTTATTTCTTTTTCTTTTTTTTTTTGGGTCCGGTCGTGGGGCCTGAACTCTGGGCCTGGGCACTGTCCCTCAGCTCTTCAGCTCAAGGCTAGCGCTCTACCACTTGAGCCACAGCGCCACTTCCAGCTTTTTTCTTTTTGCTTATGTGGTACTGAGGAATCGAACCCAGGGCCTCATGCATGCAAGGCAAGCACTCTACCACTGAGCCACCTTCCCAGCCCCAGTTTCTTATTTCTTCTCCCCTAACATTATGCTCTCTGCACATCACACTTTGTTCATCCTACCACTGCTCATTACTTCATAGAACCTCTAAGACCCTACCCAGTATTGGAATTATAGTCACCTTCTATTCCCCCCGCCCCCCCAGCTTTTTTGTCAGTTGTAGGGTTTGAACTCAAGGCTTGGACACTGTCCCTGTGCTCTTTTTTTTTTTTTTTCCCCCTCAAGGCTAATGCTCTGCCACTTTGAGCCACAACTCCACTCCCAGTTTTCTGTTGGTTAAGAGTGCTTGCCTTAGGCTGGGTATGTGGCTTAGTGGTAGAGTGTGTTCCTAGCATGCGTGACCCTGGGTTCTATTCCTCAGTACCACATAAACAGAAAAGGCTGGAAGTAGTGCTGTGGCTCAAATGGTGGAGTGCTACCCTTGAGCAAAAGAAGCTCAGGGACAGTGCCCAGGCCCTGAGTTCAAGCCCCAGGGATGGCCAAAAAAAAAACAAAAAAGTCTCAGGCTTTTCCTTCCTGGACTTTCTTTGAACCATGATCCTCAAATCTAAGCCTCTTGAGTGTCAAGGATTACAGGCGTGAGCCACCAGTGCCCAGCTTTCCCCCATTTTTGATGGAGAAATTGTGGTGTTAATGTTTTAATTTTCAAGTCTCTTGCTCTTTTTGCTGCTTGGGCTGCAGCAGTCAGAGTGGATGGAGAGTTCGAGGTGAGACGTTGGTCTCTGGTCCAGACTCCTTCTATCCCCCAGGCTCGTGGTGGCAGTGGAAGAGGCCTTCACTCACATTAAGCGGCTGCAAGAGGAGGAGCAGAAGAACCCCAGGGAAGTGATGGATCCCCGAGAGGCAGCCCAGGCTATCTTTGCATCCATGGCCCGTGCCATGCAGAAATACCTTCGGACCACCAAGCAGCAGCCTTACCACACCATGGAGAGCATCCTGCAGCACCTGGAATTCTGCATTACACACGACATGACGCCCAAGGTAGGCTCCAAGCTCCCAGCACCTTTTTTCTTGCCCCAGCTTCTGGTTCCTTCTACCTTCACTTTCCTTTGTTCTCTGATATCTTCCTCACTTTCTGTCCCTCTCTTTCTTTCATTTCTGCCTCTTTCTTGTAATCTCCTTCCTTATCCCAATCCCATCAACACCCTGTTTGCATGAAGTGAAGTTATAGATGAGACACAGGAGAGCCCTGAATTATCTGAAGGATGACTGAGACCTGTTACTCATCTTCATAAGGATGCTGGAATTTCCATATCTAAGGTGCCATTTTTAACTCCTTGGCCTCTTCACATTCACCAGATGGTCTTTGGTTGGGCTTATGTTTAGCCATTGCCTGCTCACTCCTCAGCCTGCTTTCCAGAATGGCTTTCCCTGAGCCATCCTTGGTGAACAGGTGACTAGAGATGCTGCACGTTAATTTGCTTCTCCATCCCCCATTTCTCTCCTAGTGCAGATCTGCAAGGCCCCAGTCATACAAGCCATATGGGTAGGAAGGCAGAAAGGAAGAATGAGGAAAATTTTTCCCAAGTCATAGTCTGGTTTAAGCAGAAGAGTAGAGGATGGGGGTCAGGGGAGCTGAGTTCCAATCCTAAGTGAAAAGAGTTCCACATCACTTCTGTGGTGCCATTATCCTCATCTGTGTAGCAAGGGTTGGAAACTGGTGAACTCAGTAGGTACCAGTTCATAGGCATATAGTGAGACTGGAGATAGGTTGGTTGTCTTTGGAAGTTTTAGACCTTCATCACAGAGTTGAAGGACAGTGGGTGGATGCTAGAGACTCCTAAGCAGTACCTTTTCCTCCCCTCAGGCCTTCCTAGAGCGGTACCTGGCAGCTGGACCCACCATCCAGTACCACAAAGAACGCTGGCTTGCCAAACAGTGGACATTGGTGAGCGAGGAGCCAGTGACCAATGGGCTTAAAGATGGCATCGTTTTCCTCTTAAAACGCCAAGACTTCAGCCTGGTGGTCAGCACTAAGAAGGTGCCATTCTTCAAACTCTCCGAGGAATTTGTGGATCCCAAGTCGCACAAATTTGTCATGAGGCTGCAGTCAGAGACCTCAGTGTGATTGTGCAACAGCAGAAGAGTGGGAGACTCTGGGGGCTCCTGAGGGGTGGGAGGGGCTTAGTTCTCAGGCCCAGCCACATTCCTGCCTCCCTTCTTCCTCCTCTTGCTTCTTTTCTTTCTTTTTTTTTTTTTACTTGAATTAACTTACCCTTCACCTTCCCGTCTTCCTTATTTTACTCCATGTGAACCTGGAGAGGCCGTTTTGCTGGTTCATTCTGGAGGGGCCATTCTGTCCCCCACTTTTTATCACTCCAGACCCTGTAATATCTGTGCCTCTCTTTTCCCCAGACTTTCCTCAGATGGCAGTCCCTTCTGAAAGGGCACAGGACCTTCCTGATTGTACCTTCCTGTCTTGAGGCCCTATTCACACATCCAAGTCCTTGTAAAAATTCTCTCCAGTAGTCCCTGCCAGGGTTTCTTTGGGGGTGGGGGGTGGAGATGGGGGCTCAGATCTGACTCTAGAGAGCCAAAGTGCCAAACTCCTCTAGGCCAGCCGCTGCTGTGCTGCCCACCCTCTCACCCTGCTCATCACTCCAGAGTTAGGAATTCCCCTGCAGTGCTATTTGCCTCCAGCTGTTAGAAACCCCTTTCCTCATCCCCACATATTAGAGCAAAGAAAGACCTGAACTTAATGTGGAAATATCCACCTGCCTCATCTACCATTCTGGTTTGTATGGTCCCCTGTGATCATAGGCAAACTGAGGCGGAAACCCTCTGACCACTTTACCAGGGCTGAGTTATGTCTTTCCTGAATAGCTCCTGTGTGGAGGGGCAGGATAGATCCCTGAGGTCTGAGATACTCTAGTCACTGACCCCTGCTGTTTGAATCTGCCCTGACCTTCATTCCCACCCTTGCCAGTGACAGATGGCATATAGACTCCTGTATAGACCTGGTTATGTGCAGACTCCGACTAGCCCTGTAGTCTTAGATGTTTCCTTTCCTGCACTAGTTAGTCCAGTCCTGCTGACCTCCAGCTCTGGAGACCTGTTGCCTCATCTCTGTGGGGGAGGGGTCAACAGCTCCTCCTCATCCCCTGCCTTAAATCCAGTTCTTTGCCTCAGGGGTCTCTTTACCTTGGCCTTCTAGGGTCCCCTCTTCTTCTCTCCCTGCCTGGTTCTCTGGGCTCTATTGGGATGAGGGACCAGAATTTCTGCCTTTTGTGGGTATTTAGCTCCTTACTCTGTTTTAGCTTCGATAGCCTTTGCACCAAATCTGAATGCTCCAGAGTTTCAATCTCATTTTTGAGCAAAATTCAATGGTCTTATAATAAATATTTTCAGAGTAAATGTGAGCCTTTAAATCAGTCCCCTTTGAATTATGTCATTTTTGCCACAGAGAGTAGAAGTAGGAAACACCCACATACATCCTGCCAGGATCCATGTGTAGGACCACTCCATGGCTGGGATGCCCTGGGCCACTTCTTTCGATAACTCCTAATGCCCCTGTCTGTGTCTTTCTTTTCCCTGAAATATATTCCATCCCTTGTGCTACAAAGCACACCCTGAGATAAGATGCCTGTTACAATCTCAGTGGAGAGACTTCTCTGAAGTGATAGCTCTGGGGGTTGAAGGAGCCTAGTGATTAGGTTCTTTTACTATTCTTTCCAAAAAATCCTTTCTACCCACCACCAACGGAGGGGCTCATCTGCCAGTGCCTAACTTGTTCTTACAAGAAGAAGCTGACTTACGTAGGGCCTCAAGATTTGTCTAGGGCTGGGATATGGGTCCCTACATAGGCCTATGTGAGATCTATCCTCTCATGGAGGTCATGGAAGGTCTCTTTTCTCCAAAAATCAGCTTTCAGAGGAATTCCTTTTGGGTCACATAAATACCTCACTATCCTGGAAAACAGGGCCTGGATGGTGATTGGGGCCATTGCCTTTTGTGGGCAGGAGTGGGATATGGTGTGGTTTGAGGTATGGGTTGGGGTGGGCAGAAAAAGTATTTGGAATCTTACTTGCTACCCTAGCTTAGGGTCTGAGGAGTGTTTATTTTAAGAACCTGCAATGTTTTTAATCACTGTGAGTTTTTCATTCCTTTTTCCTAAAGCAAAAATAATTCCCCTCCCCTGCCTCACCTTTCTTGTCTAAGCACTAAGGGCTGTGACTAAGAATGATAGCATTTTGGTCCTTTGTGTCAGAACTGTGGTATCTTTGTCTCCTTTGATTACAATTATTATTATTATTTTTTTTTAAAGAAAACGTCTAGTGTATGGCTGTGTGTGTGTCCTTTTGCTTCTCCAGTAAGGGAAGTTGTCTCCATGCTGTGAACTGTTCTCTGGTGGGCAGCTGACTCAGTCCCTCTGAGCAGTTTCCCTACTCAGTTTGCTTGATTTTCTTATTCTTTCTGCTTTGGGGATATGAGTACCTACTCCCCCTGTCTCCTTCACCACCACCACAGGATGCTTTGTTGAGCATCTCTAGTGTTCTTGTTACTATGACTACATAGTATCCTAGCTCATTCCTAGCACATCTACTCAGCCTTTTCTTTCATTTCCTTGGAGCGCTTGCCCCACTTCCTTCCATACCAGGACACGGTGCCTCAGTTCTTCACCTACCTCGCCATTCTATCACTGTCCATGCCAATCCCTTTCTCTTAGTGTTTGTGACCTCTGTGTATTCTTATTTATGTCCCTCTAGTCTCATTTTCCTTCCTCTTCCACTCCATTTCAGTGCTTCATTTCCCACTTCCCAGCCCACCTCAGCATTCCTACCACAAACCCTGATCCAACACCAGCAATGAGACATCAGAATTCCTGGAAACTTCTCAACTGAAACACAGGATTTATGCAGATGAGCTCACTTGCCCCTTTGTGGCAGTCTCTTTTCTCTTTCCTCTGCTCTCCCTGCAGGGCAGTATCTGCTGATGGATTCAGTCCTGGTGTGTGATCCTTGTGATTTGTTTTGTGTGTAAAAGGAAAGGGGCTTTTTTTAGTCCCCTCCGAGTGAGATTGTAAATGTAGATTTTTTTTTCCCACTGTTGGATCTAGATGTTTTTCTTTCTTTTTTTTCTTTTCACTTTTTTGGGGGGTGGGGTTTACAGAGCTGAGACCTTGTGCATGCATGTAGAAAATTGTAAAATGTAAATTTTTTTTAATATATAAAAAGCTTGTTTTTACAGTTTGCAGTGGATTAAACATTATGGCAATTTTAAGGATTTTTTCTTAAACATAGGAACTAAAACTGTACAAATTTTTTTTTATATATATAAAATAAAGACATTTGACTTTTGTGGGGGCATGCTGTTGGTTTTCTTTTTTCAGAATAGATTCTGTTCTTTGTTAGGGAATAAGTGGACAGTAGGGGGCGGTGTGAACTCGCCATTGCTTCCCAGGCATGGGGCTGTGGTGTATGGCAAGGGAAAATGGAAAGGAAGGGTGCTTGTTCTCAGCCTTGATTCCTCCAAAGAGAAAGACTGGTGCTTCATCCACTTCCTGGGCTGGTTGGCAGGATAAGGAAGAAAGAGATTACTTTTAGGTATGTCCTCCAGAACAAGCTTGTGTGTTCCTTGTCTCTGGATGAGGGGTAGGAATGGAGTTTCCAAAAAGCAGAAGACACCATAGGATTTTCAGGAAATAGTTTGTTGGTCGCTGTAGTCAGTAGTGATAGCTCCTTATATTTCATGTGTAAAAACCTCCAACATGCATCTCTTATTTTTATAGGAGTCTAGCTTTGTTGCTCAGACTACCCTCCAGCTCCTGGGTTCCAGTGATCCTCCTGCCTCAGCCCCCTGAGAGTGCTTTGAACTACAAGTACCCACTGTGTGCCCAGTTTATCTCTTATTTCTGAAGGTATAGACCTTGTTCAGTTGTCATTGTTCTGTTAAAGATAGCACTAAAATTACTATCAAGAGATCAGGGACCTCTGCCAAGTATGGTGGTTTACATTGTAATTCTAGCAATTGGAAAGCAGAGGCAGGAGGATCAGTCAACTTAGTTCCAGGCTGCACAGTATTTGTTTACCAGCATTGTGAAGATAAGCTCTGGGTGATCCCAAGGTTGGGTGGGGAGGGGTTTGAGTCCCCAGAGGCTGGTAACATAATTTCTGAGATTAGGTTCTTCTATGTATTCCTGGATGTATACCAGTTCCTCATGTGGAGTTGGTGTTCAATAAAGAAATGTTTGGATGCATAATGGATTGAGCTAACAATACAATAGGGACATAAAGATAGAATCATATACCTTTCTCCTTTTGCATATACTCGTCTTTCTCATGTGAAAATAACCAAAAATACTTCTCTTGGAACTGTGTGTCTATGCTCATAGTTTCATTTGGTGTTTTCAGTTCATTTCAGAGTCAACTTTTGGCTTACTGTTGATCAAATTTCTACCATGGCATGCCCTTGAAATTACTCTTGCATTATATAATAAGTGACTTTGGGCTGTGTCTGTGTGTCTGTGTATTTCATGCCTGTAATCCTAGTGACTCAGAGACAGAAATTTGAGGATTACAGTTTGAAGCCGGCCCAGGCAGGACACTCCTGAGACTCTTTTTCCCTAGAGCTTAGTACTGTACCCAGGGCCCTGCACTTACCAGGTACTCTTCCGCCGAGCTAAATCCCCAACCCTGTCCTGAGACTAACCACCAATTAACCACCAAAAAGCAAAGCTAGAAGTGGAGCTGTGGCCCAAGGGTTAGAGTACCAGCCTTGAGTGGAAAAAGCTAAGGGACAGTATTTAGGCCTTGAGTTTAAGCCCCAGTACCACATACACACAAGTGATTTGGGGTATAGTAATTCTTAGTTAAGTGTCAATGCTGTGCCCAGCCTGGTTCTAAATGTTGTTTGATAAGGGTACTGCATATGGCCCTGCCATCACTGAGATAGTCCTTGTGGACCTTTGCTCCTGGTCCCAGGAGCAAATAGACTTAAAGCCAGTTCTCAATATGGTCAATGGGACCATGTTTTTTTTTTTTTTGGGGGGGGGGGGGGGGTTACATGAAAATAAAAGTGACCAACTATTTGCAGTGTAAAAATGGGTATTTGTGCTTTTAGCTGAAAAGGTACATTTTCCATTGAAGTATTTCACATATCACTGAAACAGAGACTTGGCTTAGTGGATTGCCAGGATCATTTTGAGACTTCCTTGTTCCCTTTAATACATGGTTATCCAGGCTTTGACTTTGAATGCAGCTGCAGGAGGACAAGGGGACTCAGGGGCTGGGTGAATTGACATAAAGATCTTAGACTCAATCCTTAGTGATTTATGTGATATATAGTTTTTGAGGAGTCAATTTAATGGTTTCTATACAACTGAATCCAATTGCATTTTGTTAGTTTAAGCAAGTGATGAAAATGCTTTCCAATGGCTAGGAGGGGTGGGGTGGGTAAAGCTAGCCCTTGGAAAAACACTGCAGCATTTGTGCACAGGTGGTGGTGAAAGATGCTGTAGAGACAGTAAAAGACTATCCTGCCCCCATAGTAGAAAGATCTTAGAGAATATCACCCCTATCCAGCTTCCCAATTTTCTTCAAGCCAAAATGGGGGGCATTTCTCTTATTACAAAGGGTAGGACAAAGACATCCTAGTTGTTCATATTAATAAATGCCATATGTAAGAGTAGAATGGTTGGAGAAAGTTCTACTTTTTAGTTGGAAGGGTATGTGAGGGGGCTGGAGGTATAGAAAAAAGTCTCTGTGCATGACACTCAATTTGCCTGTGAACCTATAACTCTTTTTAAAAAGTAAAGTCTATTTAAAAACCAAACAAAATACCAAGGACAACAATACTCAAGTCTAGAGATAGATTTAGTAATAAAAATGCTAGTAGCTATTGTACTTCTGATTCCAGGAAGGAGAGGGAGAGGGAAGAAAGGAAAGAGGTCTAGACATAAAATCTAGTAATAAGAATGCTAGTACTTGTGATTCCAGGAGAGGGGAGAGAGGAGAAGGGAGAGTGAGAGGGAGAGATATGTATTCTATTTCCCCTGGATTCCTTAAACTGTTGCTGTGGAGGCTGAAAATCTGACAAAAACAACTGAAGAGGAAAAGGAGGGTCTAGTGGTCCAATACCACAAGAGCTGAACATTTGCATGAGCAGATTGAAATATGTCAGGAAACAGGTGGTTTAACTTAGTGGTGGCTTTTGCTCCTTATACATTCTGGTTAATATTAGTTCTCTGATTTTAGATCTGTGATTTTAGGGTGGGGTAGACTGAGATATGTTTTACTTTGATGAAGGATACCTGTTGAAGGTTTGTTTTAGGCTAGTTTACTTCTACCCAGCATAGTACCTCTGACAGAAAATGACTCCAGTTGAACAAGAAAGCAGACAAAGCTAACCCTGGACATCGCATTTTTAAGGGCTGGTATGAAAGCCAGTACTTTGAGTTTGGAGCATAGTAAAGAATTGGACACTTAGGGAATTTGCTTTCTGGGATTGAAATGTTCAGGTTGTTGTCAGTTTGAAGCATGTCTGTTTCCTAGAACAGCTTCTGGAGTCTTAACTATGGCAAATATGCATATCACTTCAGGATCTTCTAAAAATGCAGATTCTGATTCAACAACTTGAACTTCTTCACCTCTAGTAAGTGTTGGATATCTTAGTTTGAGCTACCAGAACAAATGTTGGGTGACCTAAACAACAGAAATTTCTCACAGTTCTGGGGACAAAACAAATCCATGGTAAGAGTGACAGCATGGTTGACATCTCAGGAAGACTCTTCTGGGACAGTGATGGCTACCTTCTTGCTGTGTCCTCACTAATTACTGGTGGCAGGTGAGGAGAGAGAAGCTTTGATATCTCTTCTTACAAGGGCATTAATATCATGAGGGCCCCACTCCCATAATGGAGCCTGTGATTACCTCTCAGGTAACTAAATTAGGTTGGGCTTGAACATAGGCATTTGGGGAGAACACAGTTCAGTTTATGACATCATGTGCTGCTGTTGCTGCTACTGTCCTGCACACCAGGCTCTGAGTAGCATGCCCTAAAAGAAGCTTTGTATACATTCAAAATTTATCGGGCCCAAATATACCTTACTCCTTAAGATACTTGATGCAAGGGATCAAAATTGTTATGCAATCTAAACTTCATGATATAACAAATAGCTTAATAAGGTCACTAATGCTCATGTTAAAGAGTTGCACATTTGTATTAAATTGTGATTTTTATAAGCCTCTCAAATGATACCTTGTCTGATGACCTCATGTGTGGTGTTTTGGAAAGGGCTGTTCAGTGGACCTCTTAACTGATCCAAGAAGAGATTTCGGTGATTCAAACTACACTCAAACTGGTCAAACATTATCACAAAGGACTCAGTAAAACAGAAGATTACTGTAATAGATTGCCTTTGGCCAGAATTTGCTTGCCAATAGGACCAATTAGAACAGAAGAAATTTAGGTATTCTGCTATGTTGGAATGTACCAAATGAGATGCCTCAGTGTATATATTTTCATTGATTGCTGTGAATATAGGGGAAAAATGAAACTAGAAGTATCTTTTGGGGATGGTTTTTTAATTCTTTTGAGACAGTCTCATTTAGGGCTCTGGGATATGCAGAGCCAGGCCCATGTGTTTTCTTCTATAGTGGTTCATAGGGGACTCCCTGTGAGGTCATAGTTGGAGGAATTCTTGTGTATGCTGGACCTGTTCAGACCCAGTTTTGTACCCTCCACTTCTGTTTTACAATGGATTGTTGCCAGGCACATTCCATTTTATTCTTGAGGGTTCAAACAACATCTAGTGATGATGAGCAGTTTATATTGCATGATACTTTAGTGTCTCATTCCATCTTTACTTACCAGTTCTCAGAAGTAAGCTGGGAACTGCTCTGCTTTCTTCTTCTTTTCCCTTCCCTTCTCCTTCCCCTCCCCTCTACCTTTTCCTTCCCTCTTCCCCTCCCCCACCTCCTCCCTTCTCCTCACTTCCTATCTCCTCTTCCAGTCCTGTTTTCTTCCCCACCCTCCTCTCCCCTTTCTTCTGATCTCTCCTCCCATCTCTTGCCAAGAAAGGGTTTAGCCCACAAGACAGTGGTAAGAGATTAGAAACAAATATCTGAGGGAGAATTTTCAGGAAGGATTCATCTCTTCTTTGAAGCTTGGGAAGGCCTTTAATCCAGCCAGCAGTACCAGCCAGCTATAAGACACTTGAGAGTCTCACCTGAAATGCTATGTTTACATTTTTATATAACTTGCCCTCTTTCCACATGCATGGCCTTTTAGTTTTTAAACTAAGCTTGTTGAGACTGAACAGAAAATAAGCTGTTTTTTTTTTTTCTTTTTTGTTGGTCATAGGGCTTGAACTCTGGGCCTGGGTGAAGTCCCTCAGCTCTTCAGCTCAAGGCTAGTGCTCTACCACTTGAGCCATAGCACCACTTCCCATTTTCTGATGGTTAGTTGGAGATTAGTCTCACAGACTTTCCTGCCTGGGCTGTCTTTGAACTGCGACCCTCAGATTTCAGCCTCCTGAGTAGCTAGGATTACAAATGTGAGCCACTGGCACCTGGCTTCAGCTGGGGTTTTAAAGCTTTCTATTATCCTCAATTTAGATACTTCCCAGCCTTTGGAGCTGCTTGTTAATGGTAGTAGCATGGGGCGGTTAGGGGTGGGGTGGGGATTGTTGTTACAGTCCATCCTGTTTCCATAGTAGACAACTTCCACTTCCTCTGTATTTTCTAACGTTCTATACAGAAATAGTTTGAACAACTTTAAACTCCCCCCCTATAGCCTTCCCTGCTTTTTAAAAATTTTCTTACGAATGGGTTTCATAATGTCCTTTTCATGTTTTTTTTATTTACATGTGTATGCAGTATTCTTTGGTTGAATTAGCTCCCCTCTTCTTATCTACCTCCCCCTACCCACATCCTGTTGGTTGTGCCCTCAGTAGTTTTCCTTTATGTTCATGCCTTTTTTTTTTGACCTAGATTCTGTATAAGATAGAAAACACATAGTATTACTTACCTAAGTCTGGCTTACTTTGTTTAATATGATTATCTCCAGCTCTATCCATTCTGCAGATGATATGAGGGACAGGAGAGGGTAGTGGGAGGCACATATTATCTAAGTACATTGTATACATATATGAAATCTAGTATGAAGCACAATTTATTTAGAAAGGGATAGAAAAAAAAAGGTCCATAGAAGCAGGGTGCCGGTAGCTAACACCTGTAATCCTAGCTTCTCAGGAGGCTGAGATCTGAGGATTATGGTTTGAAGCCAGCCTGGGCAGGAAGCTCTGTGAGAATCTTATCTCCAATTAGCTATACAAAAAGGCTGGAAGGGCTGGGAAGGTGGCTCAGTGGTAGAGTGCTTGTCTTGCATGCCTGAGGCCCTGGGTTCGATTCCTCAGCACCACATAAACCAAAAGAAAAAAGCCGGAAGTGGTGCTGTGGCTCAAGTGGTAGAGCGCTAGCCTTGAGCTGAAGAGCTGAGGGACAGTGCCCAGGCCCAGAGTTCAGGCCCCCGACCGGACCCAAAAAAACAAAAAGGCTGGAAGTGGCGCTGTACTCAGAGACAGGGCCCAGGCCTGGAGTTCAAGCCCCAGGATGGGGAGAAAAAAAAAGTCCACAGGTATGTTCAAATTCAATATCTTGATTCTGATGGAGGTTTCCTGGGTATATACATGCATCTCATATTTCATCAGATATTTGAGAATATGTGTGAAAAGTTTGCTATACAAAATCATCTTTTATAGGTTAACAACTTATACAAAATTTAGCTTTTAGCTCTTTTTCTGTATCTATCATGGCACAGGATCATGGTGAAAAAGAACCCCATGTGGGAGCTTTGAAACCGCAAGCTCTGCCTCCACATCTGTGTTGGGGAGAGTGGAGACAGACTGACCCGGGCAGCTAAGGTGGTGGAGCAGCTCACAGGGAAGACCCCAGTGCTTTCCAAAATTAGATACTGTCAGATCCTTTGGCATCAGGAGCAATGAAAAGATTGCTGTCCACTGCATGGTCTGTGGGGCTAAGGCAGAAGAAATCCTGGAGAAAGGTCTGAAGGTACGGGAATATGAATTAAGAAAAAACAACTTCTCAGATTTTGGGATCCAGGAACACATCGATCTGTGCATCAAATATGACCCAAGCATTGGTATCTACGGGCTGGACTTCTATGTAGTGCTGAGTAGGTCAGGATTCAGCATTGTAGACAAGAAGTGCAGGACAAACACAGAATCAGCAAAGAGGAGGCCATGTGCTGGTTCCAGAAGAAATGTGATGGGATCATCCTACCTGACAAATCCCCATTTCTATGCAAAGGCCAATAAAATATTGTCAGTGAAATTAAAAAAAATGTAGCTTTTAAGGAAAAAAACCCAGAATACTGAGGTCAGATACGCTGATGTATACTTATAGTCCCAGCTACTCACAAAGCACAGAGAGGAGGACTGTGGTTTGAGATCAACCAAGGTAAAAAACAGCAAGATCTTTTCTCAAAAGCAAGCTAGGTGTGATGGTACATGCCTTGTGGTCCTATCTATTTAGAAAGTAGAAATAGTAGGATTGTGTTCTGAAGCTGGCTTGGGCAAAAATTTGAGATTTTATTTGAAAAACAAAAAGCAAGTGGACTGGAGGTATGAGTAAAATGGTAGACTGCTTGCTAGCAAGACGACCCTGAGTTCAATCCTCAATGCAACCTGAAAAAAAGAAAGAAAAAGAATACTAGCATTGGGACCTTTTGAAGTTATTGAACTGACATTTAGGGCACATGGAAGGGGGTGGCCCATGTCAAGCTTCAACGCTTCAAAATGAGGAATAACTGTGTAATAAATACTCTTGGCAAGAATAGAATGAGCTGTCCAATAAGTGTTTCCTAATGTTGTGAAGCTAGGCTGGGTAAGTACCCATTTGTGATGTAGAAGCATCTGGTTATTGAGTGGCATTTTTATTAGACTGTCCTGAAAGACTTTCTGATACTGTGTTAGCAAATTGGTCATCAGGTGACTGATTGTCTTTTACTTGAGGTTGCTAGGCAGATGATCTATCATTTACATCTCAATCCTTCTCTCACTTTAAAAAAAATGCGTGTTAAACTGGAAATGGGCATGAGGGTCGTGGGGCCTGAACTCTGGGCCTGGGCGCTGTCCCTCAGCTCTTTAGCTCAAGGCTAGCACTCTACCACTTGAACCACAGCACCACTTCTGGCTTTTTTCTTTTTGCTTATGTGGTGCTGAGGAATTGAACCCAGGGCCTCAAGCATGCAAGGCAAGTGCTCTACCACTGAGCCACCTTCCCAGCCCCATGAGGGAATCTTTGTAGAGTAATAAAATGATTAAAAAAATTAGGGCCATGGTGGTAGTTATACAATTCTGTAAATTTACTAAGAATCATTGAACTTTTACTTAAGTAAAATGGATGAATTTTATAATATGTAAATTTTATCTTAATAGATCTAGTTTTTATAATATTTTTAAAGCCCATAACTGATTTTAACTATTTATTTATTTAGTCTGTTGTGGGGCTTGAACTCTGGGCCTGGGCACTATCCCTCAGCTCTTCAGCTCAAGGTTAGCATTCTACCACTTGAGCTACAGTGCCACTTCTGGTTTTCTGAATGGTTTATTGGAGATAAGAGTCTCACGGACTTTCCTATCTGGGCTGGCTTTGAACCGTAATCCTCAGATCTCAGCCTTCTGAGTATCTAGGATTACAGGCCTGAGCCACTGGTGCCTGACCTGAGATTCTTTTAACATACTAGATAGCTAAGTAAGAGATAAGTGTAATTCATAGAAAATGATCTAGAACATATTGAAAGACTGAACACTTTAACAAATGGATATGAATTGCCTCTGAAGCTGCTGCCCTAGTCTTTTAAAACTGTTTAATTTAAAAATATTTATTTAATCGATTTAATTTTAATATTAATGTTTTATGGTACATAGTTCTATGAATTTGCAAATGTATACAGCAAATGTATACAATTAAGTATAGAAAATTCCCTCAGATTAAAAAGTTTCTTTGTGGAATGGGTATAATGGTATAAACCTGTAATCCTAGCATTTAGAAGGCTGAAGTAGGAGGATTTCTATTTCCAGGCCAGGTTGGGCTACATAGCAATTCTCTATCTCAAAATTAGCACCAGTTTGCACTCAACCATTTTCCCAGTCCTCAAACCTTGATGACACTTTGTCCCTATATTTTTGCCTTTTTAAGGCTTTCATATAATTGATACATTTTAAGAAGACTTGTCAAATTCAACATAGCAATTTTAATTTTTGAATTATAAAAACAATGGCTATTTGTGGGTTGTGAGGATTTCCCTGCTGGCGCTTAGTTAACTGGAGAAGGGGGAAGCTGTCATACCCAGGATCAGTCTAATTTCAATCACACTCAGGCTCACAGGCTTTCAGAGTCATTTAGCCCACATCTCAACTGAAATATGAAGAAACAGATTCAGAAGAGAAAAGTGAATCTCAAATTTGCATAACTTGTTACCAAGCTATTACAGCACTCCATTTCCCAAGAGGCAGCCTCAGTATGTTTTTTAATGCTATATGTCATGATTTTTTTTTTTTTTTTTTGGTCAGTCATGGGGCTTGAACTCAGGGTCTGGGTGCTGTCCCTGGGCTTTTACACTCAAGGCTAGTGCTCTACTACTTTGAGCCACATTGCCACTTTCAGTTTTCTGGTAGTTAATTGGAGATAAGTCTTATGGCCTTTCCTGCCTGGGCTGGCTTCAAACTGTGATGCTTAGATCTCAGCCTCCTGAGTAGCTAGGATTATAGGCGTGAACCACTGGCACTTGTCTTGTGTCATGACTCTTATTATTTGACTTTGAATTCTTTTTGTGTTTTGTCTGCCACATCCCTGGTTGCTAATGATTCAAAGTGTATTTGGTTTATCTCACTAGGACATGGAAAAGAGTGATTTTGGAGTTATTGAGTTATCATTCCCAATTCTTTGCATATTAAAACCATAAATTCATTACTATTATTTGGTGGGTATTCATTCTGGTTAAGGCAAAGTACCCAAGAGAAATATAGCATCTTCCAGAATCAAGTCTTTTAAAAAAGGTAACAAATAGAAAGACCCTTAGGTATCATTTGAGGTGATTCTGAAGCATCATTTTGCATTCCCTACAGTCTCCACCTGAAGTAGTTTAGTAGAGGGATAAGAAAAAGGACGTGAATATTTATGCTACCTCCTCTAAGGAATTATTATTTTCATTCTTGCTGAAAGACTTCTTCTAACATTTCCTGTAGTATTGATATACTAAGGATAAATTCTTTTAGTTTTTGTATGTATGCAAATTCTTTTTTTTTTTTTTGCCAGTCCTGGGGCTTGAATGCAGGGCCTGGACACTGTCTCTGAGCTTCTCTTGCTCAAAGATAGCACTCTACCACTTGAGCCACAGTGTCATTTCTGGCTTTTTCTGTTTATGTGGTACTGAGGAATCAAACCCAGGGCTTTATGCATGATAAGTAAGTACTCTACCACTAAGCCACATTCCCAGCCCATGCAAATTCTTTATTTTAACTCTATGTTGACAGATGTTCCATACTCTTTTGGTTTGTGTTATTTCCACTGATAAGTCTGTTGTCAATCTTTATTTTTCTGTACCTATGGTGCTTTTTTTTTTCTTTTCCTCTGTTTAATATTTTTCTTTTTTTAGCATCAGTTTTAAGCAATTTGATTATGATGGATCTTGGTATCATAAATTCTTAAGTTTTTTGTAGTTGAGCCTTACTAAGTGTCCTGGGTCTGTGTGTTTATAGAAATTTTGGCCAGGCCGGGCACTGGTGGCTCACGCTTGTAATCCTAGCTACTCAGGGGGCTGAGATCTGAGGATCGAGGTTCAAAGCCAGCCTGGGCAGGAAAGACTGTGAGACTCCTATCTTCAATAAACCACCAAAAAACCGGAAGTGGCGCTGTGGCTCAAGTGGTAGAGTGCTCGCCTTGAGCTGAAGAGCTGAGGGACAGTGCCCAGCCCCAGAGTTCAAGCCCCATGACTGACAAAAAAAAAAGCAATTTTGGCAAGTATTTAAATAATAATAACAATTATTATTATTATTATTGGTGATATCAGAGTTTGAACTCAGGGCCTTACACTTTCTTGACTTGCTTGCTTAGCTGGTGTTATACCACTTAAGCTGGGCCTCCAGCTTTTTGCTGACTATTTGGAGACAGAGTCTCACAGACTTTTCTGCTGGAGCTGGCTTTGAACTTCAATCATATAGATTTTAGCCTCCTAAGTAGCTAAGATAGCAGCTGTGAACTATTAGCATCTGGTCATTATTTTAATATTTTACCCTTCTCCCTTCTGTATGTATATTGATCCATTTGTAGTCTCAACACAGGTCAATGCTGCTTGGTTATTTTGTCTTTTCTCTGTTATGTTTTGTATAGCTTCTGTCACTAGGTCTTCAAGTTAAAGGTCACTAGTCTTTTCTGTTTAAGTAAAAAAAATTTTTAAACAGTCTGTGATTTGAACTAAAGACCTTTAGGGCTTGCTAGGACAATGCTCTGCACTTGAGCCAGGCCTCCAGCCAGGTCACTAATCTTTTCTTACACAATGACAAATTAGCTCCTAATTTTTTTGTTTTTTGTCAGTCATGGGGCCTGAACTCTGGGTCTATGCACTGTCCCTCAGCTCTTCAACTCAAGGCTAGTGCTCTACCACTTGAGCCACAGTACCACTTCCAGATTTTTCTGTTTATGTGGTGCTGAGGAATCAAACCCAGGGCCTCATGCATGCAAGGCAAGCACTCTACCACTGAGCCACCTTCCCAGCCCAGCTCTCAATTTTTCATGTGTGACACTGTATTTATTTTTTCTCTAGAAGTACACCTTAGGCCTGTTTTGTATTTTCCATTTCTTTCCTTAATATGATCATTTTCTTCTACTTTCTACCATATATAGAGGACTTGCAATAGTAGCTATTTATTGTCTTTTTTTTTTAGGGGGGGGTCCGGTCGTGGGCCTGAACTCTGTATACTTGTTGCAATATAGTTTTAATGTCCTTTTGTACTAATTTTGTAATCTAATTTTATTCCTACTGACTTACTTTGTATTCCTTTTTTTTGTTTTGTTTTTGGTCATGGAGCTTGAACTCTGGGTCTGGGCACTCTCCCTGAGCTCTTCAGCTCAAGGCAAGTGTTCTACCACTTGAGCTACAGTACCACTTCAGGTTTTCTCATGGTTTATTAGAGATAAAACTCTCAGGGACTTTCTTGCCCAGGCTGGTTTTGAACTATAATCCTTAGATCTCAACCTCCTGAGTAGCTAGGATTACAGATGTGAGCCACTGGTGCCAGCTTTTTTTTTTTTTTGGTCGGTCATGGGGCTTGAACTCTGGGCCTGAGCGCTGTCCCTCAGCTCTTCAGCTCAAGGCTGAGCGCTCTACCACTTGAGCTACAGCGCCACTTCCGGTTTTCTGGTGGTTTATTGGAGGTAAGAGTCTCACGGTCTCTCCTGCCCAGGCTGGCTTTGAACCGCGATCCTCAGATCTCAGCCTCCTGAGTAGCTAGGATTACAGGCGTGAGCCACCAGCGCCCGTGGTGCCAGCTTTTGCACTCATATTTTCCTGACTCTTTTTTATGTGTGCTTTTTGTTCTAAGTAGCCCAGGCTGATTTAGAACTCATGATCCTCCTATCTGACAATGTTTTATCAGATGTCAACTCTTGTGAATTGTAAGTTATTGAGTTATTTGTATTTCTTTCATAATTTTAAATTTTGTGTAGGCCAATATTTTTAAAAACTGCTTTGGTGTTTTGAAGTTTGTATTTAAGATTTGCTGGAGGCAAATTAGAGGCAAAAATCTTAATTTGTTTGTATATACCTGAATTTATATTCAGAGTCTTTTGCTTTCAGCTTTAAGAACGTCTTTTAACATTCTAAATAGAGTGGGTTTTCTGGTCATGAATTCTTTTATTCTTTTCATTTTTCTGAAAGAAAAATCTGTTTTTGTCTTTTTTTCTGAAAGACATTTTCCCTGGAGAGAATTCCAGATAGAGCTTTATTTCCTCCCCCCGCCCCCCATTGCTTTAAAGATATTATCTTCTGGTTTGAAATTTTATATTACTAGAATTCTGGAATGATTTTTAATTTTTCTTCTATATGTAATATTTCTTTTTCCACTGGCAACTTTTAAGAATTTTTTTAAAATCACTTTTTTTTATTTTGCAACTTGGGTGTAGTCTTCATTATGTTTGTCTTATATGGGGTTAGTTGAACATGTTAGATATCTGTGTTAAAGTTTTATTAAATTTGGGATATTTTTGGCCATTATTCCTTTATGTTCTTTTCTGTTCATTCCTGTTTGTGTCACAGATTACATTTATAGCATATCACACTGCCCTGAGGCACTGTGCTTTTCCCCCCTTTATTTATAATTTAGATGGTTTGTGTAGAATGTCATCAAGTTCACTGATCACTAAAGTTCCTGTGAAGCCTGGCCAGTGAATCACCGATTTGGAAACTATTTTTTACCACCACAACTTTCATTTGATCACCCTCCCCAGCTACCTGTATCTTCCATTTCTTTCCATGTGAACAAAAGGAGAGATAGACCCTATACAAAAGAACCAAGTGCAAGTTTGGCTTTAAAAAGCTTTGAAAAATCTTTCTATTGAGGTAGCATAAACAAACACCACCCAAGCCTTTTGTTTCAGGAAGCCAAATTGATTGATGACTCCACAGCTGTTCTTTAAGCCTGCTATTGTATTTGTACTGAAGCCTTATTTTTAATAGGCTTTCCTAGCCAGTGATTGGATGTGGTAAGAATATTAATGCAGGCCTTTTCCTGTAAGATGCAGACTCCTTTGGTGTGTGAATTTGGCTTAAATCCTTCCCATCGGCCTGGCTGAGACTGGCACAGCAGTCTGAGTTTCTACTTACCCAATCCTTTGTCCTTTCCTGTCTTTCTTTTTCTGAAGCATCAGATGGAGATCATAATCAAAAGAGTCTCCTGCCTTTTCCAATGCCTTCTTTTCTTTCATAGGCTTGTCTCCTAATGTATTTTTGACATTTGCTTCTTGGAGGATCTAACTAAACACAATTATCATCATCATCATCATCATCATTATCATCATTAGTTTATTTGTAGTTTTTATTTCCAGTTGGTATTGATTTCATTTCAGTGAAGTTCCAAATTTAAAAGTGTTTCAGAAATGGTGATCTGTTTTCCATCATTTTCTCATTGACAGACCAAAGCTCAGAGGTCCTATTTAACCTGAGTTTTCATGTCTAAACTAACCTATATTATAGCAATAGTCTTGCCACAAAAGCTTTAGTGTTTTAGTTGTCACATTACTAACTCTTTCTTAGTGCCAAACAAGCCACTTAATTTCTCCCTGCTCATTAAAGGGAACAGACTAGCAAATCTACATAAATCTTTTAGTGCTAAAATGTAATTTTATAGATGAGAAAATAGAAATATTTAACTGGATAATTATCCAAAATCTTGTTTGTGAGAAAATGCCAAAATTGAGGTCTTTCTTTAGTAGGAAGGAAAAAAAAAGCTCAAGACTTTCTGAGCTTTATTTTTGTGTTGGCCTTGGGTCTTGAACTCAGGGCCTAAGTACTATTTGCGCGTTTTTGCTCATGGCTAGCACTCTACTACCACTTGAGATATAGCTCTACTTCCAGCATAAAAACTTATTTTTTGGTGCTTAATTGGAGATGAATGTCATAGACTTTTCTGACTGGACTGGCTTTAAAAACTACAATTCATCCTTATATGGGTCTCAGCCTCCTGAGTAGCTAGGATTATAGGCATGAGCCACTGGTGCCTGCAATGGAACTGTTTTTTAAGAAAATATACTTAGACATTAGCCTTGAGCTGAAGAGCTGAGAGACAGCGCCCAGGCCTAGAGTTCAAGCCCCACAACCAACAACACACACACACACACACATGAAAAAGGTCAAGTAAAAACTCCCTCTTACCTTCCCACTTCCCTTGAGAAGTAAGGCCTTGTCTTCAACTCAAGAAGATAAAATAACACGGCCTGTTCATCTAGAGTGCTCTATTTCTTCTTGTGAGAAAGTTTCTGGGACAGGGAAGGTGGCTCAGTGGTAGAGTGCTTGCCTTGCATGCATGAAGCCCTGGGTTCGATTCCTCAGCACCCCATAAGCAAAATGAAAAAAGCGGGAAGTGGCGCTGTGGCTCAAGTGGTAGAGCACTAGCCTTGAGCTGAAGAGCTGAGGGACAGCACCCAGGCCCAGAGTTCAGGCCCTATGACCAGCCCCCCCCCCCCCCAAAAAAAAAAGAAAGTTTCTGGAGCTTGAGCCCAAGGAGACTAAAGAGGCAAGCTACAGGACATTTGCAAGCTTGTGGCAAACGTGTGGGGCTGTGCAACCAGAAAGATGAGAAGCTGGGCTGGGAAGGTGGCTCAGTGGTAGAGTGCTTGCCTTGCATGCATGAGGCCCTGCGTTCGATTCCTCAGCACCACATAAGCCAAAAGAAAAAAGCCAGAAGTGATGCTGTGGCTCAAGTGGTAGAGCGCTAGCCTTGAGCTGAAGAGCTGAGGGACAGTGCCCAGGCCCAGAGTTCAGGCCCCATGACCAGGACACCCCCCCCCAAAAAAAGAAAGAAGCTCACAGTTTTGGGAGCCCAGAGTGAGGAGGGATTGGACATCATTGCTGTGCATCTTGCTGAGGAGTTCTATAGACCAGGCCAGGAGGATTCTGTCATAATCCACAGGCTCTTCTATATTAGACTGTAGTTCTGGCACTGCCCTGAGGTACACGAAGAGCAACTTTGAGACTCTGAAGACTTCTGGGTTTGGAAGTTGTTTCTGTTACTTACTATGTGACCTAGGGTAATCCACTTAATGGCAAACAATAGGTGGTTAATAAATATAGATCAATGAGTTGGAAAAAAAAGAAAGAAAATATACTTAGAAAACACTCATGGTTAATAAAGTAATCTGGGGATATAGATTTCAGAATATATAGTTTTGTTTGTTTTGCTCTGCATTAGAAAAGGAAGGAATTTGTGTTTTTTTTAAAAAAAATATTTGGCCGGGCGCTGGTGGCTCATGCCTGAAATCCTAGCTACTTAGCAGGCTGAGATCTGAGGATCGCAGTTCAAAGCCAGCCCAGGCAGGAAAGTCCATGAGACTCTTATCTCCAATAAACCATCAGAAAACCGGAAGTGGTGCTGTGGCTCAAATGGTAGAGCACTAGCCTTGAGCTGAAATGCTGAGGGACAGCTCCCAGGCCCAGAGTTCAAGCCCCATCACTACTACCATCACCACCAACAGGTATCTATCTATCTATCTATCTATCTATCCATCCATCTATCTGTATTGTCTTTAAATAGTTGTACAAAGGACTTGCCATTCAACAAAGCAGTTTATGAATACAGTGTAGCCTTGATCGATGTTATCCTTTTCAACATTTTTACCCATCTTTTCCATCCCATCTCTATCCTTACTTTTCTTAATTTTACAGGATATGTATTGAATTATTTGTCATTTAATAAAGTAGTTTATGTGTACAACTCATCTTTGATCCTATGAGTAAATGGGAAAGAGAAAGAATGGAAAGGTAAAGGAGAGACACCATCAGGACGATATAAAATTATGTGGAGTGACAATTTCTAGAATGGGATTGTAAGGTCAGAGTTACCCAAGTATTAATTAAAAACTTTTTAGAAACATTAATTAGGCGCCTTATGCTTAGCAATGACATAAATCCAGTTCAAAGAAGCTTAAATAAAGAAGAATCATAGTAGCTTACAAAGTTTGGAAAGATCCCAAGATAGTTTGAATCGCCTGAGGTTGAATCTAGAAATCAGAGCTACAGATACTTGAATTAACATTGCCAAATGTCCCATCCTCTTCTCTCTTTTCTTTTCATCTCTCTTTTATTTCTGCTTGGTTCTGTTTTTTTTTTTTTTAAGGCTAACCTTGCTCAAGATAGCACTTTTCCATAAGTAGCACACATGCTGGACTCGGCTCAGCCATTATAAAAAGAATGTTTGGTTTTGTTTGTTCGTCCTCATATCCATATGAGAATTCTAGAGTCTGTTCTAATTTGTCTTGCTTTGGTTACATTTCTATGCCAGGGAAATAGGGCACAATTTCCTATATAACCGACATGGGTTATATTCCTCCATTTTTGCTAGAAGGAATGATTTTTCACAAGTGTGAGTGAGGGTGGAAATGCTTGCTGGGAAGATAAACCATTTGGTATTGTGTCAGTATAAACCAAGTCCTATCTCACCTATGGTATAATCAGAATGTTTTCTTCATGCAACAAGCCTTACGTAAATAAGGCTTATTGGATAACAATTACGGGAAAGAATTTTGGAAAAGATCTTGCATCTTGCCTAGGTTTCAGGTAGGTAGGAAGACCAAGGGGAAACACACATTACACACACGCGCATGCATGAGCACACACACATGCACACACACGTGGCCAAATTTTGCATAACTGAATGAACTAATCAGAAGTAGGAACATGGAGAAAGAGGTGACCATGACAGCTTTGCCTTGAAAGAGGGCAGGGGATTGCCATGTAATACACAATGGAGGCTGTATATCATGACTTAGAGAGTGCTTTGGTAAAAAACATGGCTTCACTCAATTTTTCATCACAGTAAAAAAAATACCCCAACGAAACAATTTCAAACAAGGAACAATTAATTTTGGCCAATGGTTTCAAAGATACCAGTCTATGAACATGAGCCATTACTTTGGGACTGTAGAAAGACAGGACATCATGGTGAGGATACTGGCAGAGAAGAACCGCTCATCTCGTAGCAATTGGGAAAGAGACAGGGAGCAATCAGGGACAGGATACCCTCCAAAGGCATGCTCTCCAGTCCCTCACTTCTCCCAATTAGACTTTACTTTCGAATAATGCCATCAAGTTATGAATCCATTGATGGGCTAACCCATTGATTAGGCCAAAGACCTCACGATCCAATCTCTTCTCAATGAATGGATGCACCATAGCCTTCAATTCTTGGGTGTTTTTTCATGTCCTAAGCATAATAAGCACTAAGCCTTCAATTAGGCCTTTAAATACCCAATAGATAACTAAACACAGGATTAAGATGGGTATTTCTGGGCTGGGAAGGTGGCTCAGTGGTAGAGCGCTTGCCTTGCATGCATGAGGCCCTGGCTTTGATTCCTCAGCACCACATAAGCAAAAAGAAAAAA